>NC_057809.1:77292318-77602702 GCF_018294505.1 Triticum aestivum
TTGTCACATCCCTAGCTGCTGGTAGTGCTCTAGGCTAGCTCATGTGTGCATCATATTTAAATTCTGAAAATTTGAACTGAGGGAATTATTGGAAGCCTCAAAACCCTGAATAAAAGAGGGGCAAAAACCCTAGAAATCTTATTCATTGCTCCAAATGGCTCTTCTAAAATGTTTGATAATTTTTGGTAAGGGTTCTGGTCCCAACCAAAATATTGAACATTTTTAAGGATTTATTTTTGGGACTTTGAATTTAAATCATAGCTATTTGAATTGGACTTATATCTACTGTTAAATAAATATAGGTCCAATAATTCTGAAATATTTCTGTGGAGCATTGTTTTAATTCTTTTAGCTCCTAAAAATATTGTCAGAAGCAAAATAAATTGAATTGGTTTCAAAACCAAATTCAAAACAAACCTGCAAAATAGAAAACAGAATTAAAAAAGGAGAGAGAGAGAGACTACCTGGGCCACTTACCTGTAGCCGGCCCAGCTGGCCAGCTCCTCCCGCTGGCCCAGCCCACCGCCGCCTCCCTTCCCTGTTGCCTTCCTCCTCTGCCAGGAGGACGGGCACGCGCCCGGCGCGCGCGGCCACGCGCCCCGGCCACCTCCTCCCTGCTTCGGCCACCTCCTGCCTCCCTGCTTGCCTCCACTACTCCCTGGAGACGCCACGCGGCCCCCACGAACTCTCTCACGATCGACCATGAGCACCCGAGAGCACCGACGAGCTCCACCGCGGCCAGTGTCCACCCCTCGCCTCGGCGATGCTTCCAGAGGAACCGCCGCGCCTTCCTCTTCGTCCCCACCAACTCACGTGACGCCGGGAGCCCTGCATCGCCGCCCACGACGCCGTTCCCCTCCTCGGCCACCGGAACTCGCCGCCGTTCGATTCGCCGGCTCCGGACCATCCCCGGCCTCGTCTCCGCCTCGAATGGATCCGCTGTGAGCCTCCGCTGCCTCTCCTGTGCTCGCCCCCTCCGTTCTCGCCCCCTAGCCCCAACTCCCACCGCGGCCGAGAGCTTCTCGCCGCCGGCCATGGCGTGGCCGTGGCCACAGCCACCGCAGCTCGTTCCCGAGCCCACCATCGTGATCAGCACGATCGCATGAAACCGTAGACACCCACAACGCCTCCTCCCGTGCTCTGTAACGCCACCCCGAGATTGCCCGAGCTCCGGCAGCCGCAAAAGAGCTCGCCGGCGGCAGCTCCGGCCACCCCAGCTCCTCCCACTTGCACTACCAGACGCGCGCGAGTCTGGGCTTCGCGTGGGTGGTCTCCGCCGCCCGAATGGTCGCTGGAGCGGCGATCCCGAGCCCCTCCGCCGCGTTTGCTGTCGCCGGCGGCTAAACGCCGGCGCATTAGCCCCGAGTTGACCGGGTTTGACCTCCCCTGGGTCAATGACATGTGGGCCCGGCCCTGACTAATTCTAGTTTAGGATTAGTTTAAATTTAATCAACTCTGTTAATTAATCCTGACACTGACCAGTGGGCCCGACCCCCCCTAACCTTTTAATTAAATTAAATAAACCCCGGTTAACCCCCCCTGTCACTGACGTGTGGACCCCACACGTCAGGTTTGACCTGGACCGCCCGTTGACCTGCTGAGGTCAGCATGAGGTCATGCTGACGCCATAATTCATTTTCTGGAATTATTTTAATTCTAAATAATCAGGAAATTTCAGAAAATGCCCTAAACTTCAATAAATCATAGAAAATTAACCGTAACTCCAAATTAAATAAATTATATATGAAAAATTATCAGAAAAATTCAAGGAATCCATCTGTACCATTTTCATGCATGTTAGAACAACTTATAGGTGCTGTTTAGCACAAATCATATAAAGGGCATTTAAATAATCACATATGGAGTTTGAATTTGAATCTTGTATTCAAACCAACTTCATTTAATCTGTTGCTAGTTGCATTAGCTCAAAACACATTCATTTTGCCATGTCATGAGCATGCATCATATTGTGCATTGCATTGATTGTATTTCTTCTTTGTTGCCGGTATTTGTCCCCTCTCGATAGACGTGATACCGATGACGTGATCGTTGACACTGATGAAGACTCAATGTTATCTTCAGAAGTGCCAGGCAAGCAAAACCCCCTTGTTCATTCCGATAAAATCCCACTCTCTCGCTCCTGCTCTCTTTTACTGCATTAGGACAACAACGATTCAACTGTTACTTGCTGCGGTAGCTGAACCCCTTTATCCTTTGCATGACCTGTCATTGCCACAGTAAATAGATGAAACCCACTAGCATGAGTAGGAGTTGTTTGAGCCCTGATGTGCCTACTCATTCATGTTTGTTTGTCCTGCCTGCTATTGCTTAGAGTTGAGTCAGGTCTGATTCATCGGGGATGAATCAGAGGCGTGTGAACCTGTCCTACTGTGTGTGAGCTAAGTGTGTGAACACGATTTGGTAAAGGTAGCGGTGAGAGGCCATGTAGGAGTACATGGTGGGTTGTCTCATTGCAGCCGTCCTCAGGAACTGAGTTCTGTGTTTGTGATCCATGATTCAGCTACTACCACGCATTGGGCCCGAAACCAATGGACCCTCTCGGCTTCTTGATCACCCTTGTCCTCTGTCCAGGAGTTGCAAGTAGTTTCTGGTGTTTGTAGTATGCTGGAGGCCGTGGGCAGCGCTGACCGTAGGGGTGGGCTGTGATGCGGTAGGCACGTGGCACGGTGTACCGGGCGCCCGTTTGGTGTCTCGGGAACCCTGTTCACATCGTTTGGGGCTGTGAGTGAAACTCCGGCCGGATCTCCTCATGGATGGAACCCGAATAGGCGATAAACCTGGACTAGAGACTTAGGTGATTAGGTTGGTCGTGGCCGACACCCACGTTGGGCTTCCGCTTGAAGGTTGCCGAGTACATGTCGTGTAAACGGCGGTAAGTGGTGAGAGCGTGTGTGAAGAAGTACACCCCTGCAGGGTTGACCTAATCTATTCGAATAGCCGTGTCCACGGAAAAGGACTTCTGGGTTGCTTATATCAGTTCATAGACAAGTGAAAGTGGATACTCTAAAATACGCAAGATAAGCGTGAGTGCTATGGATGGCGTTCTCGTAGGGAGACGGGAGCGGGTCCATAGTGGTGTATTGATATGGTGAATATGTGGACTCGTGTGCGCCACCTCAAAAAGTTACTCGCAGTCGTAGTTCAGGATAGCCACCGAGTCAAAGCTGGCTTGCTGCAGTTAAACCCCACCATCCCTTTGTTGATAATGATGCATATGTAGATAGTTCTGATGTAAGTCTTGTTGGGTACATTTGTACTCATGTTTGCCTATTTTATGTTTTTGCAGAGAGACTTCAGTCTCACTAGTATTTCCGCGTGGTCTTCGACGTTTAGCTTGTTACCTCAGCTACGATCTTGTGCCTCGGCAGGATTTGGTAGATAGTCAGGCTTCTCAGCCTTTTCCATTTATAGATGTCTGTACTCAGACATGATAGCTTCCGCTTGTGCTTGATTTGTATGCTCTGAATGTTGGGTCATGAGACCCATGTTTGTAATATCTCGCTCCTCGGAGCCTATTGAATAGATTACTTGAGTCATAGAGTCATGTTGTGATGCCATGTTGTATTTGCACATATCGAGCTTATTGTGTGTATGTTATTGAAATGCTTGGTATGTGTGGGATCTGACCATCTAGTTGTTTATCTTTAGTAGCCTCTCTTACGGGGAAATGTCTCCTAGTGTTTCCACCGAGCCATGGTAGCTTGCTACTGCTCCGGAACACTTAGGCTGGCCGGCATGTGTCCTTCTTCGTTCCTGTGTCTGTCCCTTCGGGGAAATGTCATGCGGTGAATACCGGAGTCCTGTTAGCCCGCTACAGCCCGGTTCACCGGAGTCCTGCTAGCCCAGTGCTACAGCCTGGATTCACTCGCTGATGACCAACACGTTCGATGCTGGGTCATGGATGCCTGTCCCTGTAAGTCTGTGCCGCTTTGGGTTTACGACTAGCCATGTCAGCCCGGGCTCCTTATCATATGGATGCTAGCAACACTGTCATATACGTGTGCCAAAAGGCGCAAACGGTCCCGGGCAAAGGTAAGGCGACACCCGTGGGAATACCGTGCGTGAGGCCGCAAAGTGATATGAGGTGTTACATGCTAGATCGATGTGGCATTGAGTCGGGGTCCTGACACCAATCTTCCATTGCTGAGTGGGAAAAGTTGATAAATGCTCCAGAAGAGACAGATGATGATACTGATGTGTATGCCAAGCCCAGAAAAGAGCACAATTCCATGGCACACATGTACAAGGAAATTCCAGATAATGCCTTGGAAACACACAAGTTTGGCTCCGTGTATTACCTTCTGTCAGGGCTGCCAACAATCAACACCATCCTCAGGCACACACTGTTATCCAAGTCTGGAGATCACAGGATGTTTGATGTGCCAGAGGGCACTCCATCAACTTGCTACACATGTTTGATGTGCCAGAAAAATTCAAAGTGATGTCTTTGATTGTTGAGACTATTAAGAAGACTGCAGCTGACTACTCCCTCCATTCCTAAATAATTGTCTTTCTAGAGATTTCAACGAGCGACTACATACGGAGCAAAATGAGTGAACCTACACTCTAAAACATGTCTACATACATTCGTATGTTGTAGTCCATTTGAGATGGCTAGAAAAACAATTATTTAGGAACGGAGGGAGTAGAAGAGATCATGTGGCTATGCTCCACATATTCAAATGCTCATAAATTCTAACATGGGCACAAGCACACACTACAATAAGAACCCCCCCTATCCCAACGCATATGTAGCAACGAAATACAACATGTGTTGTTGAGTTAAAGAAACCTCCCATCTCCCCACGAAGAGATAACCTCCCCGTCCCCACCTCTTCTACCTCCTCCGTCCAAATATCCCGCAACCAAGCAGAAAAAAGAACCCAAATCTTATCTCCCCTCCACCCCTCTCCCCGGATTCATCTCTCTCTCTCTCTCTCTCTCTCTCTCTCTCTCTCACGCGAGCTCTGCCACAACACCGTCATCGCTGCCTCCGATTCCAGGAAGATTTTGCACTCCCTTTTACCACCGCTCACCGGCTCATCTCCCCCTCATTGCTCTCCTTTGATCTGCCATCGTCGCGGCGTCCTCCAAACCTCTGCGAGCCCCCGGAGAAACCCTAGGCACCACGGGTCATTGCCGCAGCTACTTCCATCAACCCAATATCCCCACGTCTCCACGCGCGGCTACTGGTAAGTCCAGATGGTGCTGCACCACCTCGCCTACCTCGACTCTGATGTTGGTATGGTTCAGTAAGGCACTTCTGCACACTTCCCCTCTTCTCTTGCCCTCTGTGGTACTTTGTGTGGCATAGCTATTCTTTGACTAACATTACGACAATGATTAACACTATCTCACTCACCTGATCCACCTTTGTGGGTGCTGGCTTGCACTGGCAGTCACGACCAGTGGCGGAGCTACGAAGAAAAGGATGGGCGGGCCAATCTACATGGAAACACATTTTTTTAATTGTAGATTGTAAACATCATGATTTCAATGTATTAATGTATGCTAGGGAGAAGAAATTTCAGGAAAATCAAAAGGATTTCCTAAGAAAATTTAGGGGAATTCTTTTGGGAATAATTCAAAGAAATTTGACTCTGCAGCCTGCAGAGATTCAGGCTGATTCAGGTACTAAACAAATGCTGAGATGAACACAGCTTGCATGGACTCAAAGAAATGGGGAAAGGACCCGACCAACTAGGTAGCTGCCTTGCCGGCTGGCCGTTGCTAGCTGCGGGTCATGGCTCCGCGACTGATATGTGTGTTGTCGTGGTGGCGGGCGGCCGGCAGCTATGAGTCTGCGACTGTATCTAGAAAGTAGCAATGCGCGTGCGATCTGAGCCAGTTTCCGTGGGCAGCTGCTTGTTGTACTGCTGTGCCAGAGGCGTTGAGGGTTGGGCTAGTATAAATTTATTTTTCTGTTCCAGCATTGGGCAGGCCATGGCCCAATCGGCCTTGCCATGGCTCCGCCAGTGGTCACGACACTCTATGGTCTGGTACTCTGTGTTCCATGGGCAGAGACAGGGAGGGGCGAGCAGGGGCTGGAGACCTTTGCTAGCCGCTCGACCGCCTCAACAAATTTCAGTAGGTAGTTAGACTGGACGTACACACTATTGGCTGTCTATTCGCATCTAATTACTCATTAGCCTAGATGTTACTTAACTAGCACCAAGTTAGAGAATCCTAACTAGGAGGCACTAGCCCATGAACGGTCATGGTTGGCTTATTGTGATCGATGAATCAATCAGATCGTGACCTGCGCATATGCATTTTCTGCACGTTCCGCACCCGGTCGTCGTCATCCGAGATCATAGCAGCAGCTATTGCTAGCGGTCTAGCGCTTGACCAACATTGGTCTTAAAACAGTGTGTTTGCTGCGTGTCGTCGTCCACGATGCATTAATCCTCAGAGTCTCCGAACCTGGCGGGACAACTCATGCGAGTCAATTCTAAACTTAAGGTATATCATTACGAATTTATATTGATGTTAGACATTTAAAGGTTGTTGGTTAGTGTTTTTGTCAGACCTACTTAAATGTGCATGCAAGTGCTTATGAATTGAATCCATTATTCTGTACATGACCAAACTTTCTTGCATATTCATCTTTGGGAGAAAGTTCAGGGTATACATAGCAAGCTACTTATGCAGAGAGAGGTATGACTGCATGAATCCTATTGGCTTGTACAGTTGTAAGTGATTTAAGTGACATAATCTGCAATGTAACTTAAAACTCATGCTGATTTTTTTATGTATTCACTATTCAGATTAGTATTATTGTCAAGCATCTATATAAATCAAAATCACTAGAAAACACACTTGTTAACATTAAATAGAGCTTCCTGATTTGGCTTTGTGTGAGTTAGTTTTTCTCAACTTTCAAGTACTTCTGCAAAAAAATTAAATCTCTGCATTTATATGTACTATTTTGGGAACTACAGATCTGTGTTTGCAATGAAGCATACTCTATTTGTCACACATATTTTCGGGGCATGTAGCTCACTGTATCTTCATTATATTGTTCATAAGGTGTTTATTAAGTCAACTAACATATCGATGTTCTGTTCATAAGGGTCTATTTTCTCTGTCTATAGAGTTCAGTGCTATGGCTCGGACTGTTGAGAAGTGTTCAAATGATGATATATCAGAATTCAGAGGTGATGACGTATGTTGGACGATGGAACGCTTATTCTTTTCCACCGCTTGCTTTGACTTGGGTGTTCAGAGAAGTAAAACTTCAACTAATGTGTTTAGTGAAGCACAATATTGTATCTGAAGTGAAACTTTCTCTATGATATGGAGGTGCGAGCATTAAACTAGCATGCAACTAAAGATAAGGTATGCTCATTTCTCTATTGCTTGGAATTGAACATGGTTGAGCAAAAGTTTATTATTGATCATACTTTTTTCAATATGAATGCTTATTATATTGCCTATTTGGTTTGGGAAATCTAAACAAGAAAATTGCTCTTGCTATGCTCCAAAGTACAGACCTAGAATATACAAAGAAAGCTGAGGGTGTTGAACTGGAAATTGATTCTTGGTTTGATATGACCACTAAAACATAACTATTGGTCATATAGCAAGATTAATCATCACATGGCCTTCAACCTTTGTATGTTGCTCTTCGTATATTAACTTGATTTTCTTTGATGGTACCTTATGTTTCTCATTCCTTTGTTGTTTGTAGATTGTCAAGATAAATCAAGGATGCATGGCTTAGAAGTTGATTGCAAGATCGAGAAGGTGGCTATTACTAGATAGTTTCAGATTATGTTTTAGAATGTCATTTTCGGGTTAATGTTTCAAACATCATATTTTATATGTCTGAGATGTTGATTGCAAGGTTGAGAATCATCCTACTACTAGATAGTTTCACATATTGTAATCTTTGTATCATGTTCTTTGTAAAGCAACCGAGTTGATTTAATATATATGACCTCTTCGATTATTATGTTTGTGTCTCCTATGCACTATCAGCATTCACATAATAGATAAGAATGTTGATATATAAAATACCATTAATTGTCCAAGCAATGCGACAATGCTTCTAGGCATTACAAGGCTCTTTTTTTGGGCCCGTCAGCAACGCATGTTAAATGTTGTTAGGCTCTAACTTTATACATTGCTGGTTTCCAACACATATTCACGACGGTTACCAACGCATGTATATGCGTTGTTGTAGACCTTTGCAACGCCGCCTATGGCAAGACATATAAATCCGTTGGTGTAGACCTTACCAACGCTTATATGGACATGCGACAACACATCGATGCGTTGCTAATGGGGGGTTCTTGTTGTAATGACATATTTGTTGGATAAAGAGCACCTTCCCTTGAGGCCTGATTTTGAGGATAACACTGTTGTGATTGATGCTTCACATCCAACTTCTGTTGAGGCTCAAGAGAAGAGAGAGAAGGCACAGGCTGAAAAGGCTTCAAAGATCCCAGACCCTTCTGCAGTCAATCTCAAGACCAAGCAGGACCAGATCAGCTATGTGCTTGAGGGCACTGTGAGAATAGAGAAAGGATTAGCTACCCTGACTCGAAATCAAGAGAGCCTTGAAAGGATCTTTGAGACAAAGCTACATGACTTGGATGTCAAAGTCACACAAGAAGACCTTGAGGACAGGAATGACAGGACAACCACAGATGCTTATCAGAGGGTGCCTAGAGCACAAAGGTCTACAACAGTGCCAGTGATTCACACTAGGGCTACAACTTCAGCTCGGGCAGCCACAGCCTCAGTTGCCCCTCCAGTCGCAACTCCTCCAGTTCCTCAGACGTCAGCAGAAGTCTTCGCAGATGTTGTTCTCTCCACGCCATCTTCGCACTCTGGAGCTCTCGAAGATCATGCTTAGAGTGTCGTATAGCACTATGCATTTTCGAGCTTTTTGATAACTTGTTGCCAAAGGGGGAGAAAGTGTATAGATCATAGGCTTCGAGAGAGAGTGTGTTTTTGCTGTTTTTGGTCTCTCTTGCTACTATTTTGCTCGCTTTGCTTGTGTTTGCTACAATATTTATGCTTGCGTGTGAGATACTTCTATGATCATGTGGTGGATCATACTATGCTTTATTATGCTATGCTTGATTGATGATATCTCTTATATCTTGTGTATGATCTATCATATTTGTCTTGGTGATGAGTGCATGTTATGTATGTTCTATCATTTTGAGCGCTCCAGCAAGATGTATGTGACATGGAAGAGTAACCTATGATCCTAATCGATTATGCATTTGCATTCAAAGGCAAATCATAAATAATGCACAAATTTAGGGGGAGCTCTTGCTTATCACATACTTCTCAAAGCGACGATATATTCCATTCTTATTATCATGTGTCGAAGCTTTGATCTATATGTTGTCATCAATTACCAAAAAGGGGAAGATTCAAAGTGCAACTAATCCCTGGGTGGTTTTGGTAATTCTTAACAACATATAGCTCATTGAACTAATATTCTTTCAAGATGATAATTTCAGAAAGTTCAATGATTGGCATCGCATGGACTAAGAGATGTGGACCCCTCAAAATGCTAAGGACAAATATTGGCAAAAGCTCAAGACTCTTCATTTCTATTTTAGTGATCCAAGATCACATTGAGTTCATAGGAAAGCCAATACTATTAAAAGGGGATGATGTGTTGCTTAATGGTCTACTTGCTTAAAATGCTTAGTGATATGCTCCAAATCACTCAACCACTTTATCATATCCAAATATGTCCTAAACCTAAAGTCAAACTCGGCCCCACCAATTTGATCCATCTGGCGCCACTGAGTTCGCTTGACATAGCCATAGCCACAAACCCTAATCAGGTTGGTCTCACCGATAGGGATCTCGGTCTCCCCGAGATGGGATTGCAAACTCTCTGTTTCCCTTCGTAATGTTTCGGTCTCACTGAAATGAGCGATCGGTCCCACCGAGTTCGCAATGCAAACTCTCTCTTTCTCTTTCTCTTTCTCTTTCTCTTTCTCTTTCTCTTTCTCTTCCACTACAACTACATGAGATCTTGTGATTCTCCTAGAGAAATATGCTTCTCAATCTGCAGGTTGTCTTTCAGTATGTTGAGATAGAAAATAAGGTTCAGACACTTATCTTAGGGAGGATGTGAGATTTCTACTTTCATTCAAGAAAGCAAGTTCAGATCTCATATGTAAAATTCTCACAACAATCAGTACGAAAAATAGTACTAGTATGTAATAAACATTGATCAGGGCGGCTGGTAGCAATCCCGAGGGGGGGGGGTCGAAGGGGCGGCTGGTAGCAATCCGAGGGGGGTCGCAGCTCACTTCCATCGGCACAGGGGGGCATGTCGTGGCCGAGCGGTAGGAAGCATTGAGTCGTGGATGCGGAGCTAACGGCGGCCGGTGGCGCCGGCAAAGCTCTCCTGCATTGGCGCAGGGGCAGGTCGCGACGGAGTGGGAGGACGCATGGAGGCGTGAGAGCGGATCTGGCAATGGCAGCAGCGAAGCTCTCCTCCATCAACATGGCAGGCATGTCGGGGCAGAGCAGGAGGACGAGTGCTACCGGAGCTAGCGGCGGCGCTCCGGCTGCTGCCCTCCTCGCCTAATCTCCACTGCCTCTTCATCCGGAAGCGTCGCATGTGAAGGATGTAGACACAGGTGGGCTCGATGTGGGTTTTGTGGGATATCCCACAAATTCCACGTAACTTTGACACAGTCCCGCGTGTGTCCACGTACGCAAATTAGTTGGCTCGGGAAGTGGGCGCCGCGGGCAGCCCGCGTCCACTTGCCGCCTGAGTTGCAAACAAAGAGGTTGCTTCAACATGCAAATGCGACTGAAAACAGTGACCAGAGACAAACTTGTCCGTTTAACATGTATAAGATTGATAACTCTGTTTACAGTTCTTACAACATCAGTTCAAACTAGGTACTTTTAAGAAGACAAACTATGACGACATCAAACAGATTTAGCTGCAACTGTATTAATGTATGACAGTGTTCAGGCCATCCCACCACTGCTCGCTGTCCTGATTATCTGAAACAGAGCTGCAGAGACAGAGCTGTAGCGTGTTAAAAGAGGCAAATCAGCTGGAAGATCTTTCTTTTGAGATTACAAAATAAGCGACACTAAGATGAACTGTTTCATCTTAGTTATGCTGAAAGACAGACAAACAGCAAGGACGTAGACAACCCTCAAGTTCCATATGGACAAGCAAGAAAAAATGGCAGAACCACACAATGTAAGTTCACGAAAATCATGAGATTGATGCAACCTTTCAGTTCCTGCACAATCGTAGTTATGTTGTTTTTGAGTCGAAGGGTTTGTTAGAATCTTGCAGTAGCCTTACATTCATAGAAAATAGGTCAATGGCTCCCAGAATGCGCACAGTTGCACACAAGATCAATGTCAAAGATCTAGCACAGGACAAGAATATACACTCTTTACATAGGACATGAATGATCAAAATGTTATGCAATCATACTCATGACAAAAGCGAAGATTAAAGAAACGTAGTCACTAGTAGATATCTTCCCAAAGCAAAGTGGCTGATGACAAATGCTATGTAAATGAGCATGTGACAAGTGGCAGTAAAGTAGATTGAACATAAGAGATTGGAATGCATACATGATCCGATGACCACAAAGATGAAGAATCCAAGCACTATAGGTCCAACAGGATAGTCATTCCCCTTCTTCACAGTGGTTTCAGGCACCGAACCCCTCTTGGTGATGTTCTTCTGGAACTTCGATGTCTTCCTGTCAGCAAGGCGCCTGGAAGTAGTCTGGCATACAGAAAGAGAAAGGCCACCGTTCAGCGGAAAAGATACATTGAACAATATAAATAAGCACTCAAACTGCTAACTCCACATATACGAGGGTCGAATGATAGCAAAACTATCAGTAGATTAGCCAGTTACATGCAGTCGTCAGTTGACCTTCCAGCCAACAATAGTGAGTTCACCGATACTTTTTCCTGCCTAGTAGGCCACCACTACATCACAACATGCTTACTTTTCTGCGGTGGCATCAATATTTCTCTATCTCTACTCTTATAAAAAACCGAGTTGGTGATGATATTGTGCCTGCCATCTTGCAATATAGACCGTCCAATCTATATCTGATGGATAGAAAGCAAACTATGACAATTTTGCAAAAAGATACCCGCACCTCTCTCCACATTTGCACCAAAAGGGGTACAAAACCTAAACACAAAAATGTTTACATGATATTGTGAGTAAAATTTGCATTCAACACCTATGTTTAGCAGGATGGATGATCGGCAGTTGTTCCACCCGCAACATGCTACAGAGGTTTTGGTGTACACTAGAGAATTACACCAAACAAGTGCACGACTCCATGCAATTTAGCACGTCACCACTGAGATTTCTACCCATGCTCTTGATTCCACCACACACTCCCAAAGTACAAATTCTGACGGCAATAGCAACTACAAATACTCCATTTCTGATGGCAGCGTCACTAATTCATTAGTACTAATTATTCCAAGACGGAATAAATCGTGGCAAATCATCCAATCTCCCCATTATGAAGACTTGACGGAGAACATAAATATCTTATTTCCAGTACCATTCGACTCAAATAACCCATGTATCTACCTATTCCTGATCCATCCTCGCCGCGAGAAATAAAACTACAGCATCCGATTCCCGTAAAAGGCTCCATGCTCACGGTAAATCCAACGATCCTGCTAGCCCAAACCAACGTATCAAGCGGATCCACGAAAATGATACTAGAACCTATTTCCCCCAACCAAGCGCAAACATCAGGACCAAATCAGAATCGAGAACACGAAGGGATCGCATCCAAAGGTGTCAAGGCGAGGATCCCATACGCAGATCCAGATCCGGATTTGCCCCTAACCAATCAGCACCGACCCGTCCCGACAAGGGGGCATCCTTCCAAACCAGGTGGAGAAGTCTAGATCCGCTTACCATCTTGGCTTCGGGCGGTGTCCGGTGAGCTCGACGGCGAGGAATGGGAGCTGGTGCAGCCGGGGCATAGTTTGGGCTCGGTGTTGTGATTTGGCCAATTTGGGGCGAGCCGAGGGGCTTTATACGAAACCGAGTGGCTTCTAAGACTCTGTCCCAGCCTGCCTTTTTCTTTTTAGCAGTGTCCCAGCCTGCCTTTGCGTTGCGTGGAGGGCGTCGGCAGCGTGGACCGTACGGGCCGGGAGGACCGTCGCCGTCCGCGCCCACTTCCCAGACGTGGCGAGTTTGGTTGCCTCCATCAAGCCCAACCAGGCCTGCTCGATGCAGTATTTTTTTAAACCCCGGTTGTTTGGTTGCTTGCATACATTATTCAGCCTGCATAGCACGATTCATAAAGCACCAATCGGCAGTTTCGCAAGAGCCAGTCCCGAGCGATGCTTCGAGGCGCACCTGGTGGCTCTCGGAGACGTGTGTCCCGAGTTAATCCCCCCTCTCTCCCTAATCCTCAATCCCCTCTCTTCCTCTACTCCAGTGCGATCCCGTCGATCCTGTCCGGCCGAGCTAGACCAAGCCAGAGCGCTGCGCGGGGAGGGTTGCTGCCGCTTGCAAAGTGCGATGTCGAGGGCGGGCGCGGAGGGAGCTCGACGGCTGCGGCGAGTTCATGCCGTCCCCGCCGCACATGCAGCAGAAGCGCCCGGACGTCCCGGCGTCCCCGATGTTCGCGCCCGCCGCGCTGGCCGAGTCCTCGAGCGAGGAGCTGCGCGCCCCGCCGCCGCCCCCTCCGCCCCAGGCGCAGGCGGCCGTGGTGGGTCGGCCTCCGCACCCCCGGCGCCGAGCAAGAAGCCCGACGGCGGCGTGGTGGACGCCTTCTGCGTCCAGGTCAACGTGCCCCGCCGCGTCCGCGCACCGCGTGGAGTTCGCGCGAAGGACGGCGTCGGAGCAAAAAGGCTGCAGTAGTCGCATGGCGCAGTCGTCATCACGTTGCCGTTGTCGTCCTCCTCCTGGTAGACGCAGCGGTACGCGCCGTCCTGGGCGCCCTGCTCAGCGTCCGCACCACGCGCGCCAGCCGGAACCGCGCGTTGGCGCCGTTATTGGAGAGGAGCACGGCGGCGCCGTCTCATGCGGAAGAGGCAGTTGGCCAGGGGCCAGCATGGCACTCCTTGCCTATGTAGTAGTTGGGCGTGATGGTCAACATGGACACCACCAGCACGTTCAAGCCCCTGGGCGCGACCTGGAGCAGGTTCCTGGCGACTCCCACGAAGACGAGCCCGGCGAGGTGCACGTTGCTCACGTCCTTGCGGAGGTTGTAGCGGTTGACGATCATGCCGGCGAAGGACGCCGTCGGGGCGAAGAGGCTGCAGTTGACAACGAGGATGTCGATGTCCTCCGGGGCGACCTTGGTCTTGGCGAGCAGGTTGTCGATGGCGGAGAAGACGATGAGCTCGACCTCGGCGCGGGAGGACTCGAGGCCCCAGCACTCGAGCAGGCGCGACATGAACCGGACGCTGCGCTCGTCGAAGCCCGGCCACACGCGGGCGTGCTCCTGGACGCGGCGAACGGGACGCGGCAGCTGGGGCTGGTGCGGAGGAGTCCAGGTGCCGAGAGCACCCATGGTCGCAGGGAGCTGGCGGTGGACATGATGAGTAGAGGAACCTCCGGCGCGCTCAACGTGTTCGACGAAATGAGATGCCAAACCTGGTGGGTGTTAAACTTTGTTGTTAACTCCTAATCATATGCATGTATGCAACCAAACACGGGTGAAAATTGCATCTTGATGACAAGACCCCTAATGCAGGCAACCAATCAACAGGTCATCTACGTTTTTGACCCTATTTTTCCTCGCCCAGGCCATGCTCAGCCCGGCTTGTTTTTGCTCTCCTAGCCAGGCCCGGTGGAGAAACTAACCAAACACGCCCCTGGAGACGGAAGCAATAGCAAGTGAGCAGGAAAACAGAAGCAGCAACAAGAGTGTCCCGTGACAACATGCAAGCTTTTTCATCTGGCCTCGCTGCACCTACTCCAGAATTAAATGGGACTGCGGTCGTTCTGTCAGATAAGAATCCAAAGTGGGTGCCTCCACTCCCTCCGGTATATGTCTTGCCACGTAAGAACATCAAACGACCAAAGAAGGGGCTGCCAAAGCATCTCGGAGAAGGGGAAGACGGTACAACTGATTCAGCAAATGCATTATCGGCGGGCTCCCAGGGGGGCACCGCCGGGCACAATGAGTTATATATGTTGGAACTGTCGGGGCGCAGGCAAGGCCTCGACAGTTCGCGAACTTCGCGATTTAGCGAAGAACTATGCCCCTACTGTGCTTGCACACATACTTGGCACTTGGAGCCTTTGACTGTAGAGATTTTCGGAATTAAATTCATATTGGCTAGCCGCGTCATGCAACCAAAGTTAATATGACAAAGTCGTGAATGCCAAATATCAGACTCATTATTGTGGCAAACATTATTAATAACTTTAGTGCAAATATCTGACAAAGATAGGCGCAACAAGCCTCCACACTCATAGCCTTTTTCAACAAATTGTCCATACTTAGAAATTACAACTTTATTGGATTCGAAAACCAACTTAAAACCATCTCGACATAAACGGGAACCGCTAACGAGATTTTTATTGATGGACGGCACATGATGAACGTTCTTCAGACGCACGGTCTTCCCCGAAGTAAACTTCAGATCGACCGTACCAACACCTCGAACGATGGCATGTGACCCGTTCCCCATCAGCACGGGTGAAGTCCCTGTTGCCTGGTAAGAAGAAAACATGAAGGCGTCAGCACAAACATGTACATTGGCACCGGTATCAATTACGCAATCAGGGGATTGAAATACTGAAAGGATGGTAGGAAAAATACCGTACCCTGATTCCTTCATATCAGTATCACCGATGACAACATTAGCGGACTTGCCGCTCTTCTCATGTCCGCGCTCCTCAAAGCGGTTAGGACACTTCGGAGCCTAGTGATTAGGATCACCGCACACATGGCAAAGTCCCTTCCCCTTCTTATGAGAATTCTTCTTAAAGTTGGTAGAATGTGATGGCTTGTTCTTTGTATCAAACTTGCCTTTGCCCTGAGTTTTGTTCTTGTTGTTTTTGAACTTGTTGGGCTGGAAGTTCTTCTTCTGTACCATGTGGGCACTAGAACCTCCCTCAGCAACTCGAGCATGTGTGTCCTTTGCTCTCGCCTTCTCTTCAACATCAAGAGTACCAATGAGATCCGCAACGGGAAACTCCTGTCTCTTGTGTTTCAGGGAAGTAGCAAAATTGTCCCACGAAGGTGGAAGCTTGGCAATGATGCCTCCGGCAACAAATTTGTCCGGCAACACACACTTGAAGTACTCAAATTCTTTTGCGAGCGACTGTATCTCATGAGCCTGTTGTACAACAGGGCGCTCATCAGTCATCTTGTAGTCATAGAATTGCTCCATGACGTACAACTCGCTACCGGCGTCCGAGGCACCAAACTTGGCCTCGAGCGCAGCCCACATGTCCTTGCCGTTGTCAAATGACATATACGAATCCATAATGGAGTCATCAAGAACACTCAGAAGAGCGCCTTTAAAGAGGGTATCGATCTTCTCAAAAGCTTTCAGCTGTGCTGGATTAAGATCGCCCTCAGGCTTGCCCTTGGTGGCATCATAGCAGCCCATGGTCTGAAACCAGTAGACTGCTCTCGTGCGCCACCTCTTATATTGCGCCCCCTTAAAGGCAGGCGGCTTCAGATGCGCAGCAAACCACTCGGAGTAAATTGCCTATAATCAGGTTTTTGAATTGTTGGAAATAAGAGCAAATTACTACGAGATTTAATCCGAATAAACAGAAGATAAATCATGACCACAACAGCAGAGATTAAACTAATCATGCGAACTAGCATAGCAGATGAACATATCACATCTAGGGCACATACTAGAAACATGAATTCTACCACGATCTCGAACAGGAAGGATAGAATCACATACGGTGCAGCGGGTGCAGCACCGCCGGTGTTGACGCTGTCGCCCATGTCGTCGAGGATGAGGTTGCCGATGTCGGGGAAGAAGTCGTCGTTCGCGAAGTCGTCGCTGCCAGCAGTCCCGCGAGTGTGCTCCCCAAAAACCTGATCGCCCCTCTCCCGTACAGGATCACGAGAGGCGGGGTTCCGGAGGCCTGCTGTCCCTTCTCGCGGTGCACGCTGGAAGGAGGGATGGAGAAGACTTGCTTGGTGGCGCAATGATGTGGAACGGTGGTGAGAAACCATACAAAGCGGCGGCGGCTAGGGTAGACGTCTGCCTGACTATATAGTGCGGGCCGGGTAGGTCGTGGGAGTAAACCCCACGTCCGAGTCGTCACGATCCAAAAGAATCGGAAATGGTTCAGTAATTAACGCGTCTGTTAATTATTAATTAATGACTCATTAATTTTTCCCGTGCAGCAAAAATATAGACAACGTGCATAGCTCTGTCCTCGGGTCGGCTCAATCCTGCAACCCGCGGCGCGTCGTGACGAGGCGTGGCGAGGCGAGGCGAGCGAGGAGGAGGAGCGCGCGTGTAGGTATCCTCTTCTCATGCTCATACAAGTGGTAGAAGAGCTCACCTTATAAAAAGGTGCAACTCTCTCTCAACTTATAAGGTGGGACTAAACTTTAGCCTCACTCACTCCACTCACATGTGTGCATGAATGGGCCAAGAGAATTTCAGAATTTTAGTTGGGCTTTGGGCCAAAGGCCTACTAGTAAAATTCCAACAATCCCCCACAAAGTACCAGACCAAAGCATTAACACATAGTGAATACATGAACTCCTCAAACTACGATCATCACCGGGAGTGGTCCCAATTATTGTCACTTCGGGGTTGCCGGATCATAACACATAGTAGGTGACTATAGACTTGAAAGATAGGATCAAGAACTCACATATATTCATGAAAACATAATAGGTTCACATGTGAAATCATGGCACTCGGGCCCTAGTGACAAGCATTAAGCATAGCAAAGTCATAGCAACATCAATCTCAGAACATAGTGGATACTAGTGATCAAACCCTAACAAAACTAACTCGATTACATGATAAATCTCATCCAACCCATCACCGTCCAGCAAGCCTACGATGGAATTACTCACGCACGGCGGTGAGCATCATGAAATTGGTGATGGAGGATGGTTGATGATGACGACAGTGACGGATTCCCCTCTCCAGAGCTCCGAACGGACTCCAGATCAGCCCTCCCGAGAGGTTTTAGGGCTTGGCGGCAGCTCCGTATCATAAAACGCGATGAATCATTCTCTCTGATTTTTTTCCCGAACACGAATATATGGAGTTGGAGTTGAGGTCGGTGGAGCAACAGGGGGCCCACGGGGTAGGGGGCGCGCCCAGGGGGGCAGGCGCGCCCCCCACCCTCGTGGATAGGTGGTGGCCCCCCTGGCCTTGATTCTTTCGCCAATATTTTTAATATTTGCCAAAAATAAGTTCCGTGGAGTTTCAGGTCATTCCGAGAACTTTTGTTTCTGCACATAAATAACACCATGGCAATTCTGCTGAAAACAGTGTTAGTCCGGGTTAGTTCCATTCAAATCATGCAAGTTAGAGTCCAAAACAAGGGCAAAAGTGTTTGGAAAAGTAGATACGACAGAGACGTATCAGATAGCTCCTTGAATAAAAAGCATGATTGCAATGATTTTACTATAAATTCTCTTGATGTTAATTGTGCTAATAATATGCAATACCCTAAGCTTGGGGATGCTTGTTTTGCTATGTCTACTACTTGTTGCAATGATGATGATTGGGGTGATTCTTCTTATGATCTTGAAAATTTATTTAAGCCCCATGTTGAATATGAGATTGATAATAATGTTTGCAATAGTATTGAAAGTGGGTTTGGAATAGTGTCAACTTTAGATCCCACACATTTGGATTTTGATCAATCTTATGAAGTTTTTTATAAAAGTGGGTTTGGAGAGGTCATGACTTTAGCTAATGTTAATCCCACTATTTTGGAAGAGTGTCAACTTTGCATACATGTGGATCATGTTAAGCATATGTTTTGTGATAGCTATATTTTTGAATTTGCTTATGATCCTACATGTAATTATTATGAGAGAGGAAAATATGGTTGTAGATATTTTTATGTTACTAAATTGCCTCTCGTCATGTTGAGATTGTTATTGTTTCTTTCCGCTTCCTTGCATATGCTAGTTTTTGCTTGCCTTGATAATTTGTTTGCCTATAAGATGCCTATGCATAGGAAGTATGTTAGACTTAGATGTAATTTTCACATGTTTTATGATGCTCTCTTTGTGTTTCAATTACTATCTTTTATGTGAGCATCATCGAAATCGCAATGCCTAGCTAGGGGCGTTAAACGATAGCGCTTGTTGGGAGGCAACCCAATTTTATTTTAGTTTTTTTGCTTTTTGCTTCTGTTTAGGAAGAAATCTTTGATCTAGCCTCTGGTTAGATTTTGTGTGTGTTTTAATTAGTGTTTGTGCCAAGTTAAACCTATAGGATCTTCTTGGATGATAGTTATATGATCTTGCTGAAAATTCCAGAAACTTTCTGTTCACGAAAACAATTGTTAAATATCACCAGAACATGATAAAATACTGATTCCAATTGCAGTAGATCATTAAACAAATTGTCTAGGTATTCCTATTTTTGGTAGATTTTTCCGAGTTCCCGAAGTTTGCGTTAGTTACAGATTACTTCAGACTGTTCCGTTTTTGATAGATTCTGTTTTTCGTGTGTTGTTTGCTTATTTTGATGAATTTATGGCTAATAAAAGAGTTTATAAACCATATAGAAGTTGGAATACAGTAGGTTTAACACCAATATAAATAAATAATGAGTTCATTACAGTACCTTGAAGTGGTGTTTTGTTTTCTTTCGCTAACGGAGCTCACGAGATTTTCTGTTAAGTTTTGTGCTGTGAAGTTTTCATGTTTTGGGTAAAAGATTTGATGAATTATGGAACAAGGAGTGGAAAGAGCCTAAGCTTGGGTATGACCATGACACCCCAAGATAATATAAGGACACCTAAAAGCCAAAGCTTGGGGATGCCTCGGAAGGCATCCCCTCTTTCGTCTTCATCCATCGGTAACTTTACTTGGAGCTATATTTTTATTCACCACATGATATGTGTTTTGCTTGGAGCATCTTGTATAATTTGAGTCTTTGCTTTTTAGTTTACCACAATCATCCTTGCTGTACACACCTTTTGAGAGAGACACACTTGATTCGGAATTTATTAGAATACTCTATGTGCTTCACTTATATCTTTTGAGCTATATAGTATTTGCTCCAATGCTTCACTTATATCTTTTAGAGCATGGTGGTGGATTTTTTTTATAGAAACTATTGTTCTCTCATGCTTCACTTATATTATTTTGAGAGTCCTACAAAACAGCATGGTAATTTTCTTCAATTATGTTAGGCATTCAAGATTAGTAAAAAAAATATTATGAGTGTGTTGAATACTATGAGAAGTTTGATGCTTGATAATTGTTTTGAGATATGAAGATGGTAATATTAGAGTCATGCTAGTTGAGTAGTTGTGAATTTGAGAAATACTTGTGTTAAAGTTTGTGATTCCCGTAACATGCACGTATGGTGAACCGTTATGTGATGAAGTCGGAGCATGATTTATTTATTGATTGTCTTCCTTATGAGTGGCAGTCGGGGACGAGCGATGGTCTTTTCCTACCAATCTATCCCCCTAGGAGCATGCTCGTAATACTTTGCTTTGATAACTAGTAGATTTTTGTAGCAAGTATATGAGTTCTTTATGACTAATGTTGAGTCCAAGGATGTACGCACTCTCATCCTTCCACAATTGCTAGCCTCTCTATACTGCATACTTTTCGCCGGTATCATACACCCACCATCTACCTTCCTCAAAATAGCCACCATACCTACCTATCATGGCATTTCCATAGCCATTCCGAGATATATTGACATGCAACTTACCAGTGTTCCGTTTACTATGACACACCTCGTCATTGTCATATTGCTTTGCGTGATCATGTAGTTGACATCGTATTTGTGGCAAAGCCACCTTTCATAATTCTTTCATACATGTCACTCTGGATTCATTGCATATCCTGGTACACCGCCGGAGGCATCCACATGGAGTCATATTTTGTTCTAAGTTTTGAGTTGTAATTCTTGAGTTGTAAAGTAAATAAAAGTGTGATGATCATCATTATTAGAGCATTGTCCCAAGTGAGGAAAGGATGATGGAGACTATGATTCCCCCATAAGTCGGGATGAGACTCCGGACTAAATAAAAAAAGAGAAGAAAGGCCATAAAAAAGGAGAAAAGGCCAAAGAAAAAAATGAGAGAAAAAGAGAGAAGAGACAATGCTACTATCCTTTTACCACACTCGTGCTTCAAAGTAGCACCATGATCTTCATGATAGAAAGTCTCCTATGATATCACTTCCATATACTAGTGGGAAATTTTCATTACAGAACTTGGCTTGTATATTCCAATGACGGGCTTCCTCAAAATGCCCTAGGTCTTCGTGAGCAAGCGAGTTGGATGCACACCCACTTAGTTTCTTTTGTTGAGCTTTCATATACTTATAGCTCTAGTGCATCCGTCGCATGGCAATCCCTACTCACTCACATTGATATCTATTAATGGGCATCTCCATATAGCCCATTGATACGCCTAGTTGATGTGAGACTATCTTCTCCTCTTTTGTCTTCTCCTCAACCACCATTCTATTCCACATATAGTACTATGTCCATGGCTCACGCTCATGTATTGCGTGAAGATTGAAAAGTATGAGAACACCAAAAGTATGAAACAATTGCTTGGCTTGTCATCGGGGTTGTGCATGATTAAATACTTTATGTGATGAAGATAGAGCATAGCCAGACTATATGATTTTGTAGGGATAACTTTCTTTGGCCATGTTATTTTGAGAAGACATAATTGCTTAGTTAGTATGCTTGAAGTATTATTATTCTTATGTCAATATTAAACTTTTGTCTTGAATCTTTTGGATCTGAACATTCATACCACAGTTAAGAGAATTACATTGAAAATTATGCCAAGTAGCATTCCACATCAAAAGTTCTCTTTTTATGATTTACCTACTCGAGGACGAGCAGGAATTAAGCTTGGGGATGCTTGATACGTCTCCAACGTATCTATAATTTTTGATTGTTCCATGCTATATTATATTATGTTTTGGATGTTTAATGGGCTTTATTATACACTTTTATATTATTTTTGGGACTAACCTATTAACCGGAGGCCCAACCCAAATTGTTGTTTTTTGCCTATTTGAGTGTTCCGTAGAAAAAGAATATCAAACGGAGTCTAAACGGAAAGAAACCTTCGGGAACGTGATTTTCGGAACAAACATGATCCAGAGGACTTGGGGTCCGCGTAAAGAAATCAACAAGGAGAGCACGAGGCAGGGGGGCGCGCCTCCCCACAGGCGCGCCCTCCACCCTCGTGGGGCCCATGTTGCTTCACCGACGTACTTCTTCCTCCTATATATACCTACGTACCCCCAAACCATCAGAGGCATCCATGAAAACCTAATTCCACCACCGCGACCTTCTGTACCCATGAGATCCCATCTTGGGGCCTTTTCCGGCGTCCTGCTGGAGGGGGCATTGATCACGGAGGGCTTCTACATCAACACCATAGCCTCTCCGCTGATGTGTGAGTAGTTTACCTCAGACCTTCGGGCCCATAGTTATTAGCTAGATGGCTTCTTCTCTCTCTTGGATCTCAATACAAAGTTCTCCTCGATTCTCTTGGAGATCTATTCGATGTAATCTTCTTTTGCGGTGTGTTTGTTGAGACTGATGAATTGTGGGTTTATGATCAAGTTTATCTATGAACAATATTTCAATCTTCTCTGAATTCTTTTATGTAAGATTGGTTATCTTTACAAGTCTCTTCGAACTATCAGTTTGTTTTGGCCTACTAGATTGATCTTTCTTGCAATGGGAGAAGTGCTTAGCTTTGGGTTCAATCTTGCGGTGTCCTTTCCGAGTGACAGCAAGGGCAGCAAGGCACGTATTGTATTGTTGCCATCGAGGATAACAAGATGGGGTTTATATCATATTGCATGATTATATGCCTCTACATCATGTCATCTTACTTAAAGCATTACTCTGTTCTTATGAACTTAATACTCTAGATGCGTGCTGTATAGCGGTCGATGTGTGGAGTAATAGTAGTAGATGCAGAATCGTTTCGGTCTACTTGTCACGGACGTGATGCCTATATACATGATCATACCTAGATATTCTCATAACTATGCTCAATTCTATCAATTGCTCGACAGTAATTTGTTCACCCACCGTAATACTTATGCTCTTGAGAGAAGCGACTAGTGTAACCTATGGCCCCTGGTTCTATTCTCTATCATATTAATCTTTCAATACTTAGTTATTTTTTATTGCCTTTTATTTTACTTTGCATCTTTATCATAAAAATACCAAAAATCTTATCTTATCATATCTATCAGATCTCACTCTCGTAAGTAACCGTGAAGGGATTGACAACCCCTTTATTGCGTTGGTTGTGAGGTTCTTATTTGTTTGTGTAGGTGCGCGGGACTTGAGCGTGGTCTCCTACTGGATTGATACCTTGGTTCTCAAAAACTGAGGGAAATACTTACGCTACTTTACTGAATCACCATTTCCTCTTCAAGGGAAAATCAACGCAATGCTCAAGAGGTAGCAGTGCATTTTTTAACATTAAATCAGAAAAATATATACATGGGCCGGCATAGTTCGCAGTAGCTTCAGGCACCCGTTTGTGAAATGACCTATAACGGGTGCCTGCAGTGCTAAATAGGAAGCGCCTGCATTCTGCTCGGTAGCTGTTAGTTTTTCTTTGGTTTCAACCAGTTTTTCTTTGATTTCTTCTAGTATTTGTTCATTTCATTTTTCTTTGTTTTTTCACTATTTTTTTGGGTTTTCGGTGTTTCTTCACCATTTTTATTTGATTTCCAATGGTTTTAGTCTTTTTAGTTCTTTCTTGTTTCTTCTTTTTAATACATGTCTAATTTCTTTCAATACAAAATGTACATTATCAGTGTACACTGATAACCCATAAGTATAGAGGATCGCAACAGTTTTCGAGGGTAGAGTATTCAACCCAAATTTATTGATTCGACACAAGGGGAACCAAAGAATATTCTCAAGTATTAGCAATTGAGTTGTCAATTCAACCACACCTGGATAACTTAATATCTGCAGCAAACTATTTAGTAGCAAAGTAGTATGGAAGTAGCAGTAACGGTGGCAAAAGTAACAGTAGCAGTATTGTAGTAATTGTAACAGTGGCAACGGAAAAGTAACTAAGCAAATATCAATATGTGAAAAGCTCGTAGGCATTGGATCAGTGATGGATAATTATGTCGGATGCGATTCCTCATGCAACAATTATTACATAGGGTGACACAGAACTAGCTCCAGTTCATCAATGTAACGTAGGCATGTATTCCGAATATAGTCATACGTGCTTATGGAAATGAACTTACATCTTTTGTCTTACCCTCCCGTGGCAGCGGGGTCCTATTGGAAACTAAGGGATATTAAGGCCTCCTTTTAATAGAGTACAGGACCAAAGCATTAACACTTAGTGAATACATGAACTCCTCAAACTACAGTCATCACCGGGAGTGGTCCCAATTATTGTCACTTCAGGGTTACTGCATCATAACACATAGTAGGTGACTATTGACTTGCAAGATAGGATCAAGAACTCACATACATTCATGAAAACATAATAGGTTCAGATCTGAAATCATGGCACTCAGGCCCTAGTGACAAGCATTAAGCATAGCAAAGTCATAGCTACATCAATCTCAGAACATAATGGATACTAGGGATCAAACCCTAACAAAACTAACTCGATTACATGATAAATCTCATCCAACCCATCACCGTCCAGCAAGCCTACGATGGAATTACTCACGCACGGCGGTGAGCATCATGAAATTGGTGATGGAGGAAGGTTGATGATGACGACAGCGACGGATTCCCCTCTCCGGAGCCCCGAACGGACTCCACATCAGCCCTCCCGAGAGAGTTTAGGGCTTGGCGGCGGCTCCATATCATAAAACGCGATGAATCCTTCTCTCTGATTTTTTTCTCCCCGAACGTGAATATATAGAGTTAGAGTTGAGGTCGATCGAGCCTCAGGGGGCCCACGAGACAGGGGGCGCGCCCAGGGTGGTAGGCGCGCCCCCACCCTCGTGGACAGGGTGTGGGCCCCCTGGTCTTGATTCTTTCGCTAGTATTTTTTATAAGTTCCAAAAATATTCTCCGTGAAGTTTCAGGTGATTCAGAGAACTTTTATTTCTACACAAAAATAACACCATGGCAATTCTGCTGAAAATAGCATCAGTCCGGGTTAGTTCCATTCAAATCATGCAAGTTAGAGTCCAAAACAAGGGCAAAAGTGTTTGGAAAAGTAGATACGTTGGAGACGTATCAACTCCCCTAAGCTTAAACCTTTGCTTGTCCTTAAGCAATTCAATTGACAAACTGAAAGTGATAAAGAAAAACTTTTACAAACTCTGTTTGCTCTTGTTGTTGCAAATATGTAAATCGAGCATTCAAGTTTTCAACAAAGATTATGAACTAACCATATTCACAATAACACTTAGGTCTCATGTTTACTCATATCAATGGCATAGTCGACTAGTGAGCAATAATAATAAATCTCGGATGACAACACTTTCTCAAAACAATCATAATATGATATAACAAGATGGTATCTCACTAGCCCTTTCCGAGACTGCAAAACATAAATGCAGAGCACCTCTAAAGATCAAGGACTGACTAGACATTGTAATTCATGGTAAAAGAGATCCAGTCATAGTCATACTCAATATAAATTAATAGTAATGGATGCAAATGACAGTGGTGCTCTCCAACTGGTGCTTTTTAATAAGAGGATGATGAGTCAACATAAAAGTAAATAGATAGGCCCTTCGTAGAGGGAAGCCGGGATTTGTAGAGGCGCCAGAGCTCGGTTTTTGAAACAGAGATAAATAATATTTTGAGTGGCATACTTTCATTGTCAACATAACAACCGAGAGATCTCGATATCTTCCATGCTACACACATTATAGGCGGTCCCAAGCAGAATGGTAAAGTTTATACTCCCCCACCACCAACAAGCATCAATCCATGGCTTGCCCGAAACAACGGGTGCCTCCAACTAACAACAGTCCTGGGGGAGTTTTGTTTGTTATTATTTTGATTTGGTTTGAGCATGGGACTGGGCATCCCGGTGACCAGCCATTTTCTCGTGAGTGAGGAGCAGAATCCACTCCTCTTGAGAATAACCCTCCTAGCATGGAAGATACAGACAACCCTAGTTGATACATGAGCTATTTGAGCATACAAAACAGAATTTCATTTGAAGGTTTAGAGTTTGGCACATACAAATTTACTTGGAACAGAAGGTAGATACCGCATATAGGAAGGTATGTTGGACTCATATGGAATAACTTTGGGGTTTATGGAAGTGGATGCACAAGCAGTATTCCCGCTTAGTACAAGTGAAGGGTAGAAAAAGACTGGGAAGCGACCAACTAGAGAGCGATAATAGTCAGGAACATGCATTAAAATTAATCAACACTGAGTGCAAGCATGAGTAGGATATAATTCACCATGAACATAAATATCGTGGAGGCTATGTTGATTTTTTTCAACTACATGTGTGAACATGTGCCAAGTCAAGCCACTCGAATCGTTCAAAGGAGGATACCACCCTATCATACCACATCACAACCATTTTAATAGCATGTTGACACGCAAGGTAAACCATTATAAACTCCTAGATAATTAAGCATGGCATGAGCAACTATAATCTCTAATTGTCATTGCAAACATGTTTCATTCATAATAGGCTGAATCAGGAACGATGAACTAACCATATTTACATAAACAAGATAGGTCGAGTTCATACCAGCTTCTCTCATCTCAATCAGTCCATCATATATCGCCATTATTGCCTTTCACTCGCACGACCGAATGGTGTGGATAATAATAATAGTGCACGTGCATTGGACTAAGCTGGAATCTGCAAGCATTTTAATACAAGGGAGAAGACAAGGTAATATGAGCTCTTGGTTAAATTAACAATAATTTATATAAGAGCCACTTCAACATTTTCATCATGGTCTTCTCCTCTCGACCCCCAAAGAAAAGAAAAGAAATAAAACTATTTACACGGGAAAGCTCCCAACAAGCAAAAGAAGAACAAGAAATCTTTTTGGGTTTTCTTTTAATTACTACTACTACAGGCATGGAAAGTAAACTAGCTAAAAGCTACAACTATTTTTTTGTTTTTTCTTAAGGTTTTTCAAGCACACAAGAAGAAAGCGAGAAAAGGGAAATAAACTAGCATGGATAGTACCATGAAAAATTATGAGCACCGACAACTAGAATGAGTGTGTGAACATGAATGTAATGTTGGTGAGAAATACGTACTCCCCCAAGCTTAGGCTTTTATCCTAAGTTGGTCTATGCCCATGGATCAAAGCTGCTCTCTCCGGGTACTGAGGAGATTCCTCGGTGTAGTTCATAGTCCGGCTCACGTATCGTGAGCCTTGGTGCTTGCTTCCTTGAAGAACCACCTTGGTACATTTTCCTAAACATATTTCTTCCTTTGAAAAATTTCTGAAATTTTTAGTAACTCAAAATAAACATGAACCAAACTCAACAAAATTGATAGCAACTACTCCCACAAGTGCCTAGAGACTATATCATGCATTAGAACTACTTGGGACCAAATAAATTTGACATGCAAGCTCAAGAACAGGGTCACCTAAGCAGCAAAAATTTGCAATTAATAAAGCACTAGAACAAAAACCAATTGGACCATTGGAGGAGTCACATACCGAAGAACTATCTCCCAAAGCAGTTTTGTGAGTGGAGCTTTGAGCAAGGAGATCGAAAATCGCAGCAAAACGAGCTAGAACACGAGTTTGAGCTATGTGGTGATTTTTCTGGAGGAAGACGAAGTGTGTGGGTGCTGGAATAAGTGGAGGGGGCCACGTGGGGCCCATGAGGTAGGGGGGGGGCGCCCAGGGGGTGGGCGCGCCCTGGACCCTCTCGTGGCCAGGTGGTGGCTCCCCTTGGTGTGTTCTGAGTGCCAAATATTCTTAAATATTCTAGAAAAAAAATAATATTTCAATTTCAGGGCATTTGGAGAACTTTTATTTTCGGGGTATTCTTTATTGCAAGGATAATTCATAAAACAGTCAGAAATACTATTTTTGCTTTATTTAATTTGAATGCTAGAAAGTAAAAGGAGGGTACAGAGAGTTGTGCTTTCTAACTTCATCCATCTCATGCTCATCAAAAGGAATCCACTAACAAGGTTGATCAAGTCTTGTTAACAAACTCATTCCGAGTCGCATGAAACCGGAGAATCTTCGAATAACACTATGTTACCTCAACAGGGATATGCACGTCCCCAATAATAAGAATATCATATTTCTTCTTGATAGTAGGAAGAGGAAATTCAAAACCTCCAATAGTAATTGTTGAAATTTTTCCATAGAATTTATACTGTGGACTTGAGGTTGTTTCCTCGGAAAGTGTACCATATGCTCATTACCATTAACATGAAAAGTGACATTGCCTTTGTTGCAGTCAATAACAGCCCCTGCAGTATTCAAAAAGGGTCTACCAAGGATAATCGACATACTACCAACCTCGGGAATATCAAGAATAACAAAGTCCGTTAAAATAGTAACGTTTGCAACCACAACAGGCACATCCTCACAAATACCGACAGGTATAGCAGTTGATTTATCGGCCATTTGCAAAGATATTTCAGCAGGTGTCAACTTATTCAAATAAAGTCTATGATACAAGGAGAGAGGCATAACACTAACACCGGCTCCAAGATCACATAAGGCAGTTTTAACATAGTTTCTTTTAATGGAGCATGGTATAGTTGGTACTCCTGGATCTCCTAGTTTCTTTGGTATTCCACCTTTAAAAGTATAATTAGCAAGCATGGTGGGAATTTCAGCTTCCGGTATCTTTCTTTTATTTGTAACAGTATCTTTCATATACTTAGCATAAGGTATCAATCAAATGCATATGCAAAAAGATAGGTCTAATCATTTCAGCAAAGCGCTCAAAATCCTCATCATCCTTTTTCTTGGATGGTTTAGGAGGGAAAGGCATGGGTTTCTGAACCCATGGTTTTCTTTCTTTACTGTGCTTCCTAGCAATGAAGTCTCTCTTATCACAATGTTGATTCTTTGATTGTGGGTTATCAAGATCAAAGCAGGTTCAATTTCTACATCATTGTCATTGCTAGGTTGAGCATCAACATGAACATCATCATTAACATTATCACTAGGTTCATGTTCATCACCAGATTGTGTTTCAGCTTCAGAAATAGAAATATCATTGGGATTCTCAGGTGTGTCAACAACAGGTTCACTAGAAGCATGCAAAGTCCTATCATTTTTATTTTTCTTCCTCTTAGAAGGACTAGGTGCATCAACATTAGTTCTCTAAGAATCTTGCTCAATTATCTTAGGGTGGCCCTCAGGATACAAAGGTTCTTGAGTCATTTTACCCCCTCTAGTCATAACCCTAACATCATTATCATTTTTCTTACTATTTAATTCATTGAGCAAATCATTTTGAGCTTTAAGCACTTGTTCTACTTGAGCGGTAACCATAGAAGCATGTTTACTAATAAGTTAAAGTTCACCTTTAACTCTAGACATATAATCACTCAAGTGTTCAATCATATAAGCATTACGTTTCAGTTGTCTACCAACATATGCATTGAAGTTTTCTTGTTTAACAATAAAATTATCAAACTCATCTAAGCATTGGCTAGCGGACTTATAACGAGGAATATCACCTTCATCAAATCTATAGAGAGAATTTACCTTTACTACCTGTGTCGGGTTATCAAGACCATGTATTTCTTCAATAGGTGGTAAATTCTTAACATCTTTAGCTTTAATACCCTTTTCTTTTATAGATTTATTTGCCTCTTGCATATCTTCAGGACTGAGAAATAGAATACCCCTTTGATACGTCTCCAACGTATCTATAATTTTTTATTGTTCCATGCTATTATATATTATGTTTTGGATGTTTAATGGGCTTTATTTTACACTTTTATATTATTTTTGGGACTAACATATTAACCCAAGGCCCAGTGCAAATTGTTGTTTTTTTTGCCTATTTCAGTGTTTCGCGGAAAAGGAATATCAAACGGAGTCCAAACAGAATGAAACCTTCGGGAATTTGATTTTTGGAACAAACGTGATCCAGAGGACTTGGAGTGGACGTCAAGAAACAACCAAGAAGGCCACGAGGCAGGGAGGCGCTCCCCCACCCTTGGAGGGCCCCTCATGGCTCTCCTGACCGACTTCCTTCGCCTATATATATTCATATACCGTGAAAACATCCAGGAGCACCACGAAACCCTATTTCCATCGCCGCAACCTTTGGTACCCGTGAGATCCCATCTTGGGGCCTTTTCCGGTGCTCCAGTGATGTGTGAGTAGTTTACCACACCTTCGAGTCCATAGTTATTAGCTAGATGGCTTCCTCTCTCTCTTTGGATCTCAATACAAAGTTCTCCTCGATCTTCTTGGAGATCTATTCAATGTAACTCTTTTTGTGGTGTGTTTGTCGAGATCCGATGAATTGTGGGTTTATGATCAAGATTATCTATGAACAATATTTGAATCTCCTCTGAATTCTTTTATGTATGATTGGTTATCTTTGCACTCTTCGAATTATCAGTTTGGTTTGGCCTACTAGATCGATCTTTCTTGCAATGGGAACAGTGTTTAGCTTTGGGTTCAATCTTGCGTTGCTCGATCCTAGTGACAGAAGGGGAAACGAAACGTATTGTATTGTTGCCATCGAGGATAAAAAGATGGGGTTTATATCATATTGCTTGAGTTTATCCCGTCATGTCATCTTGCCTAATGTGTTACTCTGTTCTTATGAACTTAATACTCTAGATGCATGCTGGATAGTGGTCGATGTGTGGAGTAATAGTAGTAGATGCAGGCAGGAGTCGGTCTACTTGTTGCGGACATGATGCCTATATACATGATCATGCCTAGATATTCTCATAACTATGCTCAATTCTATCAATTGCTCGACAGTAATTTGTTCACCCACCGTAATACTTATGCTATCTTGAGAGAAGCCACTAGTGAAACCTATGGCCCCCGGGTCTATTCTCCATCATATAAGTTTACTTCTATTTTGCTTTGCATTCTTTACTTTCACTCTTTATCATAAAAATACCAAAAATATTATCTTATCATCTCTATCAGATCTCACTTTTGCAAGTGGCCATGAAGGGATTGACAACCCCTTTATCGCGTTGGTTGCAAGGTTCTTATTTGTTTGTGTAGGTACGAGGGACTTGCGTGTGGCCTCCTAGTGGATTGATACCTTGGTTCTCAAAAATTGAGGGAAATACTTACGCTACTTTGCTGCATCACCCTTTCCTCTTCAAGGGAAAACCAACGCATGCTCAAGAGGTAGCAAGAAGGATTTCTGGCGCCGTTGCCGGGGAGGCTTACACCAAGTCAAGTCAAGATTTGATCTCCTGACAACGAGCCATTTCTGGCGCCGTTGCCGGGGAGTCTACGCACAAGTCAAGACATACCAAGTACCCATCACAAATTTTCATCTCTCGCATTACATTATTTAGCATTTTCCTCTCGTTTTCCTCTCCCCCACTTCACCCTTTGCCTTTTCTTCGCCTTCTTCCCGCGTGCCTTTCTGTTTGTGTTTCCACGTGCCTTCTATTTGCTTGCATCTTTGCTTGCTAAAAATCTATTGATATGAATCCACTTAAAGTGTTCTACTTGGATCATCTTCGATCCTTATGCACTCGTGCTGAAACCCCAACTAGCCTAGTTGATGGGAAATCTTTAGATGAGCATGCTCATTTTGTGCGTCACCGTTTGTCTGAAAAGGGGAGACTCTTATGGGATCTAATAAACAGATTGTTGTGTTATGCTTGGAATCTTTGTGAAATTTATGATTTTACTTGTTGCTCTAAGAACCCTAAAAAACACCTTCCCTACCTATGTGACTTTAGTGATAATGAAATCTTATCTTCTTATGCAAACGGTGTTTATAGTTACTATGATATCGAACAAATTGAAGAATTTGTTGCTTTTAAGGGTGCTTATGAAGTTGCTTCTGTGATTGAAAAGTATGATATTACTCTCTACAAATCTGAAAATTTTGACATACTTGAATATTGCTATGAAAACTATGCTCATAATGTCTATGTCAAAGAATTTATTGAGAGAATGACCGTTGCTTCGGAAGAAAATAATGATATGCATGAATCTATAGATAATTATGATTCTGATGATTTGATTGAAATATCCCTTGATGAACATGATGCTTGCTATTCTTATGGTCATGATGCCAATATTTATGAAGATGAATTTCCTATAGTTCCTTATGTTAAACATGAGATTATTGCTATTGCACCCATACTTGATAGTTCCTTGAATAAAAAGCATGATTGCAATAATTTTATTATAAATTCTGTTAATGTCAATTGTGTTAATGATATGCAAAACCCTAAGCTTGGGGATGCTAGTTTTGCTATGTCCACTACTTGTTGCAATGATCATGATTGGGGTGATTCTTCATATGATCTTGAAAATTTATTTAAGCCCCATGATGAATATGAGATTGATAATAATGTTTGCAATAGTATTGAAAGTGGGTTTGGAAGAGTGTCAACTTTATATCCCACATATTTGGATTTTGATCAATCTTATGAAGTTTTTGATAAAAGTGGGTTCGGAGAGGTCATGACTTTAGTTTAAGTTAATCCCACTATTTTGGAAGAGTGTCAACTTTGCATACATGTGGATCATGTTAAGAATATGTTTTGTGATAGCTATATTGTTGAATTTGCTTATGATCCTACATGTAATTATTATGAGAGAGGAAAAATATGGTTGTAGAAATTTTCATGTTACTAAATTACCTCTCGTTATGTTGAGATTGCTATTATTTCTTTCCGCTTCCTGGCATATGCTAATTTTTGCTGGCCTTGCAAATTTGTTTGCTTATAATATGCCTATGCATAGGAAGTATGTTATACTTAGATGTTTTTGTCACGTGTTTTATGATGCTCTATTTGCGCTTCAATCCTCGCCTTTCATGTGAGCATCATTAAAATTATCAATGCCTAGCTAAAAGGCTTTAAAGAAAAAGCGCTTGTTGGGAGACAACCCAATATTTTTACTTGCTGTTTAGCAATAGATATTTGATCTAGCCTCTGGTTAGATTTGTTTTTGTGTTTTAATTAGCGTTTGTGCCAAGTATAACCTATAGGATCTTCTTGGATGAGAGTTATTTGATCTTGCTGAAAAAGTCAGAAACTTTCTGATCATGAAAACAATTGTTAAAAATCACCAGCACGTGATAAAATACTGATTCCAATTGCAGATCAAAAAAAAATATTATCTAGGTCGTCCTATTTTGGTAGATTTTTCTGAGTTACATAAGTTTGCATTAGATACAGATTACTACATACTGTTCTGTTTTTGATAGATTCTGTTTTTCGTGTGTTGTTTGCTTATTTTGATGAATCTATGGCTAGTAATGGAGTTTATGAACCATAGAGAAGTTGGAATACAGTAGGTTTAATACCAATACAAATAAAGAATGAGTTCATTACAGTACCTTAAAGTGGTGGTTTGTTTTATTTCGCTAATGGAGCTCATGAGATTTTCTGTTAAGTTTTGTGTTGTGAAGTTTTCAAGTTTTGGGTAAAGATTTGATGGATTATGGAACAAAGAGTGGCAAGAGCCTAAGCTTGGGGATGCCCAAGGCACCCCAAGGTAAAATCCAAGGACAACCAAAAATCCTAATCTTGGGGATGCCCCGGAAGGCATCCCCTCTTTCGTCTTCGTCCATCGGTAACTTTACTTGGAGCTATATTTTTATTCACCACATGATATCTGTTTTGCTTGGAGCGTCTTGTATGATTTGAGTCTTTGCTTTTTAGTTTACCACAATCATCCTTTCTGTACACACCTTTTGGGAGAGACACACATTAATCAGAATTTATTAGAATACTCTATGTGCTTCACTTATATCTTTTGAGTTAGATAATTTTGCTCTATGTGCTTCACTTATATCTTTTAGAGCACGGCGGTGGTTTTATTTTATATAAATAATTGATCTCTCATGCTTCACTTATATTATTTTGAGAGTCCTTTAGAACAGCATGGTAATTTGCTTTGGTTATTAAATTAGTCCTAATACGATAGGCATCCAAGATAAAAACTTTAAAAGTGCATTGAATACTAAGAGAAGTTTGATACTTGATAGTTGTTTTGAGATATAAAGGTGGTAATATTAGAGGTGTGCTAGTTGATTAATTGTGAAATCGAGAAATACTTGTGTTGAAGTTTGCAAGTCCCGTAGCATGCACGTATGGTAAACGTTGTGTGACAAATTTGAAGCATGAGGTGTTCTTTGATTGCTTTCCTTATGAGTGGCGGTCGGGGACGAGCGATGGTCTTTTCCTACCAATCTATCCCCCTAGGAGCATGCGCGTAGTGCTTGGTTTTGATGACTTGTAGATTTTTATAGTAAGTATTTGAGTTCTTTATGACTAATGTTGTGTCCATGGATTATACGCACTCTCACCCTTCCATCATTGCTAGCCTCTTCGGTACCGTGCATTGCCCTTTCTCACCTTGAGAGTTGGTGCAAACTTTGCCGGTGCATCCAAACCCCGTGATATGATATGCTCTATCACACATAAGCCACCTTATATCTTCCTCAAAACAACCACCATACCTACCTATTATGGCATTTCCATAGCCATTCCGAGATATATTGCCATGCAACTTTCCACAGTTCCATTTATTATGACACGCATCATCATTGCCATATTGTCTTGCATGAACATGTAGTTGACATCGTATTTGTGGAAAAGCCACCATGCTTAATTTTTCATACATGTCACTCTTGATTTATTGCATATCCCGGTACACCGCCGGAGGCATTCACATAGAGTCATATTTTGTTCTAAGTATCGAGTTTTAATTCTTGAGTTGTAAGTAAATAAAAGTATGATGATCATCATTAGAGCATTGTCCCATGTGAGGAAAGGATGATGGAGACTATGATTCCCCCACAAGTCGGGATGAGACTCCAGACAAAGAAAATAAAAAAAAGAGAAAAAAAGAGGCCAAAAGAAAAAAAGAGAGAAGGCCCAAATAAAAAAAATGAGAGAAAAAGAGAGAAGGGATAATGTTACTATCCTTTTTCCACACTTGTGCTTCAAAGTAGCACCATGATCTTCATGATAGAGAGTCTCTTATTTTGTCACTTTCATATACTAGTGGGAATTTTTCATTATAGAACTTGGCTTGTATATTCCAATGATGAGCTTCCTCAAATGCCCTAGGTCTTCATGAGCAAGCAAGTTGGATGCACACCCACTTAGTTTCTTTTGATGAGCTTTCATATATTTATAGCTCTAGTGCATCCGTTGCATGGCAATCACTACTCCTCGCATTGACATCAATCGATGGGCATCTCCATAGCCCATTGATTAGTCGCGTCAATGTGAGACTTTCTTCCTTTGTTGTCTTCTCACACAACCTCAATCATTATATTCTATTCCACCCATAGTGCTATGTCCATGGCTCGCGCTCATATATTGCATAAAAGTTGAAAGAGTTTGAAAATGCTAAGTATGAAACAATTGCTTGGCTTGTCATCGGGGCTGTGCATGATGAGAGCATTTTGCGTGACGAAAATGAAGCATGGCCAAACTATATGATTTTGTACGGATAAGCTTTCTTTGGCTATGTTATTTTGATAAGACATAATTGCTTGGTTAGCATGCTTGAAGTATTATTATTTTTATGTCAACATTAAACTTTTTCCTTGAATCTTTCGGATCGGAACATCATGCCACAATAAAGAAAATTACATTGAGGAATATGCTAGAAAGCATTCCACATCAAAATTTTGTTTTTATCATTTACCTACTCGAGGACGAGCAGGAATTAAACTTGGGGATGCTTGATACGTCTCCAACGTATCTATATTTTTGATTGTTCCATGCTATTATATATTATGTTTTGGATGTTTAATGGGCTTTATTTTACACTTTTATATTATTTTTGGGACTAACCTATTAACCCAAGGCCCAGTGCAAATTGTTGTTTTTTTGCCTATTTCAGTGTTTCGCAGAAAAGGAATATCAAACGGAGTCCAAACGGAATGAAACCTTTGGGAACGTGATTTTTGGAACAAACGTGATCCAGAGGACTTGGAGTGGATGTCAAGAAACAACCAAGGAGGCCATGAGGCAGGGAGGCGCGCCTGCCCCCCTGAGCGCTCCCCCACCCTCGTGGGCCCCTCACGGCTCTCCTGACCGACTTCCTTCGCCTATATATACTCATATACCCTGAAAACATCCAGGAGCACCATGGAACCCTATTTCCACCGCCGCAACCTTCTGTACCTGTGAGATCCCATCTTGGGGCCTTTTCTGGCGCTCCACCGGAGGGGGCATTGATCACGAAGGGCTTCTACATCAACACGATGGCTTCTCCGATGATGTGTGAGTAGTTTACCACAGACCTTCGGGTCCATAGTTATTAGCTAGATGGCTTCTTCTCTCTCTTTGGATCTCAATACAAAGTTCTCCTCGATCTTCTTGGAGATCTATTCGATGTAACTCTTTTTGCGGTATGTTTGTCGAGATCCAATGAATTGTGGGTTTATGATCAAGATTATCTATGAACAATATTTGAATCCCCTCTGAATTCTTTTATGTATGATTGGTTATCTTTGCAAGTCTCTTAGAATTATCAGTTTGGTTTGGCCTACTAGATTGATCTTTCTTGCAATGGGAAAAGTGTTTAGCTTTGGGTTCAATCTTGCGTTACTCGATCCTAGTGACAGAAGGGGAAACGACACGTATTGTATTGCTACCATCGAGGATAAAAAGATGGGGTTTATATCATATTGCTTGAGTTTATCCCTCTACATCATGTCATCTTGCCTAATGCGTTACTCTATTCTTATGAACTTAATACTCTAGATGCATGCTGGATAGCGGTCGATGTGTGGAGTAATAGTAGTAGATGCAGGCAGGAGTCGGTCTACTTGTTGCGGACATGATGCCTATATACATGATCATGCCTAGATATTCTCATAACTATGCTCAATTCTATCAATTGCTCGACAGTAATTTGTTCACCCACCGTAATACTTATGCTATCCTGTGAGATGCCACTAGTGAAACCTATGGCCCCCGGGTCTATTCTCCATCATATAAGTATACATCTATTTTACTTTGCGTTCTTTACTTTCACTCTTTATCATAAAAATACCAAAAAATTTATCTTATCATCTCTATCAGATCTCACTTTTGCAAGTGGCCGTGAAGGGATTGACAACCCCTTTATCACGTAGGTTGCAAGGTTCTTATTTGTTTGTGTAGGTACGAGGGACTTGCGTGTGGCCTCCTACTAGATTGATACCTTGGTTCTCAAAAACCGAGGGAAATACTTACGCTACTTTGCTGCATCACCCTTTCCTCTTCAAGGGAAAACCAATGCATGCTCAAGAGGTAGCACCCTTTTCTTCGGAGTTGTCTTAGGAATTGGTTCAGGAAGTGTCCAATTATTCTCATTAATCAACATATTATTCAATAGCAATTCAGCTTGGTCAACAGTTCTTTCCCTTAAAACATAACCAGCACAACTATCCAGGTGGTCTCTGAAAGCATCGGTTAGTCCATTATAAAAGATATCAAGTATTTCATTCTTCTTGAGAGGATGATCAGGCAAAGTATTAAGCAATTGGAGAAGCCTCCCCCAAGCTTGTGGGAGACTCTCTTCTTCAATTTGCACAAAATTATATATTTCCCTTAAGGCAGCTTGTTTCTTATGAGCGGGGAAATATTTAGCAGAGAAGTAATAAATCATGTCCTGGGGACTACACACACAACCAGGATCAAGAGAATTAAACCATGTCTTAGCATCCCCCTTTAATGAGAACGGAAATAGCTTAAGGATATAGCAGTAACGAATTTTTTCCTCATGAGAGAATAGGGTGGCTATATCATTTAATTTAGTAAGATGTGCCACAACAGTTTCAGATTCATAGCCATGAAAAGGATCAGATTCAACCAAGGTAATTATCTCAGGATCGATAGAGAAATCATAATTCTTATCAGTAATACAGATAGGTGAAGTAGCAAAAGCAGGGTCATATTTCATTCTAGCATTCAAAGACTTTTCTTCCAGCTTAGCTAATAATTTCTTAAGATCATATCTATCATTGCAAGCAAGAAAATATCTAGCAGTTTCTTCATCCATAACATAACCCTCAGGCGCAACAGGCAATTCATATCTAGGGGGAGAATCATCATCATCACTTTCATCAATATTATCAGTTTCAATAATTTCATTCTCTCTAGCCCTAGCAAGTTGTTCATCAAGAAATTCACCTAGTGGCACAGTATTATCAAGCATAGAAGTAGTTTCATCATAAGTATCATGCATAGAAGAAGGGGCATCATCAATAACATGTGACATATCAGAATTAATAGCAGAAGCAGGTTTAGGTGTCGCAAGTTTACTCAAAATAGAAGGTGAATCAATTGCAGAGCTAGATGGCAGTTCCTTACCTCCCCTCGTAGTTGAGGGATAAATCTTGGTTTTTTCGTCTTTCAAGTTCCTCATAGTGATCAGCAGATATAAATCCCAAGTGACTCAAAGAATAGAGCTATGCTCCCCTGTAACGGTGCCAGAAAATAGTCTTGATAACCCACAAGTATAGGGGATCGCAACAGTTTTTGAGGGTAGAGTATTCAACCCAAATTTATTGATTCGACACAAGGGGAACCAAATAATATTCTCAAGTATTAGCAGCTGAGTTGTCAATTCAACCACACCTGGATAACTTAATATCTGCAGCAAAGTATTTAGTAGCAAAGTAGTATGGAAGTAGCGGTAACAGTGGCAAAAGTAACAGTAGCAGTTTTGTAGTAATTGTAACAGTGGCAACGGAAAAGTAACTAAGCAAAGATCAATATGTGAAAAGCTCATAGGCATTGGATTAGTGATGGATAATTATGTCGTATGCGATTCCTCATGCAACAGTTATAACATAAGGTGACACTGAACTAGCTCCAGTTCATCAATGTATTGTAGCCATGTATTCCGAATATAGTCATACGTGCTTATGCAAAAGAACTTGCATGACATCTTTTGTCCTACCCTCCCGTGGCAGCGGGGTCCTATTAGAAACTAAGGCATATTAAGGCCTCCTTTTAATAGAGTACCAGACAAAAGTGTTAACATTTAGTGAATACATGAACTCCTCAAACTACGGTCATCACCGGGAGTGGTCCCGATTATTGTCACTTCGGGGTTACCGGATCATAACACATAGTAGGTGACTATTGACTTGCAAGATAGGATCAAGAACTCACGTATATTCAGGAAGACATAATAGGTTCAGATCTGAAATCATGGAACTCAGGCCCTAGTGACAAGCATTAAGCATAGCATAGTCATAGCAACATCAATCTCAGAACATAATGGATACTAGGGATCAAACCCTGACAAAACTAACTCGATTACATGATAAATCTCATCCAACCCATCACCGTCCAGCAAGCCTATGATGGAATTACTCATGCATGGCGATGAGCATCATGAAATTGGTGATGGAGGAAGGTTGATGATGACGACGGCGACAGATTCCCCTCTCCAGAGCCCCGAATGGACTCCAGATCAGCCCTCCCGAGAGTTTAGGGCTTGGCGGCGGCTCCGTACTGTAAAACGCGATAAATCCTTCTCTCTGATTTTTTCTCCCCGAACGTGAATATATAGAGTTGGAGTTGAGGTCGATGGAGCCTCAGGGGGCCCACGAGACAGGGGGGCGCACCCAGGGGTAGGCGCACCCCCACCCTCGTGGACAGGGTGTGGGCCCCCTAGTCTTGATTCTTTCGCCAGTATTTTTTATAAATTCCAAAAATATTCTCCGTGAAGTTTCAGGTGATTCCGTGAACTTTTATTTCTGCACAAAAATAACACCATGCCAATTCTGCTGAAAAACAGTGTCAGTCCGAGTTAGTTCCATTCAAATCATGCAAGTTAGAGTCCAAAACAAGGGCAAAAGTGTTTGGAAAAGTAGATACGTTGGAGACGTATCATACACTCAGAGACAGCTGCTGCCAACTACCACCAATCCATCTTCAGAGTTGTACTAACGCATCAACCTTGCCTGGTCTAGCTGTTGTTGACGCCACCACGACGCCAGACAACACCGCCATCCTGTGCTCGTCCATCAACACACGCCCAACAGTGAGGCCCCGCTGCTCCATGACGCTGGGAACCGCCGTTGTCGACGTGTCAGATGCAACGTTGCACCTCCTCTACGAACACCACCCGCTGCCACTGGTCCCATCCCCTCCACCTGCAGTTCCTCTGCACTCCCAACCGAGCCCAAGCCCCCCGACGACACCTCCATGAAGGTCACGACGTGAAGCGCCGCTGCCGCCAAATCCAAATAGGATTGTAGGTTTTCACCCGACATGGGATTGGGGTGGGTGGATTGGGCGCTCAGCTACGCCTTCATGAAGGAAAGCGATGCCCATGGACGCCACCACCGCTGGGCCGGCCAGACTGGCCAAGGATTCCCCTGGACCCAAGGTACACCACCAGGGCTCACCATCACCGGAGTCTGCAGCCGCAAACCACCGAGACAACGAGTGAGGCAACAGGAGGGATTGGAACCACAAGATCTGACGCCGCGAAAACCGCCGGACGATCACCGGTCGCCTGATCCGATCCCCGGCAGCCCGCCTACCCCGTCGTGCCCAGACGAGGAGGTAGCGTAGGGGCCGCCGCCCCGGATCCAGCAGCCTCTGCCCCAGATCAGGCAGAGCATAGCTAGCCTGCCGCCACGATCGCCCCTAGGAACCGGTCGGCCGCCACGCCGCCGCGCTCATGGACACCGCCGTTGGCCAGATCGGCATCGCTGCCATAGATTGGGGCCTCATCCTTCAGATCAGGGATCCCAAGCACCCCTAGCCCGGAAAGAGAGGGTGATGCCTCCGCCACCGCCATTGCACACGTGGGCTTAGCCCGGCACCGATCACTGGCAGTGGTAGCAGCGGAGGGGAGAGCGGGAAGGAGGAGGGGTCCGGCGGCGGAGGGTTGGGACCCCTTGGTCGCCCGTGCGGGGGCGACAGAGACGGAGGGAGGAGGAGGGAGATAAGTCGCTTCTGTTGGGGTCTGACAGAGGAGGGTTGGGTCCCCTCAGTCGCCCGCCCAGGGGGTATCTAGATGTATTTTAGTTCTAGATACATCCATTTCAATCTATTTCTACGATAAGTAATTCCAGAGGGAGGGAGTAGTTACTAGGCATGCAATTAATTAGGTCCATTTAATTAGGAATTTTTTCCAGCAGTTGATAATAAATAGGAACATTGCTTCATGGCTTGCCAACCCTATAATCGGGGACGGGGGAATAACTTAAGTGATTGTTGGGTTTTTTCACGTACCCACGTATGTCAACTGATTTGTCTATGTGTGATGGAATTAAGTTTTCCATATGAATCAACAGATCGTGCAACAGCAAGGGTTTCTACTTTAGGGCCTCTACACCACCACCCCATCTCGCTCTACTCCGTGGTCCGCTTCGACGACACTGTGTTGATTGCTCGGCGATCACAAACACAAAGGTGACTCTCCATGACATCTATGCATGATTTTCCAGCTACCTGCATAAATGGCCGTGCTAGGTCTCATGACTGCACTAATTATCTATCAATGAGGTGACAACATGACACACTAGCCAACCCGTCCGTTGTTGTCTTGCGACAGAGCCGAGACCTGGATGGTTTGGGCGAACGACGACCGTCTTGGATTGCGTCTAAAACCATACCTCACCTCTCATCTCACATCCCTTCCCGGGCAGCAGCTAGTAGCCACCAACATTGTCCTGGCATAGTTGACGCCATCGTGGCTAAGGATAATCGGTCAAGCCACCACTTTGAGATATTGTTTCAACCCGTAGCAATGCACGGGTATTTAGCTAGTGGCTCTAATGGTTACCTGAGCTCGGGTAAGCAATCAAGACCGCGAGTTCGACTGCTCCTTGGCGGGCCGGCCCAAGAGGGTGTTGCAGTGTGCGCCAGTATCGGGAATCAGCGCTTACAGCGCCAACTAGGAGCTCCCTTCATTTTGGGGAGCTCCTATACGAGACCTCCAATCTACTGCATTCTGTGGCAGACTTGCAGGCCTTCGCACTGACACCAAACTAACGGGCCGGCCCAGGTTGCCAATCCGGTGAGCAAAAATGATGCACTGGGTTCGGTTCGAACTCGCGCCGCATGACTCCTTGTTTCGTGAACCAAGCGACTGGATCTGACAACTGTTTATGAACAATAAGCAACTCAAACATTTAAGTAGTTGGAATCGCATGAAATTCCTAAGAAAGATAAAAGAGATAGACTCACAAGGATTCGAACTAGCCACCTTGTGGTAGTAAGCAGTCGTATACAACCAGTGGAATACATAATTTTGATGTCTAAAAATCAGGCACCGATAATAGCCGAACGTTCGGTCTGGGGAGGCACCAGACCGAACGGTACATTCGGCAGGAGAGTAGCGATCGCCCGAACGATTTCGTTTGGTACGAACAACCCCTCAGCCTGAACTATATCTGGCCATGGGCCGGGCTTGGGCCGGGCCTAAAAAAGCCCATGGCAGAAAACTGAGGCCCAGGCCCTCCCAGGCCCTACCAGCGGGCCTACTTTTCAAGCCCAAGCCCGGCCCATCTCATAAAAAGCCCTGAAAAGCCCTTAGGGCTTAGGGCCGTGGGCCGGGCCTCTTCCTTAAAATGCCATTATGCCAAGCCCAAGCCCGTCCAGGCCCTGCTGATGGGCTCAAAACTCAGGCCCAAGCCCGACCCATAGACAAGCCCATCGGGCCTAGGCCCTGGATTTTAGGGCCGGGCCTGGGTGGGCCGACAGGGCCGGGCCTGAGATGGCCAGGACTAGCCTGAACGCCTGCCAGACAAGCCCAATAGCTTCCTGGGCCGAAGAAAAATCCATTTTGCACCAAAAAATAGAGAAAATGTAGAAACGTCAAACAAACCGTGAGAAAACTGTCTACTATGAAATTAAGCTAACTCTGATAAATGGCAAACTTGCGGTGGCACATGAAACAGTGTTGCCATGACACGAGGGAAAAAGAATTTTCCATAGGGCATGAAATAAAATTTCCCAAAAAAGACCAAAAACAGAACAAAGTGAATTTCTCAACCTTGAGAAAACACAACAAAAATAGTTTGCCACGATATATAATAAAAAATTGACATGCCCCATCGAACCTCCCCTCTGCAATTTCCCATGGTAATTATAAACTTATGTCAAACATATAGTTTTAGTTTTCCATATTTCATAGATAAAATTTCATGAAATTGCCATGTCAAATAATAAAAATAAATTTGACATGTCGTAGAAAAAACAAAAAATCCATACAATTTGCCATGTGGCTAGTCCATTCATTTTCACAAAAAATGCCATATTATCTAGATAAAAAATAATGAAAAACTGCCATGGCAAAAATAAAATTAAATATGCCACAAGAAAGTATATAGTAAATTTTCCATGCCCCGTGGTGTAAATTTTCCATGTCTAATGAAAAGTAAAATCGACATTAGTAATGAAAATTTGCCATGCATATAATAGTAAGGTTGTCATGGCAATTAAGATAATTTTGCCATGGAAAAAATAAAAGGTAAAGATTGCCATTGCGGTAAATGTAAATTTGTCATGTAAGTAAAAGTAAAATCATCATGGAAACTAAGATAAATTTTCCATGGCAAATTTGAAAGGTAAAATTTGCCATGACAAAAATAAAAAGATAAAAAATGTAATGTTGTACTCCTTCTGTAAAGAAATATAAGAGTGTTTAGATCACTACGTGAGTGTCCTAAACGCTCTTATATTTACGGAGGGAGTAATTGTAAATTTGCCATGTATGGAAAAGTAAAATTTTCCATGGAAAATTTGAAAAGGTAAAATTTTCCATGGCAAAAAAGGGAAGTAAAAATGTCATCGTTGTAAATGTAAATTTGCCATGTGTGTAAAAATAAATTTGCCATGTGCGAAAAAGTAAAATTGCCATGGAAATTAAGTTAAATTTAGCACGACTATGAAAAGTAAATTTACCATGATAGAAGTCAATGATTCTCATGTTTTAAAAAGGGGTAAAGTGTTAGGAACATCAAAATTTGTCATGGCAAGAAAGAAAGTAAGAAACCATGGAAATATTCTTAGAAAATAGATATGGCGTATACAATGCGAAAAGTGGCCACCATGGCAACATACAGTTTTAGTTTGCCATGAAAAAAAATCCTTGTATATAAAGATTGAGTGAGATATTGCAATGGAAAAAATGCATCTTAAGTTGCAAATGATATCATTTGCAACATTTTTCTCCCGCAAAAGAGGTTGCAAATGATATCATATTAAAGAATTGCCATGGAAAAAACTAAATTGCAAGATGCCATGGGAAAAAATAACATAACTAACCATGGCAACCGTCTTGGAATAGATATGGCAAAGACACTATGAAAATTTGCCATCATGGCAACATATAGTTTTAGTTTGTCATGGAAAAACATCTAGTTAAGTTGCCATGGTGCTTGAATCAAACTAGCCATGGGCAATGTAGGAAGTTTGCCATGTTGGAAAGAAAAAATATATATGTTGGAAGAAAATAGTGGCAAAAAAGAAAAAGAAATTGATGGATGGCAAGTTTGCCATGATTGAGAAACGTCCATAATTTGCCATGTTTTAAATAAGAGCAAAAGTACATTTGCAAATGTGAAAATGGTCCTAAAGAATCTACCATGCCAGTACATTTTAAGTTGCCATTGCAAAACACATCGTAGTTCGTAAACTATAATATTTGTCATGGTGCTTGAACTAGACTTGCCACAATCCATTAAAATTTTTAACACGGTCCATGTAATAAATTTGCCGTGTTAGAGGAAAACAAAAAATAACATACATTTGATGATGATTGTGACATTTTTTTGAAGAATGGCAAGTTTGCCATGATTGATATACTTCCATAATTACCATATTTTAGAATTTGCCATGCTTTAGAGAAGGGAAAAATACATTTGCCATGTGACGATGGACCCAAAATTTACCATGACAATACATGTTAAGTTGCCATGGCAAAAACACGTCGTAGTTTCATAAAAAATGTTACGATGATCATTTCAATTTTTTTTGAATAATTTGTACTGCACACATGGAAAATTTGCGAAAAATTGTTGTATTCCTACATAGAAGCATGACAAGTTATGTAAAAATGTAATGTAACCTAAGAAAAAGACACAAGCATGGCAAATTTACGAAAAACATGGCAATTATGTAAAAAAACTATAATTGTACCCTAAAGAAAAGACACAATCATGGCATATCAGGAAAATGATTTGTTGACCAATTGATTGTTTGATTACAGTAGCAGCAGCATCACTAAGTTAACTATGGCGAAAAAGAAGAAGTTGACAAGCCAAAAAATTTAGGTGATATGTCAAGTTAAATCACTGAATAAACATGGCAACTTCGCACAAGTGTGTCAATTATATCTGTAGGAGACACGCTGAATATAGTGGTAAGCTCGATCTAGTAAACTAAGCATTCTAGAGCAGCAAAATGCATAAGCATAGCAGCAACAAACAAATGCTAAAAAATGATCTGTACCGAGAGGGAGGAGAAGACTGATGGCCAACGAAGGACTGATGACGCGTGCTCTTCCATGTGCGGCGACGGAGCAGGAAACGGCGAGGACGATGTAGACGCACCGGTGCTCCTCCATGCTCGGCCACCGCGGACGTTTCTGATATGTCCATTTTGCATCATGCTTTTATATCGATATTTATTGCATTATGGGTTGTTACTACATGTTATGTCACAATACTTATGCCTATTCTCTCTTATTTTACAAGGTTTACATGAAGAGGGAGAATGCCGGCAGCTGAAATTCTAGGCTAGAAAAGGAGCAAATATTAGAGACCTATTCTACACAACTCCAAAAGTCCTGATACTCCACGGAAGTTATTTTTTGGAATTAATAAAAAAATACTAAGCGAAGAAAGTACTAGAGGGGGGCCACCCACCATCCACGAGGGTGGGGGGCGTGCCCTACCCCCCTAGGCGCGCCCCCTGCCTTGTGGGCCCCTTGACAGGCCTCCGGTGCCCATCTTCTGCTATATGAGGTCTTTTACCCTGGAAAAAATCACAAGCAAGCTTTCGGGAAGAAACTCAGCCGCCACGAGGCGGAACCTTGGCAGAACCAATCTAGGGCTCCGGCGGAGCTGTTCTACCGGGGAAACTTCCCTCCGGGAGGGGGAAATCATCGCCATCATCATCACCAACGATCCTCTCATCGGGAGGGGGTCAATCTCCACCAACATCTTCACCAGCACCATCTCCTCTAAAACCCTAGTTCATCTCTGGTATCCAATCTTTGTCCCAAACCCTCAGATTGGTACCTGTGGGTTGCTAGTAGTGTTGATTGCTCCTTGTAGTTGATGCAAGTTGGTTTATTTGGTGGAAGATCATATGTTCAGTTCCTTTATGCATATTAATACCCCTCTGATTATGAACATGAATATGATTTGTGAGTAGTCACGTTTGTTCTGGAGGACATGGGAGAAGTCTTGCTATAAGTAGTCATGTGAATTTGGTATTCGTTCGATATTTTGATGAGATGTATGTTGTCTTTCCTCTAGTGGTGTTATGTGAACGTCGACTACATGGCACTTCATCATTGTTTTGGCCTAGAGGAAGGCATTGGGAAGTAATAAGTAGATGATGGGTTGCTAGAGTGACAGAAGCTTAAACCCTAGTTTATGAGTTGCTTCGTAAGGGGCTGATTTGGATCCATATGTTTCATGCTATGGTTAGGTTTACCTTAATACTTCTTTTGTAGTTGCGGATGCTTGCAATAGGGGTTAATCATAAGTGGGATGCTTGTCCAAGAATGGGCAGTAACCAAGCACCGGTCCACCCACATACCAAATTATCAAAGTAAGAAACACGAATCATATGAGCGTGATGAAAACTAGCTTGATGATAATTTCAATGTGTCCTCGGGAGCGGTTTCCTTCATATAAGAGTTTGTCCAGGCTTGTCCTTTGCTACAAAAAGGATTGGTCCATCTTGCTACACCTTATTTACTTTCATTACTTGTTACCCGCTACAAATTACCTTATCACAAAACTATCTGTTACCGATAATTTAAGTGCTTGCAGAGAATACCTTACTGAAAACCGCTTATCATTTCCTTATGCTCCTTGTTGGGTTCGACACTCTTACTTATCGAAAGGACTACGATAGATCCCCTATACTTGTGGGTCATCACCTTCCGTGACGCTCCTCGTGTGGCAGCCGTGGAGCGCCTCTGCTCCTCTAGATGCAGCAATTAATGGGCAACCTGATGGCTCCTCGTGCAGCCTGATGGCTCCACGCACCGACGGACAGCCTGATGGCTCCATGCATCGATGGCTCCTCTAGACGCATCGATGGCTTCAAGCGGAGGGCACGCGGGAGGCGTCCTCTTCTACTGGCGGCCGCGTGACGGCCGGCGGGGACGACGAGCCCACAAATCTCCACCGCCCAGCACCTCAGCCACGGTGACCGGCAACCACCACGTGCGCGAGGCTATCTCTGTCACCGTCAAGACGGCGCTGTGTACCAGCATCGCCGCCGAGTACTGCCTCCGTCCGCCACCGTCGAAGATTTGAATCACGGCATCGCCGCATGCCTCCTCCTGCTCCTTGTCTCTGCCGCCTACGCCTCCTCTCCCCGGCATCGCACACTTGGGTACGGCGCAGGGTCATCTAATCGCCGACTGGCTCATCGCCGACCACCTGGCCGCATGCGCGAGGAAGAAATGGCTAGTGGGTGGGGAACGGGGAAAAGGATAAGAGAGAGAGAGAGAGAGGTGTCGCAGTGCGGGCGTTCGGGACGACGCCTGTTTTTCGAACGGGGACAAAATGTGACGTGGCGCCCCAGGTTGCTTTATGATTTGTGCAAAAAATCAAATGGTGTTGAGCGTGTTCGGGAGGAGATGATAAAAAGATGGTCGTTCCGGAGTTATAGATTCCGTAATAATTGCAGCATGACTTATAAGAATTGTGAACGGCGACATATCTAAATATGATTTGGAATTTTGAACACGTCTTTATTTAGGAATTCTAATATTTATTGAAACAAAACATTTTAAAATTGCGAACAAATTTTACAAGATGGAAAATTATTTGAAAACACGAAAAAATTATGGAAAAGTCAAATATTTTCAATCTTGAACAAAATTTAGAAAAATGGGAGAATTTTGAATAAATTTGAAAATGTTAGCCTTTTTTCAAACAGGAATATTTTTGGAAAAAATGGAAATTTATTGAAACTCTGAACAACAATTTGAAAAGCAAACAATTTTTGCACACGTGTACAATTTTCGAAACTTTGAACTACTTAGAAAAGGCGCACTTTTTTTGAATTGGATGAGCATTTTTCGAATTTTTGAACAAAATTTGAAAAACCAGGAACATTTCTGTACTTCTGAATATTTTTTAAACTCCAAACAAACTTTGGAAAAAGCAAATATTTTCTCAAATTTTAGAACTCTTTTTAAAAATTGCGAACATTTTTTGAATTTATGAACAAAATTCTAAAGAGAGGAACATTTTCCGTACAATTTTTTAAACCCCTGAACTAAATTATAAGAGCAAACATTTTTTTCAAATTTGGAACAGTTTCTAAAAAATCAAGAACGTTTTAAATTTTCTGAACAAAAATTAAAAGAAACATTTTTTGAACTTTCAAACATTTTTTGAAAAGCATGAATATATTCAAAATTTAGGAACAGAATTTGTAAACGATAACATTTTGTGAAGTTTTGAACAATTTATCGGCAGCACAAACAGTTTTCGAAAAAAATGAAATAAACTAGAAAAGAAACAAGGAAAAATGAAAAAGAAAGAACAAGAAACATATGAAAAAAAAGAAACGGGAAAAGGAAAAAAAAGGAAAAAAGAAAAACCTGTTCAGGAACCTTCTAGAATGTTCCTAAAACCAGAAAAAAATTGGGTGGGAACCACCTAGAAAGTTCCAAAAACCGGAATCACTGAAACGTTAAATGGGTCGGCCCATCCTGAATGCTCGTTTGATCTCCCCTGTGCGTCGGTCCGGCAAATTACCGCAGGAAGCGGCAAATAGAAAACCCCCTCATACATGGCGTTATTGGTGCTAGCAGGGCCATCGTACTAGGCCGGCCCAGCAACCTGCTGAAGCAAAAAAATTATGATCACTGGTATTATATAGGAGAACAGAGATTCGAAATCATTACGTGACCACCAACAGGCTACTGCCATTACCACCAGACCTAGTTGTCTTCCTTGTCCAATCACCGGAAAAAAGATCTATTTGATCCTTCTTCTTGTACTACACAAATATATACTCCCTCCTTTTAGAAATAAGTGTCTCAATCATAGTACAAATTTATAGCAACGTTAGTATAAAATTGAGACATTTATTATGGGATGGGGAGAGTATTATATATTCGGTATTAATTATCTAAACATAAATTCAAAAAAATATAAATCATGAATTTTAAAACAGTTCAAAAATATGCAAAAAGGTTTTTCAAAAGTGAAAAAGTTTGCCGATTGTGACAAAATTTTCATCAATTTTGGAAAAGCTCATCGAATTTATAAAAAAAGTTCATGATTTTGAAAATAGTCCATTGGGTTTGAACAATATTCTCTAACACCCTCCCTTAATCTCAACTATCCTAAATTAAGATTACTCTTGAATTCCTCAAATGGTCTGCTGGTAATGCCTTAGTAAAGCCGTCTGCTACTTGATCTTTGGAGGGAATAAACCGTATCTCGAGTTTCTTTGCTGCAAATCTTTCTAGCACAAAGTGAAAGTCAATTTCTATGTGCTTTGTCCTTGCATGAAACACAGGATTTGCAGACAAATATGTTGCTCCCAAGTTATCACAGCATAAGCATGAGATACGATTTTTTCTTGATCCCCAATTCCTCAAGAAGTGATTCAGCCCAAATGATTGCAGCAGTTGCATTTGCCAAGGACTTGTATTCAGCTTCTGTGCTTGACCGTGACACAGTGGCTTGCTTTCTAGCGCTCTAAGAAATAAGATTAGACCCAAAGAATATTGCAGAGCCTCCAGTTGATCTTCTATCATCACTGCATCCTGCCCATTGAGCATAATAGAATGCACTCACAAGAGTGGAATTAGAACGTTCGAAATGAAGTCCTGTTCCCATAGTATCCTTCACATATCTTACAATTCTCTTGACACCTGACCAATGTGCAGAAGTAGGTGCATGCAGATATTGACAAACCTTGTTGACAGCAGATGAGATATTTGGACGTGTGAGAGTTAGATATTGTGATGCTCCCATAGTACTCCTATACCTTGTGCTCTGCTCCTCTTGAAGTGGCTCACCTTCATATGCTGAGAGTTTTTCTGACCAAGATAAAGGTGTAGGCACTGGATTACAATTCTTCATTCCTATGCGAGATAGAAGCTCAATGATATATTTTCACTGATTTAAGACAATGCCATCTTGAGTTTTCTTGACTTCAATACCAAGGAAGAAATGTAAATCACCTTGTCCTTCAAGGCAAACTCTGAGCTCAAATCATGCAGCAGGGCATTAGTAGCATGTTGTGAAGAACTTGAAACTATGATATCATTGAGCACAAAAATGACTACCCCTTCCTTGTTATAAATAAACAAAGATGTATCAGCTTTGGAGACAATGAAACCAAGATATTTCAACTGTAAGCTCAATCTCGAGTACCATGCTCCGGGTGCTTGTTTTAAACCATAGAGTGCTTTGTCAAGCTTGCAAACATAATGTGGTGACTTATCCTCATATGCAGGTGGTTGTCTCATACAAACTTCCTCTTCCAGAACACCATGCAAAAAACGCATTTTGTACATCTAGCTGTCTTAGGCTCCATCCCCTGGATACAGCAATGGCTAACACAAGTTTGATAGTTGCAGCTTTCACAACAGGACTAAAGGTGTCCTCATAATCAATATCATAATGTTGCTTAAAGCCCTTTGCAACTAGACGTGCCTTATACCTGTCAATGGAGCCATCTGCCTTCTTTTTAATTATGTATACCCATTTGCAATCGATGATATTTTTACCTTTCTGATTTGGTACAAGATGCCAGGTTTTGTTCCTCATAAGCGCAGAGTATTCCTCTTCCATTGCCTTCTTCCACTTAGGATCATCAAGTGCACAACTCAATGTTGTTGGTTCTCCTAGAATGCACAACATACCATATGGTGTAGTCCCATCTTTTCTTATTTTAGGATTTCATATACCTTTTTGTAGCCGAGTCATAATCCGTGAAGAAGCTGCTAGCTGGACCACTGGTACACTTGCCACAGAAGATCCTAGGGAGACTGCTTGCGCCGACACATGCGAATCTGTCGCCTCACGCACAGGAGATCCCGTGGCCGCTGGTTTGGCCGCCTCCCCTACACGCACAGGCGTGCCAACCGCCCAAGCCGGCATAGTGGATCCGCTGCCTGACCGTGGCTGAAGGCGCACAGGAGTATCAGGCGCCGCCGGATCGCCTTCGTTGTTTGCGCCAGGTTCATCTTCTTCTCCAGCATGCAACATGGGATCAATTTGAACTATATTTTTGAGATTTTGATCATTTTGAGCATTGTTTTATCCAGGGACCTGTATAGGCAATAGAGAAGAACTAGTACTAGCAGGAATATCATCACATTGATTAATACAATTGTCGCCCCCATGATCAAAAGACCGAAGACGTGGAGGAAGAAGAAGAATTTCCTTGCGGAGAAGTGCACCAGCATTGGGATGAAGGGAGGCAAAAGGAAACACAGACTCATCAAAAACAACATCTCTGGAAATATAGACCATATCAGTAGGAACATCAAGACATTTAACCGCTTTATGCATGGGGCTATAGCCTAAAAAGACACACCTTTTGAAGCAAAAAGCGAGTTTGCGTGTGTTGTAGGGTCTAAGGATGGTCCAGCATGCACAACCAAAAATACAAGGAGGTGTGTTGTTGGGTGTGACATCAAGGAATTGTGTAATGGGTGTTTCAAGTTTCATGACTTTACTTGGAAGCAAATTGATAAGATATGTGGCAGTTAAGAATGCTTCATCCCAAAATTTGAGCGGCATGGATGCATTTGCTAGCAATGCTAGCCCCATATCAACTATGTGATGGTGCTTTCTTTCAGCAGACCCGTTTTGTTGATGAGCATGAGGGCGAGAGACATGATGTGATATACCAAGCTTTTGGAAGAAAGAGTTCAATTTTTCATACTCACCACCCCAGTCAGTTTGCATAGCAATGATCTTGGAGTTCAGTTTGCATTCAACAAGGTTTTGGAAATTGATAAAGACTTGGAATACATGAGACCGTTTCTTTAACAAGGAAATCCAAGTAAAGTTACTATATCATCAATAAAACTTACATAATAGGAAAATCTACCAACTGAAGTAGGAGCTGCCCCCATACATCTGAAAATATAAGTTGTAGTGGAGCAGTAGACACACTAGCAGAGATGGGGTAAGGTAATTGATGACTTTTTACTTGTTGACACAGAACACAAACTGACTCAACACTAGTCTCATAAGAGATTTTTTTTGCTAAGAACATATTTAACTATGACTGAATATGGATGACCTAAACGACTATGCCACCTTGATGATGATGGCTTGGTGACAATGTTTGCTTGTTCACTGGACCATGAAGAAGATGATGATGATATGAGTGGATAAAGGCCTCCCACGCACCGTCCTCTAAGAATGATTCTCCTTGTTCTCAAGTCCTTAACCAAGAAATAAAATAAGGATATAATTCTATAAGAACATTGTTATCAAGGGTGAATCGATGAACGGAAACAAGATTTTTTGATGTTGGAGGAACATGCAAGACATCCTTCAACTGCAAATTTTCATGGGGCTTTTAGCAATTGTACTACCAATGTGTGTGATATTCATACCAGAACCGTTTGCCGTGTGAATTTGGTTGCCTCCATTGTATTTCTCCTGCATCATCAACTTATCAAGTTCACCTGTGATGTGATTTGTTGCTGCACTATCGGCATACCAGTTGGTGTCCACGCCATAGGAGATAACATGCGCCTCCTTCTCTTCTTGATCGTTCTCTTCGTAGCACCACTAACAAACACGTGCACCTTCTAGATGATGCCTATAGCATATCTGACATTCAGGGCAGTCGTGCTGCTGCTCACACACCTGTTGTTGTTGTTGTTGTTGCTTTCGAGGGCGTCCTCTGAATCCGCCGCCACCATTGGCTGGAGAGGGCTGGCGGTCACCACGGCAGCACCCCCTGAAGGAAATATGCCCTAGAGGCAATAATAAAGTTATTATTTATTTCCTTATTTCATGATAAATGTTTATTATTCATGCTAGAATTGTATTAACCAAAAACATAATACATGTGTGAATACATAGACAAACAGAGTGTCACTAGTATGCCTCTACTTGACTAGCTCGTTGATGAAAGATGGTTAAGCTTCCTAACCATAGACATGAGTTGTCATTTGATTAACGGGATCACATCATTAGGAGAATGATGTGATTGACATGACCCATTCAGTTAGCTAAGCACTTGATCGTTTTGTTTGTTGCTGTTGCTTTCTTCATGACTTATACATGTTCCTATGACTATGAGATTATGCAACTCCCGTTTACCGGAGGAACACTTTGTGTGCTACCAAACGTCACAACGTAACTGGGTGATTATAAAGGTGCTCTACAGGTGTCTCCAAAGGTACTTGTTGGGTTGGCGTATTTCGAGATTAGGATTTGTCACTCCGAATGTCGGAGAGGTATCTCTGGGCCCTCTCGGTAATGCACATCACTTAAGCCTTGCAAGCATTGCAACTAATAAGTTAGTTGCGAGATGATGTATTACGGAACGAGTAAAGAGACTTGCCGGTAACGAGATTGAACTAGGTATTGGATACCGACGATCGAATCTCGGGAAAGTAACATACCGATGACAAAGGGAACAACGTATGTTGTTATGCGGTCTGACCGATAAAGATCTTCGTAGAATATGTAGGAACCAATATGGGCATCCAGGTCCCGCTATTGGTTATTGACCGGAGACGTGTCTCGGTCATGTCTACATTGTTCTCAAACCGTAGGGTCCGCACGCTTAAAGTTACGATGACAGTTTCTTTATGAGTTTATGTATTTTGATGTACCGAAGGTTGTTCGGAGTTCCGGATGTGATCACGGACACGACGAGGAGTCTCGAAATGGTCGAGACATAAAGATCGATATATTGGAAGCCTATATTTGGACATCGGAATCGTTCCGGGTAAAATCGGCATTTTACCGGAGCACCGGGGGGTTACCGGAACCCCCCGGGGGTTTATTGGGCCTTGATGGGCCATAAGGGAGAAGAGGACGGCCGGCCAGGGCAGGCCGCACGCCCCCTCCCCCCTAGTCCGAATAGGACAAGGAAGGGGGGGGCCCTTTCCTCTTCCCCTTCCCCCTTTCCTTCTCCAACAAGGCAAGAGGAGGGGAGTCCTACTCCCGGTGGGAGTAGGACTCCTCCAGGCGCACCCCTAGGGGGCCGGCCGCACCTCCCCCTCCCTCCTTTATATACGGGGCAGGGGGCACCCTAGAACACACAAGTTTATCTTCGTGATCGTTCCTTAGCCGTGTGCGGTGCCCCCCTCCACGATATTACACCTCGGTCATATTGTAGCGGTGCTTAGGCGAAGCCCTGTGACAGTTGAACATCAAGATCATCACCACGCCGTCGTGCTGACGGAACTCTCCCCGAAAGCTTTGCTGGATCGGAGCCCGAGGTACGTCATCGAGCTGTACGTGTGTCAAGAACTCGGAGGTGCCGGAGTAACGGTGCTTGGATCGGTTGGACCGGGAAGACGTACGACTACTTCCTCTATGTTGCGTCAACGCTTCCGCTTCGGTCTACGAGGGTACGTAGACATCACTCTCCTCTCTCGTTGCTATACATCACCATGATCTTGCGTGTGCGTAGGAATTTTTTTGAAATTACTACGTTCCCCAACAGTGGCATCCGAGCCTGGTTTTATGGTTTGATGTTATATGCACGAGTAGAACACACGTGAGTTGTGGGCGATATAAGTCATACTACTTACCAGCATGTCATACTTTAGTTCGGCGGTATTGTTGGATGAAGCGGCCCGGACTAACATTACGCGTACGCTTACGCGAGACTGGTTCTACCGCCGTGCTTTGCACACAGGTGGCTAGCGGGCGTCAGTTTCTCCAACTTTAGTTGAACCGAGTGTGGCTACGCCCGGTCCTTGCGAAGGTTAAAACAGCACCAACTTGACAAACTATCGTTGTGGTTTTGATGCGTAGGTGAGATTGGTTCTTGCTTAAGCCCGTAGCAGCCACGTAAAACTTGCAACAACAAAGTAGAGGACGTCTAACTTGTTTTTGCAGGGCATGTTGTGATGTGATATGGTCAAGACATGATGCTAAATTTTATTGTATGAGATGATCATGTTTTGTAACCAAGTTATCGGCAACTGGCAGGAGCCATATGGTTGTCGCTTTATTGTAAGCAATGCAATCGCCCTGTAATGCTTTACTTTATCACTAAGCGGTAGCGATAGTCGTAGAAGCATAAGATTAGCGAGACGACAACGATGCTACGATGGAGATCAAGGTGTCACGTCGGTGACGATGGTGATCATGACGGTGCTTCGGAGATGGAGATCACAAGCACAAGATGATGATGGCCATATCATATCACTTATATTGATTGCATGTGATGTTTATCCTTTATGCATCTTATCTTGCTTTGATTGACGGTAGCATTTTAAGATGATCTCTCACTAATTATCAAGAAGTGTTCTCCCTGAGTATGCACCGTTGCCAAAGTTCATCGTGCCCAGACACCATGTGATGATCGGGTGTGATAAGCTCTACGTCCATCTACAACGGGTGCAAGCCAGCTTTGCACACGTAGAATACTCGGGTTAAACTTGACGAGCCTAGCATATGCAGATATGGCCTCGGAACACGGAGACCGAAAGGTCGAGCCTGAATCATATAGTAGATATGATCAACATAGTGATGTTCACCATTGAAAACTACTCCATTTCACGCGATGATCGGTTATGGTTTAGTTGATTTGGATCACGTGATCACTTAGAAGATTAGAGGGATGTCTTTCTAAGTGGGAGTTCTTAAGTAATATGATTAATTGAACTTAAATTTATCATGAACTTAGTCCTGGTAGTATTAGCATATCTATGTTGTAGATCAATAGCTCGCGTTGTTGCTTCCCTATGTTTATTTTGATATGTTCCTAGAGAAAAACTGTGTTGAAAGATGTTAGTAGCAATGATGCGGATTGGATCCGTGATCTGAGGTTTATCCTCATTGCTGCACAGAAGAATTATGTCCTTGATGCACCGCTAGGTGACGGACCTATTGCAGGAGCAGATGCAGACGTTATGAACGTTTGGCTAGATCAATATGATGACTACTTGATAGTTTAGTGCACCATGCTTAACGGCTTAGAATCGGGACTTCAAAGACGTTTTGAACGTTATGGACCATATGAGATGTCCAGGAGTTGAAGTTAATATTTCAAGCAAATACCCGAGTTGAGAGATATGAAGTCTCCGACAAGTTCTATAGCTAAAAGATGGAGGAGAATCGCTCAACTAGTGAGCATGTGCTCAGATAGTCTGAGTACTACAATTGCTTGAATCAAGTGGGAGTTAATCTTCCAGATAAAATAGTTATTGACAGAATTCTCTAGTCACCATCACCAAGTTAGTAGAACTTTGTGATGAACTATAATATGCAAGGGATGACGAAAGTAATTCCCAAGCTCTTCGTGATGCTGAAATCGACAAAGGTAGAAATCAAGAAAAACATCAAGTGCTGATGGTTAACAAGACCACTAGTTTCAAGAAAAGGGTAAAGGGATAGAAGGGAACTTCAAGAAGAACGGCAAGCAAGTTGCTGCTCAAGTGAAGAAGCCCAAGTCTAGACCTAAGCCTGAGACTAAGTGCTTATACCGCAAAGGGACTGGTCACTAGAAGCGGAACCACCCCAAGTATTTGGCGGATAAGAAGGATGGCAAAGTGAACAAAGGTATATTTGATATACATGTTATTGATGTGTACTTTACTAGTGTTTATAGCAACCCCTCGGTATTTGGTAATGGTTCAGTTGCTAAGAGTGGTAACTCGAAACTGGAGTTGCAGAATAAACAGAGACTAGTTGAGGGTGAAGTGACGATGTGTGTTGGAAGTGGTTCCAAGATTGATATGATCATCATCGTACACTCCCTATACTTTCGGGATTAGTGTTGAACCTAAATAAGTGTTATTTGGTGTTTGCATTGAGCATAAATATGATTTGATCATGTTTATTGCAATACGATTATTCATTTAAGTTAGAGAACAATTGTTGTTTTGTTTACATGAATAGAACCTTTTATGGTCATACACACCAATGAAAATGGTTTGTTGGATCTCGATCGTAGTGATACACATATTCATAATATTGAAGCCAAAAAGATGCAAAGTTAATAATGATAGTGCAACTTATTTGTGGCACTGCCGTTTAGGTCATATTGGTGTAAAGCGCATGAAGAAACTCCATGCTGATGGACTTTTGGAATCACTGGATTATGAATCACTTGATGCTTGCGAACCATGCCTCATGGGCAAGATGACTAAGACCCCGTTCTTCGGAATAGTGGAGCGAGCAACTGACTTATTGGAAATAATACATACTAATGTATGCGATCCGATGAGTGTTAAGGCTCGCGGCGGGTATCGTTATTTTCTGACCTTCACAGATGATTTGAGCAGATATGGGTATATCTACTTGATGAAACATAAGTCTGAAACATTTGAAAAGTTCAAAGAATTTCAGAGTGAAGTGGAAAATCATCGTGACAAGAAAATAAGGTTTCTATGATCTGATCGCGGAGACAAATATTTGAGTTACTAGTTTGGTCTTCAGTTAAAACAACGTGAAATAGTTTCACAAATTCGTGCCACCTGGAACACCACAGCATAATGGTGTGTCCGAACGTCATAACCGTACTTTATTGGATATCGTACAATCTATGATGTTTCTTACCAATTTACCACTATCATTTTGGGGTCATGCATTAGAGACAGCTGCATTCACGTTAAAAAGGGCACCATCTAAGTCCGTTGAGATGACACAATCTGAACTGTGATTTGGCAAGAAACCAAAGTTGTCATTTCTTAAAGTTTGGGGCTGCGATGCTTATGTGAAAAAGCTTCAACCTGATAAGCTCGAACCTAAATCGGAGAAATGTGTCTTCATAGGATACCCAAAGGAGACAGTTGGATACACCTTCTATCACAGATCCGAAGGCAAGACATTCGTTGCTAAGAATGGATCCTTTCTATAGAAGGAGTTTCTCTCGAAAGAAGTGAGTGGGAGGAAAGTAGAACTTGATGAGGTAATTGTACCTTCTCCCTTATTGGAAAGTAGTTCATCACAGAAATCTGTTCCTGTGACTACTACACCAATTAGTGAGGAAGCTAATGATGATGATCATGAAACTTCACATCAAGTTACTACCGAATCTCGTAGGTAAACCAGAGTGAGATCCGCACCGGAGTGGTACGGTAATCCTGTTCTGGAAGTCATGTTACTAGACCATGACGAACTTGCGAACTATGAGGAAGCGATGATGACCCAGATTCCGCGAAATGGTTTGAGGCCATGAAATCTAAGATGAGATCCATGTATGAGAACAAAGTATGGACTTTGATTGACTTGTCCAATGATCAGCGAGCCATTGAGATTAAATGGATCTTCAAGAGGAAGACGGACGCTGATAGTAGTGTTACTATCTACAAAGCTAGAATTATCGCAAAAAGGTTTTCGACAAAGTTCAAGGTGTTGACTACGACGAGAGTTTCTTACTCGTATCTATGCTTAAGTCTGTCCGAATCATGTTAGCAATTGCCGCATTTTATGAAATCTGGCAAATGGATAAACAAAATTGCATTCCTTAATGGATTTATTAAAGAAGAGTTGTATATGATGCAACCAGAAGGTTTTGTCAATCCTAAAGGTGCTAACAAAATATGCAAGCTCCAGCGATCCATCTATGGACTGGTGCAAGCATCTCGGAGTTGGAATATACGCTTTGATAAGTTGATCAAAGCATATAGTTTTATACAGACTTGCGGTGAAGCCTGTATTTACAAGAAAGTGAGTGGGATCACTACAGCATTTCTGATAAGTATATGTGAATGACATATTGTTGATCAGAAATAATGTAGAATTATTCTGCAAAGCATAAAGGAGTGTTTGAAAGGAGTTTTTCAAAGAAAGACCTCAGTGAAGCTGCTTACATATTGAGCATCAAGATCTATAGAGATAGATCAAGACGCTTGATAAGTTTTTTCAATGAGTACATACCTTGACAAGATTTTGAAGTAGTTCAAAATGGAACAGTCAAAGAAAGAGTTCTTGCCTGTGTTACAAGGTGTGAAATTGAGTAAGACTCAAAACCCGACCACGGCAGAAGATAGAAAGAGAATGAAAGTCATTCCCTATGCCTTGGCCATAGGTTCTATAAAGTATGCCATGCTGTGTACCAGATCTATTGCATACCCTACCACTGTGTTTGGCAAGGGAGTATAATAGTGATCTAGGAGTAGATCACTGGACAACGGTCAAAATTATCCTTAGTGGAATAAGGATATGTTTCTCAATTATGGAAGTGACAAAAGGTTCGTCGTAAAGGGTTACGTCGATGCAAGTTTTGACACTGATCCAGATAACTCTAAGTCTTCATCTGGATACATATTGAAAGTGGGAGCAATTAGCTAAAGTAGCTCCGAGCAGAGCATTATAGACATAGAAATTTGCAAAATACTTACGGATCTGAATGTGACAGACCCGTTGACTAAAATTATCTCACAAGCAAAACATGATCACACCTTAGTACTCTTTGGGTGTTAATCACATAGCAATGTGAACTAGATTACTGACTCTAGTAAACCCTTTGGGTGTTGATCACATATCGATGTGAACTATGGGTGTTAATCACATGGTGATGTGAACTATTGCTGTTAAATCACATGGCAATGTGAACTAGATTATTGACTCTAGTGCAAGTGGGAGACTGAAGGAAATATGCCCTAGAGGCAATAATAAAGTTATTATTTATTTCCTTATTTCATGATAAATGTTTATTATTCATGCTAGAATTGTATTAACCGGAAACATAATACATGTGTGAATACGTAGACAAACAGAGTGTCACTAGTATGCCTCTACTTGACTAGCTCGTTGATCAAAGATGGTTAAGTTTCCTAACCATAGACATGAGTTGTCATTTGATTAACGGGATCACATCATTAGGAGAATGATGTGATTGACATGACCCATTCAGTTAGCTAAGCACTTGATCGTTTTGTTTGTTGCTGTTGCTTTCTTCATGACTTATACATGTTCCTATGACTATGAGATTATGCAACTCCCGTTTACCGGAGGAACACTTTGTGTGCTACCAAACGTCACAACGTAACTGGGTGATTATAAAGGTGCTCTACATGTGTCTCCAAAGGTACTTGTTGGGTTGGCGTATTTCGAGATTAGGATTTGTCACTCCGAATGTCGGAGAGGTATCTCTGGGCCCTCTCGGTAATGCACATCACTTAAGCCTTGCAAGCATTGCAACTAATGAGTTAGTTGCGAGATGATGTATTATGGAACGAGTAAAGAGACTTGCCGGTAACGAGATTGAAGTAGGTATTGGATACCGAGGATCGAATCTCGGGAAAGTAACATACCGATGACAAAGGGAACAACGTATGTTATTATGCGGTCTGACCGATAAAGATCTTCGTAGAATATGTAGGAACCAATATGGGCATCCAGGTCCCGCTATTGGTTATTGACCGGAGACGTGTCTCGGTCATGTCTGCATTGTTCTCGAACCGTAGGGTCCGCACGCTTAAAGTTACGATGACAGTTTCTTTATGAGTTTATGTATTTTGATGTACCGAAGGTTGTTCGGAGTTCCGGATGTGATCACGGACATGACGAGGAGTCTCGAAATGGTCGAGACATAAAGATCGATGTATTGGAAGCCTATATTTGGACATCGGAATCGTTCCGGGTAAAATCGGCACTTTACCGGAGCACCGGGGGGTTACCGGAACCCCCCGGGGGTTTATTGGGCCTTGATGGGCCATAAGGGAGATGAGGAGGGTCAGCCAGGGCAGGCCGCGTGCCCCCTCCCCCCTAGTCCGAATAGGACAAGGAAGGGGGGGGGCGCCCCCCTTTCCTCTTCCCCTTCCCCCTTTCCTTCTCCAACAAGGCAAGAGGAGGGGAGTCCTACTCCCGGTGGGAGTAGGACTCCTCCAGGCGCACCCCTAGGGGGCCAGCCGCACCTCCCCCTCCCTCCTTTATATACGGGGGCAGGGGGCACCCTAGAACACACAAGTTGATCTTCGTGATCGTTCCTTAGCCGTGTGCGGTGCCCCCCTCCACGATATTACACCTCGGTCATATTGTAGCGGTGCTTAGGCGAAGCCCTGCGACAGTTGAACATCAAGATCGTCACCACGCCGTCGTGCTGACGGAACTCTCCCCGAAAGCTTTGCTGGATCGAAGCCCGGGGTACGTCATCGAGCTGTACGTGTGTCAAGAACTCGGAGGTGCCGGAGTAACGGTGCTTGGATCGGTTGGACCGGTAAGACGTAGGACTACTTCCTCTACGTTGCATCAACGCTTCCGCTTCGGTCTACGAGGGTACTAGACATCACTCTCCTCTCTCGTTGCTATGCATCACCATGATCTTGCGTGTGCGTAGGAATTTTTTTGAAATTACTACGTTCCCCAACACCCCCTTCCTCCTCGCCCGTGAGATCTGCCACGGGACTAGCCACGGCCTCTGTAGACCGCGTTTGCAGATGAGTGAAACCTGCCTGAAGATGAGTCGTCCAACATCTCCATCCTTTGACCAAAGGCAGAGATTTGAGGAAAGATGTCGTCGGCGGTGATGGTGTTCTTGTCAGCGCCAATCGCCGCAACCACGGAGTCGTAGTCGCGGTCCAGACCTGCAAAGATGTAGTCCACCATCTCCGGATCAGAGACGGGACGACCAGCAACAACTAGTTCATCCCCAAGACTCTTCATCTTCGCCATGTATGCTGAGTTTGACATGGTGCCCTTCTTGGTGTTGGTGATTGCAATTGTCAAATTGGCAATCCGAGACTGCGATTGCGAAGCGAAGAGATTTCTGACTGTTGTCCAAAGATCGAAGGTGGAATCCTTCCCGACGACCTGCGTAAGAATCTCTAGATACAAGGAATTGAGAAGATATGAAAGGACCTACTGATTTTTCGCGATCTAGGGCTCGTACAGAGGGTTCGGCTCTAGGGCCGTGGTCTTGTCCGCCTTTTTGATCTCCACCATCCTGGGCGGAGCGGCTTTGGAGTTGTCCAGGAGCCTAGTTACCTGCGCACCTCGCAGGGCTGGGAGAACCTGCGTCTTCCATAGGATGAAGTTTCCTCTTGCAAGCTTCTCAGATGGTGACGAACCAAGGTTGAGGGTGACGCCGGCTGAGGAAGACATGGAGATGATGATATGTGATCTAGGGTTTTGGTTTGTGGCTAGATGTATTGGAAGAGGTGGCTCTGATGACCATGTAAGATAGTAAGCATTCCTACTCCCTCGAGGGGAGCCGCGTCTTGTTTATATTGATGTGGGCAGAAGCCTTGCCTTGGCGTACAAGATGAGAGTTACAAGAGTTTGAATAGAACAAGGAATAAGGAAAAAGGTTGAGATTACAACAATATTCTCTAACATGAAAAATATTTTACTATTGGCCGCACAGAGCAAGGAAGTAAGGAACATGGAGAAGGGATAGACCAGTCTTACACCCGCGACTCCACCCACACATAGGCCTAAGGCCCATAACATAGACAACCCGTAGGTTACCATGTACGAGCTTGAATTGGACGGAAAGGAGTCTCCTGGAGCTGAAATATGGTTGCATTTACCACACCTATTAGCCCAGTACACCCCGTTGAAGAACCAGCGTGATTGATCTGGGCACCCTGACACATTCTAAGGGAGAGATTGGAGGCAAATGCAGACAGCTGACCTGCACATACGCCTCCTAGATTGAATAGTTCCAAAAATTCAGGCCCCCGTATTGTCTTAGACTTGGGCGAGCCGGGGAAGCCCCAGCCTCTGCCTCTAAGGTCACATCTCCTACAACTCCAGTGCTAACCATACCATCGAGTTTTATTCCTAATACCTCCTAAGCCAAGATTGAACCATCTTTTGTGGATTTATATATTTCACGAGCTTAGATGATTGGAGATCATTGCACAGATATGAAAATTCCTGCTCCCGCTGTTACCTCATCCGGTGTGCATGTATACAGAGGCAGATGTCGCTCGTTGCCTTTTATGTAGGTACCTCAAACATATCTTCTATGAGGCCCTGCTTCTGCATGTGCACTGCAACTTTGTCGGTGGAAATAGGGCCTCACTCGTATATCTAGATGTTTTTATCTTTGCTAGGAGGAAAAATGCATGGAATAGGTGTTGGTGCCCAAATGGGCTTTGCTATCATCGAGAGGGAGGCAGTGTGGGCTCGCCTCGGCTTGATATATTAAACCCATTAAGGGAGAATGACAGGGCCAATACTGTTCTAGGCCAAGTGGCGCCGCTGGTTGCTGCGGTGGGAAATCTGACTTAACATTTCGTAGGGCTAACGATTACCGGCAAGATTACTTTCAGTTAGGCACCAACATTATTGAAATTATTTTGTAGACCACATTACAAAAAAATGAGTAGTTTAAGGCGAACCGCCCTCTCAGCAAACTGCACTACGGGAATCATCACAATAATACTGTCGTCCCACCCTCGGGTACTGTCACACCATTTAGGGCTCCAAAACCCGACAGAGTAGTAGAGTCCCGATGACCACCCACGACCACTGCCTGCGAGGAGAGGGATCTCATCACCTGCCGGCACCACCTGGAAGGCAGGAACGAGCCCACCATCGCCTACCCGGAGCTCGGCCCGTTGTTTGTTTCATCCCAGTATAAGTCCTCCCTCGACTTGCAACCGAGCCTGTAGTTTTGTGTAGTTTTCCCAATTGTGAGTCCACCATCCGACTTGCAACTGGGTCATAGTTTGTTTTCTTTTCTATTGCAAGTCCAATCCTTGACTCAAAACTGATATCGTAGTTTTGAGTAGTTGTCCTAGTTGCAAGTCCACCCTCGACTCGTAACTGGGACCCGACCTTTTTCTGTCCCTGTTGCAAGCCCACCCTTGACTCGCAACTGGGGCTCGAACTTTCTTTGTCCCAGTTGCAAGTCCGCCCTCTACTTGCAACTGGACCTGAACCTCTTTTATCCCAGTTGCATTTCCACCTTCGACTCGCAAGTGGGGCCCGACATTTTCTAGTTGCAAGTCCACACTCGACTCACAACTGGGGCTAACATTTTTCCTAGTTGCACGCCCCGATACTCGTAACTAGGACTTCACTTTCATTTCCTAGTTGCAAGTCCACCCTCAACTCGGAACTGGGGGTCCGACCTTTTTTCCCCCGTTACAAGTCCATCCTCGAGTCGCAACTGGGGCCTGGCCTTTATTTCCCGGTTGTAATTTCACACTAGACTCGCAATTGGGCCTTGACATTTTTTGTCCTAATTTCAAGTCCACCCTTGACTCGCAACGATGATCTGATCTTTTTTTGTCCCAGTTGGATGTCCACCCTTGATTCGTAACTGATGTCCAACCTTTTTTTCCTGGTTGCAAGTCCACTCACAGCTTTCGAATGGGGCCATACTTTTTTTTGTCCAAGTTGCAAGTCCACCCTCTCGACCCGCAAATGTGGCCGAACCTTTTTTGTCTAAGTTGCAAGTCCACCATCGACCCGCAACTAGGGCCCAACCTTTTTGTCAAGTCCACCCTCGACTCGCAACTGGGGCCTGAGTTTTTAGTCCCAATTGCAAGTCCACCCTCGATATGCAAGTGGGGCCCGACCATTTTTGTCCCAGTTGCAAGTCCAACGTCGACTCGCAGTTGGGGCCCAACCTTTTTTTGTCTGAGTTGCAGGTCCACCGTTGACTTGCAACTGGGTTCGACCTTTTATTGTCCTAGTTGCAAGTCCACGCCCTTGACTCGCATCTGGGGCACAACCTTTTTTTACCAGTTCCAAGTCCAAACTCGACTCGCACCTGGGCCTGACATTTTTTTAGTCCCAATTGCCAGTCCACCCTCGACTAGCCATTGTGGTCTGGTCTTTTTTTTGTCGAGTTGCAAGTCCACCATCAACAGCAAACAAGCCGTAGATGAGCCGGTCCAAGTAGCTAGGATAAGTTTTTTATTTTCTTTTGTTCTGTTCAGTTTTCTTCATGTGCTTTCTGTTTTTTATCATTTTTTATTCATTAGTTTTTCTATCCTTTTAATTTTTCTATTTTAAAAGATGATCTCATTCTTTCGTTTTTACCGATTCTTTTCTTCTTTTTCCTTCAATGAGCGTTGCATGTGTCATCACGCCGGTGCATGCATTAGCTGATCATTCAATGAGTGTTGCATGTGCATGCATGTTAAGGTACGTACTAGCAACATGCATATATCCAAGGCCTAAGGTATAAAACACATGCACGATGATCAGTGCATACAAATATGCACTAGAAAACTAAAGAGGTTCACCGTACACCAAAAAAGATTAGTTTTGCTAAAGAAATGTTCATTGTATATTAAAAAATTCATGCTACAATAAAAAAAGTTCATTTTGTATAACATATATGTTCCGAATATTCAAAACATTTTCCCATTTTCAAAATTTGTTCACAAATTCGAAAAATGCTCATGTTTTCATAAAAAAGTTCACGTTTTCAAAAGATCTTCAGGAATTTCCAAAAACCTTCCCATTTCTTAAAAATTTTGATCGTGTTTTAGGGAAAGTGTTGGCGTTTCAGAAAATACTTGAAATTTAAAAAAAATCACATTTGAATTTTTTCGATTTTTCATAAATTGTTCGCGTTTTAAAAAAATTGTGTTTTCCAATAGTGTTCAGAATTAGAAATACTAGTCGTCATCCCGTGCATCTGCACGGGCTAGAGAATGGTCTATTTAACATTATTGTGAAACTTCATATAATTATTATCATGCATTTTTTGAAGAGAACCGAAGATATATACGAATAAACACAATATAATTTATATTATGGTAGAATGCAATGCACATGTTCAGTTTTATACTAAAATGTTGACTATATCAGTCAAGAATTGATACAATATGTCAAATCCTATATATTTGAAATGATGTCAAGTTTGCACCCAAACATTACAAATATGTCGATGCATATTTATGTATTGTGCTCACTTTTAGATTAAACCCTGAAATGGAAGATCATCTCCATTTCTTTTTGGTGCATTGGGAAGTAGTCCTTCTTTATTTCATTGAGAATATCTATCATGTATAAAATTAAACAGTCGAGTATACCATAATACTTGATTCTTTTACCCAGTAAGATTCAACTTTTAATGGATGTGGTTGTGGTCCTTACAATACCCATAAAAATTAATGGTTATTTTCATATACGATTTTCCAGGGCATGGAAATTTATGTGTATTTTCTTAGTTATGTTACAATTAGGAGATTTCACACATTTATTAATATATTCTAGGTCTTCATTTCGTAAGGTGGGATTGATTTTTTTTTCAATCAGGCATTGACTCTCTCTTTTCAAAACGCGATCCTTGGGAAGTTCTTGTTTATATGCATCCTTTTTCATTGTTTTTAAGGGTAAAGGTAAGTATTCTTTGTATGTGTAACTTGGACGTGGACACCTCTTTTTTTAGATCAGATTCCATTTCTAATGTGGGGTGCCCTTTTTTATGGGAAACCTATTTCGTAAGGCACGTGAATTCTGTGTAGGTTAAAATCCAACTTGTTTTTTTTACCTCAAAAAATATAACGTGGTACTTGAGGACTCTTCCCTGTATGTGCTGTATTAATCTATTTTTATGTACGTGCAAATATTTCTATTAAAACCTTGCAGGGTCTTCTAATAATAGATCTTGAGCATAAAATCATTTTAGGTACAGTATAATTTTCCATGCACCTGAATTTTATTTACAGATTTGCTATTTCACATCTAGATGTGAAATACCTATCTCACATCTAAGTTCAAAGCCATTGGATATTGTTCTGTTTTTAAGATTTGTGCACACATTTTTTTCTGCCCCCGCTTCGTGCCTTCGCTAAGTTCAGGATTCGCATCGATGCATGTGTGCGAGTAGTTGTTTGTTTTTCCTCGGTCCATTGTGTGCCCACGGTCGTTTTTTTTGTTGGCCTGTTATGCCCGCACATGGCTTTGGGCTGTTACACGCATGTCCTTTTGCCGGGCATTAATAGGAAGGCACAACGATTTCGTCCTTTCGTGATTAAATGTGTTGTTTTTCTTGCCTAAAAAATTTGTAAATACAGGCTTCACCGCAAGTCTGTATAAAACTATATGCTTTGATCAATTTATCAAAGTGTATATTCCAACTCCGAGATGTTTGTACCAGTCCATAGATGGATCGCTGGAGCTTGCATATTTAGTTAACACCTTTAGGATCGACAAAACCTTCTAGTTGCATCGTATACAACTCTTCTTTAATAAATCCATTAAGGAATGCAGTTTTGTTTATCCATTTGCCAGATTTTATAAAATGCGGCAATTGCTAACATGATTCGGACAGACTTAAGCATAGATTCGAGTGAGAAACTCTCATCGTAGTCAACACCTTGAACTTGACAATTCTAGCTTTGTAGATAGTAACACTACTATCAGCGTCCGTCTTCCTCTTGAAGATCCATTTATTTTCTATGGCTTGCCGATCATCGGGCAAATCCATCAAAGTCCATACTTTGTTCTCATACATGGATCATATCTCAGATTTCATGGCCTCGAACCATTTCACGGAATCTGGGCTCATCATCGCTTCCTCATAGTTCGCAAGTTCGTCATGGTCTAGTAACATGACTTCCAAAACAGGATTACCGTACCACTCTGGTGCGGATCTCACTCTGGTTTACCTACGAGATTCGGTAGTAACTTGATCTGAAGTTACATGATCATCATCATTAGCTTCCTCACTAATTGGTGTAGTAGTCACAAAAACAGATTTCTGTGATGAACTACTTTCCAATAAGGGAGAAGGTACAATTACCTTATCAAGTTTTCTACTTTCCTTTCACTCACTTCTTTCGAGAGAAACTCCTTCTCTGGAAAGGATCCATTCTCAGCAACGAATATCTTGCCTTCGGATCTGTGATAGAAGGTGTACCCAACATTTTCTTTTGGGTATCCTATGAAGACGCACTTCTCCGATTTGGGTTTGAGCTTATCAAGATGAAACTTTTTCATATAAGCATCGCAACCCCAAACTTTAAGAAACGACAACTTTGGTTTCTTGCCAAACCACAGTTCATACGGTGCCGTCTCAACAGATTTAGATGGTGCCCTTTTTAACGTGAATGCAGCTGTCTCTAATGCATAACCCCAAAACTACAGTGGTAAATCGGTAAGAAACATCATAGATTGCACTATATCTAATAAAGTACAGTTATGACGTTCGGACACACCATTATGCTGTGGTGTTCCAGGTGGCATGAATTTGTGAAACTATTCCACATTGTTTTAACTGAAGACCAAACTCGTAACTCAAATACTCTTCTCCACGATCAGATCGTAGAAACCTTATTTTCTTGTTACGATGATTTTCCACTTCACTCTGAAATTATATGAACTTTTCAAATGTTTCAGACTTCTTATTTCATTAAGTAGATATACCCATATCTGCTCAAATCATCTGTGAAGGTCAGAAAATAATGATACCCGCTGCAAGCCTTAATATTCATCGGACCACATACGTCAGTATGTATGATTTCCAACAAATTTGTTGCTTGCTCCATTGTACCGGAGAACGGCGTTTTAGTCATCTTGCCCAAGAGACATGGTTCGCAAGCATCAAGTGATTTATAATCAAGTGATTCCAAAATCCCATCAGCATGGAGTTTCTTCATGCGCTTTACACCAATATGACTTAAACGGTAGTGCCACAAATAAGTTGCACTATCATTATTAACTTTGCATCTTTTGGTTTCAATATTATGAATATGTGTATCACTACGATCGAGATCCAACGAACCATTTTCATTGGGTGTGTAACCATATAAGGTTTTATTCATGTAAACAGAACAACAATTTATTCTCTTACTTAAATGAATAACCGTATTGCAATAAACATGATCAAATCATATTTATGCTCAATGCAAACACCAAATAACACTTATTTAGGTTCAACACTAATCCCGAAAGTATAGGGAGTGTGCGATGATGATCATATAAATCTTCGAACTACTTCAAACACACATCGTCACCTTACCCTTAACTAGTCTCTGTTCATTCTGCAACTCCCAATTCAAGTTACTAATCTTAGCAACTGAACTAGTACCAAATACTGAGGGGTTGCTATGAACACTAGTAAAGTACATATCAATAACATGTATATCAAATATACCTTTGTTTACTTTGCCATCCTTTTTTATCCGCCAAATACTTGGGTAGTTCCGCTTCCAGTGACCAGTCCCTTTGCAGTAGAAGCACTTAGTCTCAGGCTTAGGACCAGACTTGGGCTTCTTCACTTGAGCAGCAACTTGCTTGCTGTTCTTCTTGAAGTTCCCCTTTTTCCTTTGCCCTTTTCTTGAAACTAGTGGTCTCGTCAACCATCAACACTTGATATTTTTCTTGATTTCTATCTTCGTCAATTTTAGCATTACGAAGATCTTGGGAATCGTTTCCGTTATCCCTTGCATATCATAGTTCATCACGAAGTTCTACTAACTTGGTGATGGTGACTAGAGAATTCTGTCAATTACTATTTTATCTGGAAGATTAACTCCCACTTGATTCAAGCGATTGTAGTACCCAGACAATCTGAGCACATGCTCACTAGTTGAGCGATTCTCCTCCATCTTTTAGCTATAGAACTTGTTGGAGACTTCATATCTCTCAACTCTGGTATTTGCTTGAAATATTAACTTCAACTCCTGGAACATCTCATATGGTCCATGACGTTCAAAACGTCTTTGAAGTCCCGATTCTAAGCCGTTAAGCATGGTGCACTAAACTATCAAGTAGTCATCATATTGATCTAGCCAAACGTTCATAACGTCTGCATCTGCTCCTGCAATAGGTCCGTCACCTAGCGGTGCCTCAAGGACATAATTCTTCTGTGCAGCAATGAGGATAAACCTCAGATCACGGATCCAATCCGCATCATTGCTACTAACATTTTTGAACTTAGTTTTCTCTAGGAACATATCAAAATAAACACAGGGAAGCAACAATGCGAGCTATTGATCTACAACATAATTTAAAAAATACTATCAGGACTAAGTTCATGATAAATTTAAGTTTAATTTAATCATATTACTTAAGAACTCCCACTTAGATAGACATCCCTCTAATCCTCTAAGTGATCACGTGATCCAAATCAACTAAACCATGTCCGATCATCACGTGAGATGGAGTAGTTTTCAATGGTGAACATCACTATGTTGATCATATCTACTATATGATTCACGCTCGACCTTTCGGTCTCCAGTGTTCCGAGGCCATATCAGTATATACTAGGCTCGTCAAGTTAAACCTGAGTATTCTGCATGTGCAACTGTTTTGCACCCGTTGTATTTGAACGTAGAGCCTATCACACCTGATCATCACGTGGTGTCTCAGCACGAAGAACTTTCGCAACGGTGCATACTCAGGGAGAACACTTTTACTATGATAATTTAGTGAGGGATCATCTTATAATGCTGTCAATCAAAGCAAGATAAGATGCATAAAAGATAAACATCACATGCAATCAATATAAGAGATATGATATGGCCATCATCATCTTGTGCTTGTGATCTCCATCTCTGAAGCATCGTCATGATCACCATCGTCACCGGTGCGACACCTTGATCTCCATCGTAGCATCGTTGTCGTCTCGCCAATCTTATGCTTCTACGACTATCGCTACCGCTTAGTGATAAAGTAAAGCATTACAGGGCGATTGCATTGCATACAATAAAGTGACAACCATATGGCTCCTGCCAGTTGCCGATAACTCGGTTACAAAACATGATCATCTCATACAATAAAATTAAACATCATGTCTTGACCATATCACATCACAACATGCCCTGCAAAAACAAGTTAGACGTCCTCTACTTTGTTTGTTGCAAGTTTTGCGTGGCTGCTACGGGCTTAAGCAAGAACCAATCTTACCTACGCATCAAAACGACAACGATAGTTTGTCAAGTTGGTGCTGTTTTAACCTTCGCAAGGACCGGGCGTAGCCACACTTGGTTCAACTAAAGTTGGAGAAACTGACACCCGCCAGCCACCTGTGTGCAAAGCACGTCGGTAGAACCAGTCTCGCGTAAGCGTACGCGTAATGTTGGTCCAGGCCGCTTCATTCAACAATACCGCCGAGCCAAAGTATGACATGCTGGTAAGCAGTATAATTTATATTGCCCACAACTCACTTGTGTTCTACTCGTGCATATAACATCAACACATAAAACCTAGGCTCGGATGCCACTGATGGGGAACGTAGTAATTTCAAAAAAATTCCTACGCACACGCAAGATCATGGTGATGCATAGCAACGAGAGGGGAGAGTGTTGTCCACGTACCCTCGTAGACCGAAAGTGGAAGCGTTATAACAACGCGTTGATGTAGTCGTACGTCTTCACGGCCCGACCGATCAAGCATCGAAACTATGACACCTCCGAGTTCTAGCACACGTTCAGCTCGATGACGATCCCCGGACTCCGATCCAGCAAAGTGTCGGGGAAGAGTTCCGTCAGCACGATGGCGTGGTGACGATCTTGATGTACTACCGTCGCAGGGCTTCGCCTAAGCACCGCTACAATTTTATCGAGGATTATGGTGGAGGGGGGCACCGCACACGGCTAAGAGAACGATCAAGAAGATCAACTTGTGTGTATATGGGGTGCCCCCTGCCCCCGTATATAAAGGAGTGGGAGGGACGGCCCTCTCTATGGCGCACCCTAGGGGAGTCCTACTCTCACCGGTAGTAGGATTCCCCCTTTCCTAGTCCAACTAGGAGTCCTTCCATGTGGTAGGAGTAGGAGACAAGGAAGGGGAAGAGGGAAGAGAAGGAAGGAGGGGGCGCCGCCCCTCCCCCTAGTCCAATTCGGACTAGTCGATGGGGGGGCGCCCGGCCTGCCTCTCCCTCTCCCCTAAAGCCCAATAAGGCCCATATACTTCTTCCCCCGTATTCCCGTAACTCCCTGGCACTCCAAAAAATACCCGAACCACTCGGAACCTTTCCGATGTCCGAATATAGTCGTCCAATATATCGATCTTTACGTCTCGACCATTTCGAGACTCCTTGTCATGTCCCCGATCTCATCCGGGACTCCGAACTCCTTCGGTACATCAAAACTCATAAACTCATAATATAACTGTCATCGAAACCCTAAGTGTGCGGACCCTACGGGTTCGAGAACAATGTAGACATGACCGAGACACGTCTCCGGTCAATAACCAATAGCGGAACCTGGATGCTCATATTGGCTCCTACATATTCTACGAAGATCTTTATCGGTCAGACCGCATAACAACATACGTTGTTCCCTTTGTCATCGGTATGTTACTTGCCCAAGATTCGATCGTCGTATCTCAATACCTAATTCAATCTCATAACCGGCAAGTCTCTTTACTCGTTCCGTAATACATCATCTCGCAACTAACTCATTAGTTGCAATGCTTGCAAGGCTTATGTGATGTGCATTACCGAGAGGGCCCAGAGATACCTCTCCGACAATCGGAGTGACAAATCCTAATCTCGAAATATGCCAACCCAACATGTACCTTTGGAGACACCTGTAGAGCTCCTTTATAATCACCCAGTTATGTTGTGATGTTTGGTAGCACACAAAGTGTTCCTCCGGTAAACGGGAGTTGCATAATCTCATAGTCATAGGAACATGTATAAGTCATGAAGAAAGCAATAGCAACATACTAAATGATCGAGTGCTAAGATAACGGAATGGGTCAAGTCAATCACCTCATTCTCCTAATGATGTGATCCTGTTAATCAAATAACAACTCTTTGTCTATGGTTAGGAAACATAACCATCTTTGATTAACGAGCTAGTCAAGTAGAGGCATACTAGTGACACTCTGTTTGTCTATGTATTCACATATGTATTATGTTTCCGGTTAATACAATTCTAGCATGAATAATAAACATTTATCATGAAATAAGGAAATAAATAATAACTTTATTATTGCCTCTAGGGCATATTTCCTTCACACATGCACAAGGGGCTAGTACTTAGCCCCACCGTCAAACCTCTATGGTTAAGTGAAAGTAATAAAGCTGCATAGCCTGATTGCCTGGTTCATCTCGTGGACACCTCCTTCACGGACCAAGACGTTGGATAAAGTGTGGTCACGCGCGACGCCGAACACCCCCGTAACATCTACGTGGGTGTTGAAGCTGACGACTGGCAACTTTTAGAATTAAACGGCCGCACAGGAGGAAAATCGCTTAAGATAAAAGGCGCAAATATATTACAACCATGGGATCATAACATAGTTTTTACAACCCACACACATCTAATCAAATATCACATCCTTAGAACACTGACCCTCTACTATTCGGTCCCCTGCCAAGACGTCCTCAAAATACCTCTCCGACTTGCGGTGGTCCTTGCCTTCGGGCGGGCCTGCGGTCGCCATGCTGGTGGCCTTCATCTTCGCCTAGTGCATCTTGACGCGGGCGAAGGCCATCCGGGCACCTTCTATGCAGACCGAGTGCTTCACAGCATCAATTCGAGGCAACGCGTCGACGAGCCGCTTCACCAAACCGAAGTAGCTACTGGGAATTGGTTCGGCCGGCCAAAGCTGGATTATTAGATCCTTCATGGCAAAACCGGCCACTCTATGCAGCTCCATCAGCTGCTTCAGCTGGCCATTCAGGGGAGTCGGGTGCTTCTGTGCAAGAATCTGCGACCAGAACAGCTTCTCGGTCGAGTTACCCTCCTGGGCTCGGAAGAACTGTGCGACATCCGCGACACTCCTCGGTAGATCCGCAAACGTGTCTGGAGAACTCCACACTCGAGTGAGCAAAGCATATCTTTGATCTCCAAATATACTCTGCAAAATAAAGGCCTTACTAGCCGCTATCTGCTTCGCCTGACGGATCTCTTCGCGAGCACTCCGGGACTTGACCCGCACCTCTTTACTGTCCTGGAGGGCTTTGGCGAGTTCGGACGATTAGGCCGAAGTCTTCTCCTCCAAAGCCTCGCATTTGTTGATGGCATCCTTCAGCTCCTGTTCAACTTCGGCCAACCAAGCTTCGTGTTGTAGGCGGGCGGCCTACTCGGTCTTTAGTTCTGCAGCCGCTTTGATAGCGGCTGCCTTGTTTGCCTTCGCCTCTTTCTGGGCTTGGGCAAGGGCGCCTTTGAGGGTTTCAACCTCGGTTGCGCCAACTATGCTCATAATCAAAGCATTACATGAGTTAATCTCCGAATATAACTATCACTTATGATATACAACTAAACTTTTCATACTATACGCATACTTTGCGTCTCATAGAACCGCTGGTTAATGCGGTCGATTTCTTCATCGGACACCTTAAGCTTCCGATTGAGTTCGGAAACTTCTGCGGCCTGGGCGGTTGCCGCCAACAGGGAAGCCTGTTACAGAAGCAGAGAAGTATGTTAGCTTTCCCAAATATTATGTGGATCCTCTGTCTGGTTTCTTTTACATCGGACAGTGGGGCTACTATCTGTATACAGGTATATTCCTCTATATATGGAAAAGCGTTTAGAGCATTACATCGCATACCTCGAAGCCTGTCAATAGGCTGGAAAAGGCTTCGTTTAGTCCGCTCTTGGTAGACTGAACCTTCTCTACCACCACACCCATCAGGGTGGCGGTGCTCCTCCACAATGGAAGCACATCGCAGTGCTTCCGCTAGAGCGTTCGGCGCCTCCGGATTAGCGGAGGTCACCGACGGAGCTGATGCTCCTCCGCCCTCTTTTGAAGGGGGCTGCTCACCTAATCCCAGAGCCACATTGGTCTCCGGAACGGTGTCCAGCTAGTGCCCGGATTTTTGGGGGTCCCCACCGTCGGTTGTCATAGGCGGCGCCTCCCCTTCAGCGATCAAGGTATTAACCTTGGGCGCTTTCTCGACAGCCTCGCCCGCCTCTCCACGACCAGGAGAGGTCCTTCGTGGTAACACCTCGGTATCATCCATGGTGATAGGCGAGGGGGCTCATGGCGGCGTCTCGCTCTTTGCCATCTCGGGCGGCATAGAGCTCCCCTCCGATAATGTAGTGTTCGGAAGCTCGCATGGAGGGATGAAAGGCACATGGAAAAATGGCTTATATAATAGAAAGGGAAAACTGAAGATAGACAATAAGTATCTGAATACTTACGATTCGGCCAGGGGCTTCGCCCTTGGAGGATTTTTGGGGACCAGTTCGTCATCTGAGTCCAAACTGTCCTGGAGGATCATCTTCCCCCTCTTGGGCGCCTCCCTCTTTGGGTGTTCGGAGGCCGCCCTCTTCTTCTTCCTCCCCTTACAAGGGGAGTCGCTTTCCGCCTCCTCCTCATCTTCTTCTTCCTCGTCTCCCTTGTGGGAGGAGGGGGCTTCAGTCTCTCCGAACATAGCGTTCGAAGGACTCTTGTGGCGGGGGCCGCCCTTGGCCTCCTTCCCCTTCTTCTTCTTGGCCTTCTTCTCCGGCGCCTGATACGGCGCCGGGATCAACATCTCCGTTAGCTGGGAGGTGGCCAGGACCTCTGAGCGGCGCCGAACAGTTGATCCACTACGCCTTTGCCGTCCAGCCCTGTACGAAAGACATGCAATGTGACTTACATTATATTTGAAACACTGACCGGATAAGTTTTCAGAAAGTTTATTTTTACCGCTGAGGACAGGTTCTTGATGTTGAGTCCGATGTCCTCGGTCTTCTTCGGCCATGTTTTTTGGGCCTTGAAGAGCTGCTTCCAAATGTCTTCGTGCGTTGTGCCGAAGAAGCGCTTCAGGGTCCGTGGCTCCTCCGGATTGAACTCCCACATGTGAGAGGCCCGGGATTGTCAAGGGAGCGTGCGGCAGAAGAGCATCACTTGAACAATGTTTCTGAGACCGGTGTTTTTACCTATCATGTTGGTGATGTGTTTTTGCAGCATCCGCACCTCCGCTGTGGACCCCCAATCCAAGGCCTTGGTGGTCCAGGAAGTGAGTCTTGTGGGGGGTCCGAATCTGAAGTTAGGTGTGGCCGCCCAGCTGGCGTTGCGTGGTTTGGTGATGTAGAACCACTCCTGCTGCCACACCTTGACCGTCTCCATGAACGCCCCTTTGGGTCAGACGGTGTTGAGGAGCTTGCTTACCATGGCCCCACCACAATCCGCATGCTGACTGTCGACCACCTTCGGCTTCAGATTAAAAACCTTAAGTTGTAGGCCGAAGTGTGGTGGGATGCGGAGGAGAGCCTCACACACAGCGATAAATGCCGATATGTGGAGAAAAGAATTCGGGGCTAGATCATGGAAATCTAACCCGTAGTAGAACATGAGGCCCCGGACAAAGGGTTGGAGGGGAAATCCCAGCCCTCGGAGGAAATGTGGAATGAATACGACCCTCTCGCCGGGCTCTGGGACTTGGTTGCGAGATATTCAAAAAATATTCATGAATTTCACAAAAACTTTCATTGATTTAAACAATGCTCACCGATTCAAAAACTTCGGTTGCGCCCTACTTGAACCGAGTTAAGACAGCAGCCAAAGAATTAAATCTTTCAAAAGATTGCAGTAGCATCCTCTGAATAACGTACTCATTCAGCCATTTTATCTCTCGATGGTCTTGATCACGGAGTTCGTTTGGATCGATGTGTTCTCCTCCTTGTTCCTCTTCTTGTTCTTGGGGACTCCGGAGCCGGACTGCCGGACTGGGCACAATAAGCGGAAGGAAGGAAGGAGAGTTTCCAAATGAAGTTTCTCCCTCTTCCTCGTTATACCTATGGAGATGTGGCTCATTGGGCTCATTGGGCTAAGTCCCTTTCGGAACCTTGCCTGCTTCTTAGCATTAGTGGACACTTCCTCGGGAGCGTAACGTGCAAGATTCCTAAACTCTTGGCTATAAAAATCCACAGTCAGCTTGCCCTGGGTGAAGTTACATAACTCCTCTCTTTTGCAATCCATTAGGCCCTCTGGGACGTGGTGCTCGCGGAAAGCTTCACTAAAATCCGCCCAGGTAGTAACCTGACCCACTAGATGCATAGCTTCATGATTCTCCCACCAAAGACTGGCGGGACCTTCAAGGTGGTATGCAGCATAGGTGAGCTTGTCGGCTTCAGCTACGTTGGCATAATGTAACTTGTGAGTGATGTTGCGGAGCGAGTCATCAACGTCGAGTGGTTCAACGAAGTGGTGGAAAGTTGGCAAGTACAACTTGATGAAATCATGGATGGACACCATCGCATTTCTCTGTTGGTGTGCGGTGTTCTGCTCGATACACTCAAGCAGCCGGTTAGTTTCATGTTTGTTCCTCTCCGTTTCCAGCATGACCTCAGCTAGGGAGGGTGGATATGATAGATTTTCATTCCTGGCCCCACTTGCTTTACCCTGCTCATGGGCAGCATGGGTGCTCCGAGTGTTAACCATCCTAGAAAAGACAAAACCATGGTTTAGACAAGGATGACAAAAGCTCTAGCATGGAGTGCATAATGTAATGGACGACACGGAATGCGGAGATGAACATCTATACAAAATGGTAACAAGGAAGCTGCCATATATACACCATCGGTTGCACACACTATCCAAAATTTAGTACAAGCCCAAGCTAGGGTACAAACTACGGTGAAGAATGATACATGTCATCAGAGGCATTCCAAGATCACATACATTATTTATCTACGCCTTCGGAACTCAGTACACACCTAGTCATATCCCACAAGACACGCAGGACTGTGGAAGATACAACAACTACCATTCTACTACTACCATGAACCACCTCAGGCATCTCCGTAGTAATCCTCGTAGAGGTTACCTTCATGACCCGGAAGCTGGACGTGGTGATCTGGAAACTCTCTATCACATGGAGCCTGTGGTCCAAATGGACACGGGTATGGGCACGGTCCCACAACTGGTGGTAGACGAGGACCACGTGGAAGGGTGATGCCTCCGACATCGGGCCAATCCATGCAGTCTGGCAGTGGAGATCATACTGGATACAGTGTGACATATCAAGATATCCGGTCTAGACGATATGTGCTAGCTATGTCAGAGTAGTCCAGTGGCATGCTCGGGCAGCATAAAGTTCCATCTGGAGGGCACGAACCTCCCGATCCCGGTCCTCCATTAACTGTGTAGCAGTCTGAAGTCTCGACTCCTCATGAGAGGCATTAGTGTAGAGACAGTAAGATAGCCCTCCTCGGTAGGGAGTGATGCTGGCATGTAACCGAACTCGGTGTTCTATAGCAATCCGTGCCTAGCTTGGATTATGGTCATCATCGAATAGGCAGTATCCTGAACAGACATCTGATAGTAACTCCGAGCCCATACGACCAGTGGATAGGATCGGTAGCTCCAGGATACGAGGGGTATATCCTGACGATGCACATGTACTGGCTTTGCTTAAATTCCGGTACTGTTCCTCTACGGTGTACTCGGGATACCAACGGTAACCAGTCTCAATCATGACGCGAACCAACATGGCCATGTGACCTAGCACATCGATGCGCCAGGTCAAACGGACAACCTGATAGGAGGTGCAAGAAGCCATCTGAAACATGAGATAATGCAAAGGTATTAGAATGTGTAGGAGAAATCGGACAGCATAACGACTATAAATGCTCAAAAATTATTTTGAGACATCCTACAAAAATGATAACATAGCCACTTAACATCATAATATCAAGGTTCCGAGATCAACTATCAACACATGCAAGTAGTAGAAAGTAGACTGAGGCTTGAATCCATCAATCCTATAAGTTTATGGATTAGTAACACGTGATCCTGATAGAATGATCGGAGGCCTAGTTCTTAATCCCCATAGAAAAGAGGCTGACTCAGCGAAGAGAAGTAAAAAGAGCCCTACGTTCCCTTCCAGAATCAATTCCCTTACATATAACTAAAGCATTTCTAGACTCGACATCTACCAGTTTAGCTTGTTGATCCTACATGCAGTCCGACTCTGATGCCAACATTGTCAGGACCCCGATCCTAATCACACCGATCTAGCATGTAATATATCATATCACTGTGTGGCCTCACGCACGGTAACCCATGGCTGACACCTTACCTTGGCCGGGACTGTTTGCGCCTTTTGGCTCACGTATATGATAGTGTCACTAGCATCTATATGACAGAGAACCCAAGCCGACATTACTAGTCGTAAGCCCAATGTTGCACTAAATTACTGGGACAAGCATACATGACCCAATGATGCACGTGTTGATTAGCAGCGAGTGCAACCGAGCTGTAGCAAGCTAACAAGGCTCCGATGAATACCACGTGACATTTCCCCGAAGGGACACACACAAGAGCAGTGAACGGCACATGCCGGTCAACCCATGTGTTCTGGAGCAGTAGCAAGCTACCATGGCTCAGTGGAAGCACTAGGAGGCATTTCCCAATAAGATAGGCTACCAAAAATAATTAAACAACTACGTGTTGAATCCCACACATGTCAAGCATTTCAATAACATACACACAATATGCTTGATATGTGCAAATACAACATGGCATCACAACAAAACTCTACGTCTAAAAGTATTTATTTAAAAGGCTCCGAAGAGTCATACATAACATTTACATACATGTATGGGTCTTTTGACCCAACACTCAAGTCATACAAACATACAAGCACATGCGGAGACGACGATGAGGAGCTCGGCAGCGGCGGCCGGCGTTCGGGCAAGCGTGCAGGTGGCGTCGCAGTGCACAAGCTGGCGGGCTAAGGCACTAGCGAGGCCCTACGTGAGGTGGTCAACGCGTGGGACACGCCGGACTGGCCGTTTGGTGGCTGGAGACGCATCAACTACGAGTTTAGGCGGCGGCGCGTTCGGTTGCAGGCAGTGCGGTGTCTATGGCATGTAACAGGGGAAACAGAGAGGGGGTTACGGGTCCGTGGCTCACGGCAGTTGTAGTGGTGACCTCAGCGAGCTCGGGGAGGGGCTGGAGTTGGCGGGAGGTCGCCGGCGATCTCGTCGGTCGAACAGGGAAGGCGAGGTCGGGGAGGTCATGTCGGGGCGTGCGAGCGCTCGGGTCTCGGCTGGCTCGATGAAGCGGACGACGGCCGCGCTCGTAGACACGGCGAGGAGACGATGAGAGCACGGTGGCTACGCGGGCAATGGCGACGAGCGAGTGGCGGCTTCGGCCATGGCGGGGAGAGGCGCGAGGGAGAGAACAGGAGGGAAGTGAGGGTGTCGGATACAGTGGCGGAGCCAGGATTCGAGTATAGGGGGGCCGAATACGTATATTGATCGAATCTCGCTGATAATTACTAGTTGCTTCTACTAAAATTGTTGATCGTTGGGGGGGGGGGCAGGCCCCTGCTCGTCCCCCTGGCTCCGCCCCTGGTCGGATAGCTCGGGACGGCACCGAGGAAGCGGGTCGAGGCGTTGCGGTGGCATAGGGTGATGCAGGCAAGCAGCCAGGAGGCGTGGCGCCTCGCGCGCGTGCGTTGTCCCTCCTCTACCTACTGGCAGAGGTAGGTGATGACTGGAGCGGGCCAGCTGGGCTGGGCCGGCGCAGGTAAGTGACCCGAGGCCTTTCTCTCTCTTTCTATGTTTTCTGCTTTCTATTTTCTGCTGTAGTTTTGGATTTAGTAAAAATGCTAAATCATTTAATTAAATCTGGAAAATTGTGGCACTGTTAGAACTATTTCCAACAGCCCTCAACCGTTTTCAGAAACATTTGGGCATTTAAAATATTTATAAGATTTAAATGCCTAAATTAAATACTTTATGAATTAATTTGAAGATACAGAGTAACTCAAAAAAATGTGCACGATGTTAGGTAGAGGTTCTGGACCACTTCAAAAATGATAAACTTTTATGGATGGCATTTTGGGTTCACTGAAATCATTTTTAGTTAATCCTGGTATTTTCAGGGTTTGTTGATCCCATTTCAAGGTTAAAAGAAATTTAGATATGGAGCAACAACCAACTAGTCCAAGTACATAGCTATACTAGGTTGTGACAATATTGGGCGAGGTGGATTTTGCCGTTGACTCTATGTAGATCGAAGATTTGTCTGAATTGTTGTTACCTGGTTGCATGGCGTACTACGTCGCTGAAAATCATCTGGCGAGAACATACACTGTACAGGTAACGCGGCAGCCTCGAGGTGATTGATCCGCATCTCCCCTCGCGGAGAAGGGCGCGTGCAAGGCAGCCTGAAAAACCACACAAAAAATGTTGTTGCTTACGGTATGCTAGAAGGATCGAGGACATACACAAACACACATAAACGAAGCAATCAGGCAGCGCAAGAAAGTCCGCACGCATCGAAGCTGTGTACAGCGGCCGGACAATCCACTCGCAGCACCGGGTGCACTGCAGTAGAGGATGCATGTGGTAGCAGGAGTATCACACTACCACTACTTGTAGGAGGAAGGCGCTGAACCGACGCGACGGCGCGTGTCTCGGCGCGGCGCACCACGTCTCGGCATGCGGTGTGACGCGTTTGGGTCCTTGGACACGCAGGAGCCTACGTGTACGTCGATATCTAGTGACTCGCCCATGCAAGCAGACACGGTAACCGAATACAAGCCAGCCCACGTACTGTCAGCCTCGGTAACAGCAGAATCTGTGGCCAGCCTGCACCACGGCCCACAGCTATACTCTGCAAACTAATTGCTCCTGCGTGGCCGAGGTGTGAGCAATACCACGTCGAGTTCATGCTTAAAGCGTATAATGTCGGGGGAGATTAGTGCAGGATCAGCTTTTTAGATGAGATCGTAGGATCAATTCAAACATTTTATTTTTAGATAATCCAAAAAATCTTAAAAATTGTAAAATACCTGTGGGGTATGTCTATAACTTCGAAGAATAATCAGCTCAAAACTCGATCTAGAGCTAGAGATTCGAAAAAGACAAGTTCTACTATAAATAGTGCCAGCATTGGTGTGAATAGTATTTGACACTATTTACTTCTGTTTTTGTCCTTTTTGTTCCTCTAAGTGTAGTTTGAATAAGAAGCTGAAACTTTTTAAGTTTGTACATCAAACATGAATGTGTCTTTAAAAAAATACAAAATTTTTGGACATGTTTTCTATTTTAAAAAAATTCGATCTCAGTCATCTCACCTAAAAACAGATCCTATACAAGTCTTCCCCCTGTAGATGTCCAAAATCCATCCATGTTGGGCTACTTCTAGCCGGATCCCAATTCCCCTGTCTCTTCTTTATTTCCGGCATCGGTAATTAGCATATTGTAATGATGGATTTGGACAGGAGTAAGACGATATGCAGGCCCACGCAATCAGTCAGATAAGTGTGATTCGAATTGGGATTATTGTCCTTTTCTTTGGGACAAATAAGTATTTAGCAGAAATCAACCGGGACTGACTGGGATTAGAAAGTACAGGGTGACAATTTCAAAGATTTTAAGTTCAAGGTTTGATTTTGACCGAGAGCATGAATTCAAGGTTGATTCAGACTATTCTCTCCTGCGGGACTACTAAGCAGAAGCTACGGTAGCCGCACAACAAAAATTAGGCAGTAAAACTAAAGTTATACTTCTTCTGTCCGAAAATACTTGTCTCAGAAATGGATGTATCTAGACGTATTAAAGGGGACATGTGCATTGCTTAATTAAACTTACATCCTCTTTCTCTGAAGGAACGGTGTTCTTTACTTTTGTAAGGCCTATTTAGCCGTTTTATATGCAATTCTGCATTATAACATTCGTACTGCTAGCGGACATGTTTGTGCATTGTAGTGAGAACAATTGTTTTATCTAAGCCACTTTTACCATTTCGATTCAGTTTTGATTCTAAATCATCAAATTCATGGCGTGCAACTATGGCCACACTCAGGCAACATCTTGATGTGCCGCTTGATACTGAGAAAAGGACGTGTCTACGAATTAGGTCTAGTTAAGAAAAATGCATATATTTGTCATCATTACATGTAGTGGAAAATTTAGTTTGAAACCTCCGGCCTCTTGATCGTTGCGATGCATACAACCATTTTTGTAAAGTTGATGTATGGCAACGAGGCCGCAATCATCGACAAATAGAGCACAAGACATAGATAACTACAAATGAACCATGTTAAAGGTTTCAAATCAACACTTATTATTAAGTCGACTTCTCGAGCGATAATGCCTTCAAGAAGAATTAAACGCTCCCGCGTCTTCGTCGTCCAGTCTGACTGTAAATGGTCAGACAAGTATTTCTTCCTACGAGACAACACCTTGAACAAGATAATAACGCAAGTTCATCGTTCCCGAGACTAACAAATCAAGGATACAAAAAGGATTTTCACCCCAGATATGGAGCGGTGTTTCAAACACCATCTTGAACACAGACGTGCTTCCAACTCTGAAGGACATAACTTGTTTTCATTGTGTGCCTACTTGAGATCTCTCCAGGATCCTGCTATTGTACTTTAACACTGCTATGGTTTGATATGTGGCAATCAGAAATGGTTGAGGAAACCTCCATTCCGAGGGAAAATTTAGATATAAGCACAAATTTCCTTTAGAAAAGAAACATATATAATGAACAACAACCTCATGTTCAAAGAAAAGACAGGCTAACTGCAGATCTGATATGATCATACATTATTCTCAATACAAACATACACGCATGCAGTACAGTAGACTGGTTTATTTCACGACAATTCAATTGATCGTGTGATCAGGTGCTAAGCTTACGAAAGGTCATGGCTGCGCCATCCACTGGCCTTGGGTGCGGAAGGTAATTAATCTGTGCATCGGGATTGATCAACTCCCATATGATACATTAAATATGAATCAATATCTTCTTTATATCCTAACTTAGTTAATTACTTAAGCTAAGCAGAGCTAGTGTTCTACTCACTCATAGCCAACGCAGAGATGATGCAGGATGATGGTGACCTGCAGCCTAGCGAGCATGTTGCCTGCGCAGATCCGAGGGCCACCTCCGAACACCTGGTATGTTCCTGGCTTTGCCGGTCCCTGCATTCATATGCCCTCTTAGATTATCACGCAAAGAATATAGCTTCTATAATTCAAAAAATCACTTCTATTTTTCACTCTAAAATGCAAATAATATCATCTATGTAGGATATGGTGTGTGAATTTTATGCACACAAACCTTTTGTTTCGAAATAGGGCCACTTATGGGAACTGTGTAAAAATGGTAATATAGTTATTTGCTTTATTTTTACTTAAATAGTACATGGTCATATTTTTTAACCACAACTCACATGCACATAGTTCATATAACTTGCTTGTATATATGGTTTTATTTTATTCAGATTTTTTTAGCCAGCATTTTGTTTTCCGAAAACTGGCCAGGGGATAAATTGCTTTGAAATATAGTAGCTTAAGGTGGTTAAGTGAGCTCAAATAGGAAAAAAATCTGAAGCAAACCGATATTCTAGAGGAGGAGTGGGTTTTTTCCTGAGTTGATCGATGCATGATGATAAACATGAATTGCACGTGACAAGTACTAGATAGCATACTTACATCCCATCTGTCAGGATTGAAGGAGAGGGGATCCTGGTAGTAATTGGGATCGGTGTGCACTGATCTCAACCACACCAGCACGGCCCATCCCTTTGGTATGGTGTAGCCGCGGTACTCCACATCCTTGTTCGCCACACGGTGGACCATTGGGGCGATGTTGGCCATCCGAATTGTCTCCTCCACCACCTTCGCGGTGTACTTCATCTTTGGGATGTCATCGTGGGTAATCATCAAACCCGTTGACATAGACCCACCTTTGCTTTTGCTCATCGCTACATTCTCCTCCCGAAGCTTAGCAAGGACAACCGGGGATTTTGCGAGGTGGTAGACAGCCCACATGATGGCGATGGTAGTGGACTCGTAGCCGGCGATGACGAGGGAGATGATGTTATGTACCACCTCCTCGTCACTCAATTTCTTCCCGTGCTCATCCTTCATCTGCATCAATCCGCTCATAAGATCATCACACTCCTTGTACATCTTCCTTGCTTGCAGCTCCTCCCGGAAGACGGCATCTAGCTTCTGGCGACACTGCATATCATTAATTTGTAAGATTATTTTCTTAATTTTTCTATGGTACAAAATATGATTGTAAAACCGTACTTGTTATATCTCGAAGGAATAAAACCAGATTGCATATTAAGTGGTTTAGAATTTCACAACCGATTGAGTGGAATTTTAAGAGTTGACGTGGTTGCACATTTCTATATCAAAATTACACACATTTTCTAGAACATGAACTACCATGCTTGTAGTGGAGAAAGAATGGGTGGTCAAGATCATTAATTTACAAACAAGTACTTCCTCCGTCCCATAATATAAGAGCGTTGTTGACACCAGTATTATCAAAAACGCTCTTATATTATGGGACTAAGGGAGTATTTGTTTTGGTGGAATTAGATATATACATTTAGAAAAATGGGCAAAAATTGAGCAAATAAAATACCTTTCGTGCAGTGTGAGATGTTGTCCCTGGAATATCAAAGGGGAATGCCCGTAGACCATCAAGCAATTTGCCGAACCACATATCAATCTTGTCTGTCAAAGGCGACGGCTCCATGCTTATGAACATCTTGCAGATGTTGGCAAAAGTCACCTGCAACCATTGGTTAATCAAGCTTGAGTTTAGCATTATTGCACTGGATTAATTATGATAATATTGTTTGCCCAACCAGTTTTTATGCACAAATGTTCAACTACGTTTTGCCTCTTTATTAGTACTAGATTTCTACAATGAATTAAAAATTTGAACACAATATATAGAACATATTTGTAGCCCATGGCGAATAACAATTTTCAGATTTCCAGCCAGTTTTTGCACTCCTCTTGGAACTACAATTACACAAACAAAAAAGTTATGGCACAGACAAACGTTCAATTTAAACTAGAAAAATGGAGTAGAATTGCACAAAAAAGTGCAATTTCAACAACAAGAACAACAACAAAATTAAAGAGGAAGTCCAACTGCAGCAAAAATAACAATGTGCGATTGCATAAAAAACGTACAACTGCATAAAAACAATACAACTGCAATAAATACAAAATCGGAAAAAGGGACTATCATAAGTATCACAGCTGTGATGTGAACACATGGCAACGCCGAATTTTTTCATGACAAGTTTAGTGATGCGAGGATAGCTAATTTTTTCATGACAAGCATAACAACTTTTTTCGGATAGCTAATTTTAATATATTTTTCTTTTCGGATGACAACTTTAGCCACACGTGTGAAACTGTTGAGGAAAATGTGATTTGAACGACATTTCATAATCCTTGGTACAGTAGAGAAAAAAAGCAGCCAACTCCTAATAAAGTAGGACGCCAATAACACCCACACGTGTGGGTGTTAAGGAGTTTGCCCACATGTTTTGTGTGGTGTCTAAGAAGATCAGCCCACACGCCTACGTGTGGGTAAAATAAGTAATGCCCACACGCCTTTCTTTTTTCTCGCGATCTGTCTCACATGCCTACGTGCGGGCAAAATAGATAACGCCCACACGCCCGTACGTCAGGCCTCCTACCTCATGGTCCCACACGCCCCGCGTGACAGTCACCACGCGCCCCGCAGTTGCCATGGTTTGGACCCTCTTCCATGTTCATTTAACTGCAATTGCCATGTCGCTAAACTACAGTTGCCATGTCGGACAACTACAGTTGCCATGGTTGCTCAATTACAGTTGCCATCTCAGGTCAAGTGCCAGATGCCATTTTTGGACAACTGCAGCTGTTGCCATGTATGGTCTGGTTTACTATATTTGCCATGATTTGAAAAGTTTAAGGGTTGCTACCTACTAATACTAGGCAGTTGCCATGTTTGATCCGCTTTACTACAGTTGTCATGATTTGAAAATTTTAGGAGTTGACACCTAGTAACACTAGGCAGTTGCCGTGTCGCGCTACAAAGAGACATGACAAAATAACATGTTCGGGTAAAGAAAGAGTTGCCCATCTGCTTACAAGCACACTAGGGCAGTTGCCATGTCCCCTGCAAAACACATGGAAACTGACATTTACGGGTAAAATAGAGAGTTGCCATCTGCTTACAAGCATACTAAGGCAGTTACCATGTACCCTACAAAACACATGGCAACTAGCAGCTTTGGGTGTGGGAGAGGAGACAGGCTTGTGGGCGAACTGATAAATGCCCACACACTAGCACCTGTGCGTGAGCGAAAACTAACGTGTGGGTGAACTGCTAAATGCTCACAATCGACCCTCCGTGTGGTGAAAACGGACGTGTGGGCGACCAGATGAATGACCACACACCAGCCCAGTCCTACGTGGCACCACAAACATACCAAGATTCGTGCAACCACAAACGGTCGTGGATCCACACATATGGGCGAGATGCAAATGCCCACACATGTGGGCGTTAGTATTTCCAATAAAGTAATGTGATTTGCAGTTGATTATCTTTTTTATCTCCTTGGCGGCCACAATGGTACCCTTATCCGCCCAGTCTCGCAGGGTAATGATCCTTTTTAGTAGCTTTATTCAATTTCGGAAATCAATTACCATTCTATAACCTGTAACAATTCTTTGTGGGATCAATTCATCTTTATCATTAGAAACAACAGTAATACCTCCCTTCATAGGGACATAATGGACTGGACTTACCCACTGACTATCAGCAATGGTATAAATTATACCTGCCTCCAGAAGCTTTAGTATTTCTTTTTTACCACTTCTTCCATCTTAGGATTTAACCGTCGTTGGTGATCAACAACCGGTTTAGCGTCTTTCTCCAATTTTATTTTGTGCTGGCATAGAGTGGGACTAATGCCCTTAAGATCATCAAGAGTATATCCAATAGCAGTACGGTGCTTCTTCGGAGTTTTCAATAATTTCTCTTCTTCTTGCTCTGCACTACAAGAATATTGTTAATACATGATAGTTTCAGTCCGTCACAGACCTATGTAAAATTGTCATGCAAAGGTATGTGTGACGGATTTAAAATCCGTCATATATATCGCGTCATAATTTGACCACCGTACACTCCATGAGGATCATCGAAAACCGTCACCGGCCATGACGGATCTTGACCGTCATGACTATGGTGCTCATAACAGCATTAACTTCTATGCCACATCACCATATGACATGGATCTGACATGGCAGCCTGTGTAGTAATCAGCCCATCTAAGTTTTGGCCAACTAAATTTCAGCCCTGTCCAAGAGTGGCGGCCCATATAGCAATTGACCCAATTATAATTTAAGCCCATTAATTTCAAGGCCCAGTAAAATTCACGCATCTCTCATTTTCCATGGAAAATTTACGCCAATAAGAATTTAACAGAAAGTATATGCTCATGTCATTAGAAAAACAAAATTACAACAACATATCCAAAAATACACTTCTACAGGAGTGGAAAAAAAGACCCAAAAAACCTTAATTTTACAAGCATGTCCCGAAGAACACTATCCTACTCTACAACCAGCACCACGCCCACCAAGCGATGGCCACTCTTATCAGGCGGCCACACACCAACTAGGGGTCTTCCAAGCGGCAGATCCACCCGTCCTTGCCAAAGTTGTTAAAACGCATGTCTTTCTTGTTGAAAATGCTACCATAACCAATATCTGCCACATGATGAAAAATATGTTGCGTTATAAAAAATTACAGCCAGTAGGTTAACTACAAGTAGCTTACTACACATTATCAAGTTCTATATTTTTTCACTCCCAGGATGCAAAGTAGTGCAACACATTAACAAAGGTGTGAGAAGAAACAACTGGTGGCAACAAAAAGAAATGATGAGCATACATAGATCAATAGAGTTGGAAGTAAACTCCGTTTTTCTTATTTTAAAAAATCACTACAGTAAACTTGATAAGAAATGCAGCCCAGCTGAATAATGCGCATTAATGAAAATTCCTAGCCATTGTTTCTCAAAAGGTAAAAAAGAATGAAACAATTCCATGATGATTATGTCTTGATGGAATACCTATATATGATATTCCACAAGAAAAAGATCTGGCATATGTGGCTTACGATTAATCTAGATGAAAATACATTTGTAAGATACTCCTATAGATAAAAATAGTCCGACTACAGATACAACAGATATTGTGTAGAAGACATAAAGGATTGGATCAAGTAGAAGTCAGTTTTTGTATGTATTATTACACATATAAAAATAGTAACTATAAATACAACAAATATTATGTAGTATCACACTTCAGTATATTACGGGCATTACCTGCCCTTACATATTTAGCTAAAAAGGCATAAAAAGTTAGTATAAACATTCTGATTGTATAGCATTCAATATTCATACTTTGTTCCCAAACCATCAAATGCTTGGTACACTCATTAATTAACCAATACAAACAGTTTTGATCATTATAAATTTATAGTTCACCATATCTAAGATTAACTTTGGCATGTTAGTCCAAGGAGATCATCTAGGGATTCAATACAGTGACACATGAATTCTAGGAACTACACAATTAGGATGATATGTCATATCTCAACTAAATAATGCACAATTCACAATGCTAGCTAGTTATTTGCACAATATTTCAAGTGTCTTCTATTTAGTGAATCTATGAGGTAACACAGAAACAGTTGCTGGTGACATTAAAAGATAACTCTAAGTGAAGACAATGTAATTACAGTAAAACATTGTTTCCCCCTCCATACTATCTGTTATTGGTAGTAATCTCATTCAAAATGGATTGAACAGAAAAAGGAAGTTAATCAAGCCACAAAGAAGATAATTTTTGGCATCCAAGCAAAAAGATATATGCAATACACAACGACTAGCAATTTTTTAGTTCTAGCCTACTTATCACGTAGTACATTTTTTCCATTTTCAATAAGAATACTATTACAGTGACCTACATATATTTGTAATATAATCTGACCTACATATATGAATGTTTTAGCATCTCTCGGTTCTTTTTAATTCACACACTAGGCTAAACATCCGGTTAGCCATACTTCTACCTTATCTTACCAGGCTAAAGATCATCATCAACTCTGGAGCTATTCCAGTGGCATTAAAAGGATGTTTTTGGGCATCATGAGAGAAGGTTAATTCCAATTTTGCAAGTCTCGACACTTGAACTGATCAGAAATTTCACATCAACATAACCACAGACACGGCTAACTACAATTTATAAATCCATGCAAGTTAAACATGTCAAAACTACGTTGAAATCCACATATATTATTTTCCTTTTAATAGGTGTATATCTAAGAAATTAGACATACTAACACATGTATGTTGCGCTACATATATATGATTACTTAGAATGATACATAATCCAGATAAACGGCTTGCATATTCTGACAATGTGTGTGGTTTCTTAATATTTACGCATTTTTATGACATCCAAATTTATAGTTATTTCCAGTTAATAATTAGACAGTGTTTCAGGTAAATAATTCGGTTTTTTCTCAAGTACTACATACACGCATCTGCAAAACAAGTCGATTCTGGCAAGATACAGAGTCACAACTGAATTTATATCTAACAGGTTGAAGTTACCAAATTAACTCCCAACAGATCTGTACCAAAGCAACATGAAGACCGGTGCATCTTAGAATTTTTTTAGCTATATCATACTATGGATTAGCATTAGCTTGCACTGATTAAATTATGTGTAACAGTGCAAGAGAACCAGATCCACAAAAGCATCAGCAACTAACCAAGCTCACATGTTCATCTAAGCAATTGAATCCACCACTAAACTGAACAAAAACATGATTCATATTTAGATTGTAGGTAGCATCCAGATTTGGGCGTAAAGGGGGGAGATGGGATAAGCTCACCACGCTAGGAGGGCAGAACGCAACCGTCGGTGAGCTCGTTCATGTGGTGCAGGATAGGAGGCCAAGGGGGTGGTGGACAAGCTACTTCACCTCCTCCGGAGGAGAGAGCTCGTTGGGGACAGCCACGTCAAGGAGGAGGACGTCCTGTACACCATTGGATGGGTGGAGAAGGAAGTAGTCATTAGTAGGATAGAAATCAACCCTAATAAATAGTACAGCCAAGTACACCAAGTAACCAAAAGACATCATTTTGTTGCTTCGTATGTTATCTCCGGTGCTTCAAATTATTCGGCGAAGTCTTGTGCATGTTTGTGTTACCTGTAATTGCTGAGTGCTGGTTGTAGAACAGGTCCTCTGTCTATATCATATATGTTATTTTTATCTTTATATCCAGCTACAACTATATATGGTTCAGAATTCCCACCTTCAAGTTCTCTTCTCCTATGTGTGTATTAAGATTGTGTAGGCTACAGCTGTAACCTCGGATAAATATCAACAACTCTATACTGGAGGCTGTAGCTATGATTTTATTGCCAATTAATTGGTAAGTTTTTCTCTAAATATAATTGGCATTAGCATTTCTTCAGGATCCATTCTATTTGACAGTTTGATCCCTTATTTATACAATTGATAGAGTTATTTGAATAAGCAAATCTTTGAACACTCTTCTAACAATATAGATTTTTTAAGAAATATTGATTTGTATATGATAATATAGATTCTTTGAACACCCTCACAATATTTGATTATTGTTTCGCCCCTTGCTGTACATATTTTGTAGTGACAACACCAGAATTGGTATGCTCTTGCCTGAGCTTATAATTCAGGGCTACTGAAAACCATGATTACCAATGCTCAACACAGGTGTGTATAGATGCAAACATTATATGCATCTAGCAGGGCAACGCCCAACACCCAGCAAAAAGGCGCAACAGACCCACGAACAACTAAACAAACGGATTGTTAACCTGGAAAAAGAGCGGCGCAGCGAAGTAGGCAGCCCGCTTCTGGTAAAAGATTAAATTGCATATTTGACAGCAATTTGTCCCCAAAATTAAAAACAAGATGTCCACTACAGACTAACCACATCTAGCACAAGCAATCTGTCCCATCAAATTGTTTACTCCAGGCAATATAGGCATGGCAGCACAACCTTACCTGACGCCATGGCGATTGTTCAGGGGAAGGGCGTGCTTCTGTTGTACCAGTGATCCTCCTTGAAGGTCGAGAATGAGGAGCAGCACCAGCGTTCGCCGCGACCGTCATCGAGTAGGACAAGGACGCAGTGTCCGCCCTCCTCCCAGAGGGGCGGCTGCAGGGTGCGCCACGTCTGTGGATCCTGGGGGAGGAGATCCTCCGCGCCACCCTGCTCGAGGTGGAACATCAGAAGGTGAGGGCGCACGTGGGGGCGCTAAAGACGGTGGAGAAGAGCCGCTAGAGGCCATCAGACATGCGCCAATAACGAAGGCGATGAGAGAGGCCGAAACCCTAGCACGGGTGTAGGATTTGGGCGAGTGGTAGAGGCCGGGAAGGGAAAATCTTGCCAGGGGGGAGGATGGAGCCGAAAGAGCCGACCTCGGCGGTGTGCACCGCGCCGCGATAGCTGCCGGAATCAGGAGTGGGCAGTTGTGGTGGCTGAGGGAACGAAGGAGAGAATGGGGATTAGGGTTAGATGGAGATGGGTCGTGGGTTAAATAGGCTGGCTCCAAAATTTTGCCACGGGCCGCGTCGGCGACATAAAATTTCGCATGTCCACGCGCGCGCTCGAAATTTCTGGCGCGTCCTCCTTTTATTTTTAACTTCTATTATATTACACATTCAACTGACATATGGTCCAACCAAGAAACCACACACGACACATCAGCGGGAGCCATAGGTGACGGTCCAGATGACGCATAATAAAGAAAGAAAAAGACAAGACTTGCAAGTTGATATGTGACATTTTCCGTGACGGCCCATCGATGTCCATCATAAAGGGCTACCTTTTCCGGAGGGCAGTCACATCCTGCTGATCGATGACGTTTTCCATGACGGATAAGAGAAAACCGTCATCATCCATGACGATTTCTAGTAACATCACCAGAAATCAGTCATGTATTAACAGGTTTCTTGTAGTGCTGAAATGTTAACACTAATAATAACAGGATATGTCTTCTTTTCATTAAGATAAGCATATTTGAGAGTATCAGGTAATGGTTTAAGCTCAAACACGGGATCACCCTTGGGTGGAGGAGGATCCCCTAGAATTTTAACAGGCAAGTCGTGTTTCAAAACAGGTCCCTGTTTAAAGAATACTTCATCTATTTTCCTTCTTTCATTCATAAATATATCATTTTCATGGTCAAGCAAATATTGTTCTAAAGGATCATTAGGAGGCACGACAATAGAAGCAAGACCAATAATTTCATCTTTACTAGGCAATTCTTTATCATGGGGTTGTCTATGAAATTTAGAAAATTAAAATCATGAGACATATCCCCTAGACCAACAGTAACAATATCCTTTTCGCAGTCTATCTTAGCATTAACATTATTCAAGAAGGGTCTGCCAAATATAATGGGACAAAATTTATCTTGTGGGGAACCAAGAACAAGAAAATCAGTAGGATATTTAACCTTCCCACACAAGACTTCAACATCTCTAACAATCCCAACTGGTGAAATAGTATCTTTGTTGGCAAGCTTAATTGTAACATCAATTTCTTCTATCTCAGCAGGTGCAATATCATGCATAATTTCTTTGTATAAGGAATGAGGTATTGCACTTGCACTAGCACCTATATCACATAAGCCATGATAACAATGATCTCCTATTTTAACAGAAATAACAGGCATGCCAACAACAGGTCTATGGTTACCCTTAGTATCGAGTCTAGCAATTCTAGCAGCTACATTACAGAAATAACTAACATGCCCATCAATATTATCGGCTAAGAGATCTTTAACCATAGCAATACTAGGTTCAACTTTAATTTGCTCAAGAGGTGTGGGTGTTCTAGTATTACTCTTATGAACCACAGTTGAAGCTTTAGCATGATCCTTTATTCTAACAGGGAAAAGTGGTTTCTCAATATAAATGGTAGGAACAATAGGATCAACATTATAAGTGATAGTCTTTTCTTCAACTTTAATAGGTTCAACTACTTTTACTTCAACGGGAGGATTATATTTAAACCACTTTTCCTTAGGGAGATCAACATGCGTAGCAAAGGATTCACAGAAAGAAGCTACTATCTCAGAGTCAAGTCCATATTTACTGCTAAATTCACGGAAAACATCAGTATCCATAAAAGATTTAACACAATCAAACTTAGGTGTTATACCTGACTCCTTACCGTCGTCGAGGTCCCAATCTTCAGAGTTGCATTTAATTCTTTCCAATAAATCCCATTTGAATTCAATAGTCTTCATCGTAAAAGAACCAGTACAAGAAGTATCGAGCATGAAGCGATTATCGAGAGAAAGTCGAGCATAAATTTTTTGAATAATATTTTCTCTTGAGAGCTCATGATTGAGGCATGAATATAACATTGACTTAATCCTCCCCCAAGCTTGAGCAATGTTTTATCCTTCGCGAGGCCAAAATATATATATATATAATTACGATCACGATGACCAAGATGCATAGGATAAAACTTATGATGAAATTCCAGTTTCTATCGGTTGTAGTTCCATGATCCCATATCATCATATAGCCTATACCATGTCAATGCCTTTCCCTTAAATAATCCACAAACTTCATCCACATAGATTAGGTGCAAATCGAGATGCAATGTTCCATCTCCTGTAAAAGGACTAGCTAGCAGTTTCTCTATCATACCCGAGGGAATTTCAAAGTAAACATTTTCAGTAGGTTCAGTAGGTTGAGGAGAAACTCTTTGCTCTACTGGTCAGGGTGAAGATATCCGAACAAGCCCCTCAAAGGATTATGTTCCATAGTGACAAGTGACAGTAAATTTCAGCACACTATATAAATTTTTCCTTACCAAATTCTACCTACCAAAGGCGCTTCACTCCCCGACAACGGCGCTAGAAAAGAGTCTTGATGACCCACAAGTATAGGGGATCTATCATAGTCCTTTCGATAAGTAAGAGTGTCAAAACCAACGAGGAGCAGAAGGAAATGACAAGCGGTTTTCAATAAGGTTTCTCTGCAGGCACTGAAATTATCGGTAACAGATAGTTTTGTGATAAGTAATTTGTAACGGGTAACAAGTAATAAAAGTAAATAAGGTTCAGCAAGATGTCCCAATCCTTTTTGTAGCAAAGGACAAGCATGGAAAAACTCTTATATAAAGGAAAACACTCCCGAGGACACATGAGAATTATTGTCAAGCTAGTTTTCATCACGCTCATATGATTCACGTTCGTTACTTTGATAATTTGATATGTGGGTGGACCGGTGCTTGGGTACTGCCCTTCCTTGGACAAGCATGCCACTTATGATTAACCCCTATTGCAAGCATCCATGATGTCTACTACACAACCATCTTCTTGTAGACGTTGTTGGTCCTCCAAGTGCAGAGATTTGTAGGACAGTAGCAGATTTTCTTCAAGTGGATGACCTAAGGTTTATCAATCCGTGGGAGGCATATGATGAAGATGGTCTCTCTCAAACAACCCTGCAACCAAATAACAAAGAGTCTCTTGTGTCCCCAACACACCCAATACAATGGTAAATTGTATAGGTGCACTAGTTCGGCGAAGAGATGGTGATACAAGTGCAATATGGATGGTAGATATAGGTTTTTGTAATATGAAAATATAAAAACAGCAAGGTAACAAGTAATAAAAGTGAGCATAAACGGTATTGCAATGCGTTGAAACAAGGCCTAGGGTTCATACTTTCACTAGTGTAAGTTCTCTCAACAATAATAACATAATTGGATCATATAAGTATCCCTCAATAGGCAACAAAGAGTCACTCCAAAGTCACTAATAGAGGAGAACAAACGAAGAGCTTATTGTAGGGTACGAAACCACCTCAAAGTTATTCTTTCTGATCGATCTATTCAAGAGTCCGTAGTAAAATAACATGATTGTTTCCGTTCGATCTATCCTAGAGTTCGTACTAGAATAACACCTTAAGACACAAATCAACCAAAACTCCAATGTCACCTCAAGTATCCATGGATATAATTATACGATATGCATCACACAATCTCAGATTCATCTATTCAAACCAACAGAAAGTGCTTCAAAGAGTGCCCAAAGTTTACACCGGAGAGTCAAGACGAAAACGTATGCCAACCCCTATGCATAAGTTCACAAGGTCACTGAACCCGCAAGTTGATCACCAAAACAAACATCAATTAGATCACGTGAATATCCCATTGTCACCATAGAGAAGCACATGCAAGACATACATCAAATGTTCTCAAATCCTTAAAGACTCAATCCGATAAGATAACTTCAAAGGGAAAACTCAATCCATTACAAGAGAGTAGAGGGGGAGAAACATCATAAGATCCAACTATAATAGCAAAGCTCGCGATACATTAAGATCGTGCCGAATCAAGAACACGAGAGGAGAGAGAGAGAGAGAGAGAGAGAGAGAGAGAGAGAGATCAAACACATAGCTACTAGTACATATCCTCAGCCCCGAGGGTGAACTACTCCCTCCTCGTCATGGAGAGCGCCGGGATGATGAAGATGGCCATCGGTGAGGGATCCCCCTCCAGCAGGGTGCCGGAACAGAGTCTCGATTGGTTTTTGGTGGCTACAGAGGCTTGCGGCGGTGGAACTCCCGATCTAGGTTATGTTTTGGAAGTTTGGGTATATATAAATTTTTTTGGCGTGGGTATCACGTCAAGGGGGTCTCCGAGTCGTCCACGAGATAGGGCGACGCGCCGAGGTGGGTGGGCGCGACCCCACCCTCGTGGACGGCCCGGGACTCTTCTGGCCCAACTCTTTTACTCCGGGGGCTTCTTTTGGTCCATAAAAATCATCAAAAATTGGCACTTCAATTGGACTCTGTTTGGTATTCCTTTTCTGCGATACTCAAAAACAAGGAAAAAACAGAAACTGGCACTGGGCTCTAGGTTAATAGGTTAGTCCCAAAAACCATATAAAATAGCATGTAGATGCATATAAAACATCCTAGATGGATAATATAATAGCATGGAATAAAAAAAATTTATAGATACGTTGGATACGTATCAAGCATCCCCAACCTTAATTCCTACTCGTCCTCGAGTAGGTAAATGATAAAAACAGAATTTTTAAGGTGGAATGCTACCTAACATATTCATCAATTTAATCTTCTCTATTGTGGCAAGAATATCCATATCCATAGGATTCAAGAATTTTTTTTAATATTGACATAAAAATAATAATACTTCAAGCATACTAACCACGCAATTATGTCTTCTCAAAATAACATAGCCAAACAAAGCTCATCCCTACAAAATCATATAGTTTGGCCATGCTTCATTTTCGTCACACAAAATGCTCCCATCATGCATAACCCCGATGACAAGCCAAGCAATTGTTTCATACTTTAGTATTCTCAAACTATTTCAACTTTCACGTAATAAATGAGCGTGAGCCATGGACATAGCACTATGGGTGGAATAGAATATGATGATGGAGGTTGTGTGAAGAAGACAAAAAAGGAGAAAGTCTCACATTGATGCGACTAATCAACGGGCTATGGAGATGCCCATCAATTGATGTCAATGCGAGGAGTAGGGATTTCCATGCAACGGATGCACTAGAGCTATAGATGTATGAAAGCTCAACAAAAGAAACTAAGTGGGTGTGCATCCAACTTGCTTGCTCATGAAGACCTAGGGCATTTGAGGAAGCCCATCGTTGGAATATACAAGCCAAGTTCTATAATGAAAAATTCCCACTAGTATATGAAAGTGACAACATAGGAGACTCTCTACTATGAAGATCATGTTGCTACTTTGAAGCACAAGTGTGGTAAAAGGATAGTAGCATTGTCCCTTCTGTGTTGTAGCGACCAGACCTCAAACAGTCTGACCTCTGTGCTCAGGTGTCATCCCTGGATCAGTAATGCTGACACCACATAGTACTTCGAAGGATTTATAACAGAGTAGCAATCACACACTTATTACATCGATGTCTCAAAGAGAACTTATTACAATAAATATGGCTTAAGGCCATCTAATAACGATAACAGAAGAAGGCTTGGAAGATAAGCGAGTCCATCAACTTCAACGGCATCACTGAGTATAGAACCACGACCTAGAAGGCACCTTACTCGTCGTCTGAAAAGTCTGCAACATAAAACGTTGCAGCCCGAAACGGGTCAGCACATGGAATATGCCGGCAATGTAACACATAGTGAGTAATGAAAGATTAAGCCTATACTACATGCATATATGGCTGGTGGAAAGCTCTATGGTTACAGTTTTGCGTAAAGCCAATTTTTCCCTACTTCAAAAGAATAAATTTATTTAACTATCATGGTGGTTGTTAAACATTGAGAATGGTTGACAGCATTCTCAATCCCAATTAAAATAATCATCATTAAAACCCAACAATATTAATTTAGAAGTAACATGATGAGATTCACATGATATCCAAATACTAGATACTCAAAATGTCCGTAACCGGGGACACGGCTAACCATGATTAGTTTGTACACTCTGCAGAGGTTTGTGCACTTTTCCCCACAAGACTCGATCGCCTCGGTTAGATTTCTCGCACTGCATGTTGTTTGAGAAACGGATGACCGAGACACAGCCTTTCAGAAGCGCTAGCACCTTACGATGGATGGACCGGTACACCTACTTTCCCCTACATCTGCTAGTCTACCCTATAAGAGTTCGCACGACTTAATCAACTATGCCAGAGCCCATAATGGCTTGTGGCTGCACACGGAAGTTTCTAGTTTGAAAAATCTCATGATCCCTTTGAGCCTGGGTGGCGGTCCAAAAAGAAACAGGCAATCCTGGAATACCCAGGAACCTCAATCCACCCAGATGTGTGTTTAAATTGCCACCTTAGATAAACCATTAATTAACAAACTCACATCTGTCATGGATAACACTCACCCAATCCACGTCTACTAGCATAGCATGGCATAATAAGCAAACGTAGAAGTAACTCCCAAAGGCTTTATAAATAAACAGGTAATAGGTACTGCCTCCACTACTTCCCATCCCACAATTTAAATTAGATCCTAATCATGCAGTGTTTGAGGATTTGATCTAATGCAATAAAACTGGGTAGTAAAAGAGGTATGATCAAAGTGTTACTTGCCTTGCTGATGATCCGCGAAACCTAGAGTGAAGCAACAGACGGCGCACTCCGGATATTCTATCACAGACAAATAAATAAGCATACAATAAATACTCATCCAAGCATTTCATCGAACACTTTGGGCGCATGCACACAGTGAGCACATGCTCCATGACGCGGGTGACGGAGCAGGAGGCTCTATATATACTGCCGCCTACATGGTTGTCCCTACTCCTCGCGTGTCCTTATCGCGCATCCGGAAAAAAAATCTATGAGACCAGGTCTCACAGCCCAACACGTGAGGCCCTTCTTGATGGCTAACATGTGGCGCCATTCACAATCTCGAAGCAAGCAGCTACTCCCACTTTGCCTAATTACCCATTCCCGATTCCAATCCCGTATGTGTCCTAACCTTGTTGTATGAGAATGAGATGCGTACATAACTCACACCCCACGATCTAGTGTTCACGTGCTGCTCTCATCCATGGCGGCACCGGATAACCTTGTCGCCGGCAGCCGCACTGTATCACGGGAGCAAGGCCTATTGTCCATGGACTCGCTAAACGACCTCGTCGCTCTGGGCTGCGTGGCTTCATGCTACCACACAACTCCCTGTCCATGACCGAACGATCTCGTCGCGGGTGGCCGTGTGGCACGATGCTACGATATATATGACTCCTTGCCCATGGGTGTGCCGAACGACCTTGTCGCTCGTAGATGGGCGATGGCGACCGCGACGCAAGATGCATCCAACTGCTATGTGACGCCGCACTCGTCCACGACGGTGGACTCCCAGCTGGTGGTTCCAGACTTGCAGTGTCAGCTAACGCGCGCGCCATGTCCGTCTAGGTGATCTGCAACTCCCGGTGAGTGATCCATGCAATGATGCAAAGAGCTAGGCTGGCTGAACAGTATAGTAATAGTAGTCCACTGCTTAATTACACCAATCTTCAGATAGCTTATATTGAAACTTGAAAGTAATTTAATCTACTAGTAACTATGAAGGTTATACAACTCCAAAGCCAAGAAGAACAGATGGCGGCCACGCGCTAAGACCATAGTTTTCACTTTCGAAACCAAATTATTTTCGCTCACCCTCGAAAGCACCGAAATTTCGGAAATTTCGTAAATTTCGAAATCCATTTCGAGCAAATTAACGAAATTTTTAATTAAATTTGAATTAATTCGAACACAAAGTATTGAATAAGTAACAGTTTAGCACAAAATGTTCACCAGACCTCGTCTATCAGAATGGTGCGATCACTGCCCTGGGATTCGAACCGAGGACCTAAAGTGTGCAATAACACCAGCCTACCACTCTGCTAGGCATATGAAGACAAACATGTTAGATTCCAGCTCTCTCTTATACGTTTAATTTTAAAATACCAAAATAATTTAAACGAAACGTAAATGTTTCGAGGACCCTCGAAATGAGCGAAATTTCGAGAAATTTCGTAAATTTCGTCGAAAGTGAAAACTATGGCTAAGACATCGCCGCGGGCGCCCCGACAAACTTCCTCCTCTACGGCCAACGCGTGAGACAGCTCCGCACTGCTGCACTCGCTCACGCCGGTGCCGGCAGACTCCAGGACCCCTCCGATCATGGCCTCTAAATCGACCCCGGCGAGGTCGAGGTTTGCACGCGGCAGTGGGCCGGAGAGGTGAGGTGCTCCCCACGGACGCCGGCCAAGGCGGCACATGCACGCACCTCTGAATCGGAACGCGGCGGCGAAGATGGATGGAGGCTTTGGACGTGCAGGCTGGTCCTGGTCCTGGTCCTGCATAAAGGCCGGGAAAAAGATGTGGCCTTTGTGCCCTCCGGCAACTCGGCGCTGAGGCCGATGGACGTAGTTACCTTCACGACGTACGTACGGTTGACATGGACGCCGGCGGGCTCTCTGAGTCGGACGTGGTGACGCAGGATTTGTGTTGCGGCGAGTGAAGATGAAGAAGGGCCCGTCGACCGACGTGGCTGCGAGGACGCGGGAATGGCTTGGTCGGTGGTGTCCGTCGGCGGCACTTGTCATTGGCGCGGCCGTCGATCGACGTGGCTGCATGCGTGGTACTTCTTGTTGGAACTGACGGACGGACTCGGCCGGCCGGGGAAAAAGAGGGATTCATGCGGCGGCGCACTGACCGACGGGAGAGGAAATTGAGAGACGAGGACGCAGCGGTTAGGTGCCACCGGCGATCGATCGTCGCGGGGAGGAGAGGAGAAGCTCTGCTAGCACAGGCGGAGCCGTGGGAGCCTCCGGCGATTCATCAGGTCTCGTGACTGGCGTGGCGTTGCATCTTGTAAGGAAGGAAGGAGGAGAGAGGAGGAGGAACGTCCGCGGTGGAAAAGATGTGGTCTTTGCATGCATGCATGCATGCGCTCCGTCGGTGTGGCAGGCAATCGCGGCGGCGAGGGTGACCGGAGAGGAAGAAGGAGACGAGGTCGGTTATTGCAGATGTGGATTGAGGAGGGAAAAGATGCGGTCTTTGCATACATGCGGCCCGTCCTCCTCCGCATGGGCGCTGCCGGAGAGGCCCACCGGCACCGGGTCGGCGGTGGCGGCAACGAGAGGGCGGGCGGCGAGTCGAATGGAAGCTCCGAGGTGCACGTACGAGCCGCAGCAGATTAATTCGGCTGTATCCCGAAAAAAACAAACTCTCGGAGACGTTTTTTTTTTTTACAGAAGGAAAAAAGAAAACAATCGACCTTACGTAGTCGACCATGCAAAAAAAAAGAAAAAGAGTCTTTTCTTTCCCGTTCTTCTTCTTCTTCCACAAATACTTGTCTTAACTTAGCATAATAGCTGACCACACATGTCATGTGGTAAAAGAGTCTTTTCTTTAATTAAAAAAGAAAGAAAGAAAGCGGAGCCGTGCCTAACAAACGCGTCGTGCGCAATGAAGTTCCAAAAGGGAAAAAAAAGTGCACAACAACGCCAAAGACGCGATGCAAGCGAAGAAGAAAAACGGCTATCGATGGAGAGACTCTGCGGATGCGTAAGGTAAGGTACGGAATGATCCTGCGCGATTTGGTGCCGCAGACCGGCTGGCCCATGCATGCATGCATGTCGTGAGGTTGTTACAACAGACTCTTTATTATTATACGATGCGTTTTTTTTTTGAAACTTATACGATGCGTTTATCAGGGTGCGGGACACCCACCACACCACAGTGCAAAATTCACTTCCCTTCCCCCTCCCTTGACCCGAGCGAGGCGAGGCAGGGGAGCGGCGAGCTGCACGAGACCAACTCATGATTGACGGAGCGCCCTGATTCCTCATGGATTTTATATATAACCAGCTAATCTAGCCGCGGATTCCGTTTGTGCGCGTACATGCAGGGGCAAGTGGACAGAGATGGGTTGGCACGCCACGGGATGGATCTTCCTCAACGCCTTCATCGGGTACGCAGTCAGTACATACATCGCACCTGCATGCTGTCGACGCGCAAATAGTTGCCATGAACTGTTTTTCGTTACGTTGTTCTGGTTGGTACTGGCTCGATCTATGCATGCACGCCTTAGCCAGGGGCGGACGTAGCAAGACCCGCCCGGTGGTGTCATTGGAGACTCGGTCTGGATGACCCCCTAAACTAGATGCAGGCTATTAGTTTAGTGCGTGATACCGCCTATGTCCTGGTCTAGGCCACGTCCAAAACTCCAAACGAGCCACTACGTCCCAGCTTCAGGTTCAGTGATATACTCCCTCCGTCCGGAAATACTTGTCCTAGAAATTGATAAAATAGATGTATCTATAACTAAAATAAGTCTAAGTGCAAACATTTCGAGGACAAGTATTTCCGGACGGAGGGAGTACTTAATTTCAGTGGCAGACGACGTGGATCTCAGTGAAGCCAGCACATCGCACTACTCACGCAGCTGGTCGATCTCTGGATGTCCTTTTATGTATGCATGGTGTACTAGCTTATCCCACATTCTCGATTAATTAAAAGTTTGTTAGCTCCTGCACAACATATGCAGTTAAATTTTTATTTTTTTTGCGGGGGAACATATGCAGTTAATTAAACAAGTATTTGAGACGACACTTGTCTTGGGGACACTTGTGGGCACAAGTGAAGCATAAACCTATTGTTTTCTATCCGCAGGATATAGGATTGGGCCTTTCAACTACATATAAGATACAATTGTAACATTATAAACTATACGTACTATATAACGATGCTGTTGAAAGTGTGTTATCTCCACAGCATGCAATTACTATACTATTAATTTGAGCACACTTGTGTTGGGCTACTTCGGGCACAAGTGAAGCACAAACCTATTATTTCAATCCGGGGGTTACAGGCTCCAGCTTTTGAACTGCAGTGATACTATATAAAACTGTGAGACATCGTCAAGTTTTTTTTTATCGGTACCAACAATGCAACTTGTAAATTATCAGTAATTTTGTATGGCGAATCATTCCCCATGCGTCATGCTTTAGTGGAAATATAAATTATAATGATGTTATCTATCAAGTCAACATAGCAACCGGAGACGTGGGCTCCAATGTGTGTGTTCCCTACTTTTGTACTTCCTCTCGAACTCTTAAAGCCTCACAGGTTAAAAAAATATCCTAAAGAGTATCTCCTGAGCAAACTTCTGTTAGATGCTTGACCAGCAAATGAGCCCATGATAAGTCAAAGCCGCCATATTATAGTGATTAGTAATGGGGTGCAATTGTTCTCTAGCCAGCTCCACTCTTAAAGCCATGCATGTTAAAAACATCCTAAGAGTATCTCACGAGCAAACTTCTGTTAGATGCTTGACTAGCAAATGAACTCATGATAAGTCAAAGCCACCATATCATGGTCATTATTACGGGGTACAAATGTTCTCTAGCTAGGTCAACACTTAGAGCCATGCATGTTAAAAATCTCCTAAAGAGTATCTCTCATGAGTAAACTTCAGTTAGATGCTTGACCAGCAAATGAACTCGTGATACGTTTAAAAACCGACATATTATAATGATTAGTAACGGAATACAATTGGTCTCTAGCAATGTCTACTCTTAAAGCCATGCATGTTAAAAATCTCGAAAGAGTATCTTATGAGTAAACTTCAGTTAGATGCTTGGCAAAAATATGAACCAAGTCAAGGATGCTATATTATAGTCTATACCTACTAATAAAATAAATAGGTATTCTTAGTCCGTCATGCTATTTTATAGAAAACCCCCTAATGTTTCTTACATTAAACTCATAGTACATATTAAATGTTTTTTAAAATACTTATATCTTCTAAACCGTAACTCCAATTTTAACATGTTATATATGAAATTTGATTAGAAAAATATATAGAATCAAAGTATGATGTTATTTTGCCTGTTAACTATTTGAATAAAAAATACTATCTAGGGTGCAATCTTAATCAACATCGCATTATCCGTCTTTCTTTCATATCGGTACTGATCCGGATTATGAATGAACATCTCAACAAATCAGGATTGGAGATGAAATTAAAGATCACTTGCCCGTTTCTTTGTACGCATTTAAATAGAAGACATGTGGAATCTTGAACATGCGCTTTTGTAGGCAAAAACCATCTTTACTTGGGCCGTAGCTACAAATACTCAGGTTATAGACCATTTTCTATAAATTAAGAGCGCGTGGTATTCTTTTCTCCCATTACAACGCATGGGCCCTTTTGCTAGTGATTAGTAATATATATAGGGTACACTTGTTCTGTAGGTCAACTATGTGTACACATAGTGGTTGGCTGCAAAGAGCTTCGGTTAGAGAGAAAATTAAGTACCCCACGAAGCAAAATTGAGACAAAAGTAGTCACTTTCAATCTAATGCATACCTGATTAGAGGGTGAATTGTGTGAACAAAATGTTCGATCACATGAACTACACATCATGTATGTAGGTACGCGGTGCCAATGAGCCTATACTACTATGGTCTTCGTGATACAACGCCAGCTTATGCCGTCATCTTTTTGAACATAATTCCGCTGGTCACATTCATTCTCTCGCTCGTCTTCAGGTACCAAATTTCTGTCATTATTCATGTATTCATTCACAATAAACGTCCAAAATCAACTTTTTGATAATCAATAACCACTATTCTATCTTATTTTCGCAAACACATATGTGATATGCTTGAACATATTAGAATGGAGACATTGCAAATCTTGAGCATAGCTGGATCACTCAAGGTCGTAGGCGTCATACTTTCGGTTGGAGGTACAATGCTCATCAGCCTTTACAAGGGCAAGATACTGCATCTTTGGAAACCCGTTCTGCGCCACATGGGGCAAAACACGACGGAGGTTGCAGGCAATCATCTAAGAGGGGCAATATTCTTGGTAGGCAGCAGCATCACACTTGCTTGCTGGTACCTGATTCAGGTGACCGAGTATGCAATGACTTGTTGCTGCTATCCCTCTTATTTTTTTGTTAAGTCTGTTAAATTATTTATAATTAGGCTAGGGAGACGAGTCCTCTTTGGTCTTACAGCGGGTAGACATGATGAGAGGAGAGGAAAGATAGTCGTGGAGAGATCTACTTGCATGCATGCATTAAGAGGCTAAAGAGGTGACATCATCATAATTGTTGGTAAAATGAATCTTCAAACTACTTTATCTCCCTAAACGTGCCAAAAAATTGAGATCGGTCTTCATTGTCAGCTTTAATTTGTATTAATAAGAGACTCAAAACTAGATCATATATGGGTATGTTCCAACGATATATTTTTCCCTAGTTAGCATCCACTAACTATGAAGTTACCAGTACCACCGTACTAGTACCATTACAACCTTTTAAGTGTACTCAGCCTGAACTTTGGTTCTAGATGTGTTCTTCATTCACCATGCTTTTAATTAGTTGATGTAATCAGTGTGCATCTAGTAAATCCAATTATTATTTTTCATGTATATAACTAGCAATGCTTTTATTTGCATGTTATGAATGAGTTGACGATGATCTTGTTGCATGCAAGGAGAACTTCGACACCAGATTGGGACGACTAGAACATTCATTTTCTATCTTCATATATTGTTTTTATTAGTTCAAATTATTTGAAATACTTTCATTATCTTCATGCAGTCAAAGGTTATGAAGGTGTATCCATACAAATACTGGTCGTCCATGGTGACATGTTTGGTTGGAGGATTTCAAACAGCACTAGTTGGAATAATATTGAGTAGGGACAAAAGTGCATGGAAGCTAGGATGGGATCTCAACCTTCTGACCATCTTCTACTCTGTGAGTCAGTGGGTCTAGCAAATATCCAAAAAACATATTACAATCTGAGACATATTTGAAGCTAAGCAACACAAAATTTCTTTGAAACAATTCTGCCAAAATTAACAAAATCACTAGTAAATGAAAACCCTTTATGGAAAATTATTCACTAGGAAATCAACATGGAAATTATTTGATGTAGGGGGCACTTGCAACGGCTGGGAAATATAGCTTGAACTCATGGGTCGTCGCCAAGCGAGACCCAGCATATCCTCCAATGTTCAGCCCATTGTCAGTGGTATTCACTGTTTTGTTGGACTCCATCTTTATAGGCGACGAGATTACGACAGGAAGGTTTGTCCCTTTTCGCTTCTTCTCCCTCTTCACCCCGTGCCATCTTTTTGATTCAAGTAAAAGGTTTTACTTTTTTATAATTACTATAGTTGGGCAAAAAGGGATTGAACTGTTCATCTTTTTCTACATGTGCAGCTTGTTCGGCACAACAGTGGTGATTGCTGGGCTCTACATTTTCCTATCAGCAAAATCAAAAGAAGTGCGGGACAAATAGATCTTGCCAGCAGAAAGCAAAGTTCTTGTAGCCGCAGAAGCTGCAAATTTTATACATGTATACAAGAATATTATTATTTTAATTCTTATGTAAGAGACAGGATGATAGGTTTTTTCTCGTAAAACCCCAACGTCCAGTTTCACTATGACCTGGATAACGGAGCAAAAAGAAACCAACATCCATGTACCACAATGAGCTGGAAATAGCACTTAACTAGCAGTGTATTCTTAATCCATCTACTTTTAGTCCATTTTTTAAATTGTCTTGCATGTGCACGTATGATCACAGGGATGACATGAAATATGAGTTGGGGTTAATGTTTTTTACTTGTTTGTGGTATGCATTCTTAGCACAGAAAAATACAAGTTTGGCCTCATTGTCTTGCATCAACTTTAATAAAGGTGGTTGTGTGTATTGCAATGACGCATAGACCATGCTCTAATCACTTCTCGGAAGTAGAAAAATGTACAAAAGCTTCTTAGGCTCTGATGTGGAATGGATTCATTGGTCTCCTATATGATTTACACATGTCCTCGTGATTATCGTTCTTGTTCCTCGTGGTCTACAGCCTACAGGCAGAATCCGAGCTCCATGACCCGCAATAAGCTCACACCACCCCTGGCAAGCAATGGCAAGCCACCGCCATCGTCTACAAGAGGTCCCCGCGCCGCCTCGCCTACACCACTTTTCGTTGATCTTGTCACTGCGCCCCACCACCACCCATGCCATCGAAGGAGAGCAGGCCCTTAGTCCGACACCACACACGGAGGGGCCGGAACACAACGCCACGTGGAACCACGTCCCCGCCAACTAGAGAAGCCCCACTCCACCTGCCGCAGAATGACATTCACCACCACCGACCGGGCCCAACCGTGCTCAGTGCACCACTACCGCCACCGTGCCGAGTGCACATCCATTTCTGGGTCGTAACACTGCCTCCCCGTCCTACATCTCATGTGTTCGCACACCCATCGCCGGGAGCCCCGCCAGATCCCACACCCCCACACCGCGCAGCCATCCCACACTACCAAGATCCTGAGTAGGGGAAGAAGGAGAAGAGACCCACTGCCGCTAGCTCCATACGGGCTTCGCCCCGCGAACGCTCTCCGGCGGTGGCAAGGAGGGGGCGGCCGAGAGAGGAGGAGGAGCCTCGGCGGCGGAACAAGGTCTCCCGTGACACGCGCGGGGTGCATCATGGGAGCAAGATTTTTTGTTTTGTTTTGTTCGGGAGAGCATTTTCCCCGTCCCTCTCCAAGTAGCAAAATTTAGCGCTTATTTATGTTTGTCAAGAAAATATTGGAGCCAGTGTAATATATGTTTTGCCAGATAATATTGATAAAAAAAATGGCGTGGATATCAAGTTTCCTGTTGAACATACGTACTCATATCACAACCAGTTTTCTGTAGCTCTTCCTTTTCTTTTCTGTGAAAAGAGTAGTGTAAATCATTCTCCCTGGAATCATTCCCCTAACTACTCCCTCCGCTCCTAAATATTTGTCTTTCTATACATTTCAAACAAACTATCACATACGGATGTATGTAGACATATTTTAAAGTGTAGATTCATTCATTTTGCTTCGTATATAGTCATTTGTTGAAATATCTAGAAAGACAAATATTTAGGAACGGAGGGAGTAGTTCATAAGAGGAGAGAAACACTCTTTTTTTCAAAGGAGGGGACGACCCTCGGCCACTGCATTGTCGTCGTGGATCCGGCGGTAGCAGCTCCCTGGTCTGGATCTGGAGGTGTAGTGCTGGCCATGCAGCCCCTCTCCCTCTGGTGGAGTCAGGTCCGGTTGTGCCTATGGTGGCATTGGGGAGTATTCAGGTGGAAGCTTTCTGCTTCGAGGCCAACGATGGTGATGCCTGTGGGTGTCACTTACCCCTTGGAGTGTCGCTATGGGTTTCCTCTTCGTGTCTGCATACCGGTTTAAAACCTTAGCCCTTTGTTTTGGGCTCGGCTGCGATGGCACTTTGTGTCGTTACCCTATTCAGGGCATCATCACGGAACTCGGATGCCACCGGGTTGCATTGCTTCGACGTCTCCGGGCTTGCCTTGATCCTGGTGTGAAGCTTCTTAGGCTCTGATGTGGATTTGATTCATTGGTCTCCTATCATTTACACATGTCCTCATGATTATCGTTCTTGTTCCTCGTGATCTACATGCAGGATCCGAGCTTCACGACCCACAACAAGAGGGTAGACGCTTGCCTTCTCCGGTGATTGCTTGGTATGTTCGATGCGTCGGAGTCAGGTGGTTTTCCAAGGCAGCGTGGTTCAGTTCCGGTTCGGTAGTCTAGGTCACTTTATGTTTGGTATAGTGACATGTTTTCATATTCCGCTTCGGGTTAGTGGTATTCTTGTCGTTTTGCTCGGTTATTGTTTTTTATCTTTTGACTTAACAAATTGGCTCTTTTCTTTAACACAGTACAATCATAGTTGATCATAAATACGTACATACACCCAGGGGCGTAGCCAGGCCTCAGGCTACCTGGGCCGTGGCCTGGGGCGTGGTGGTGAAAACGTTCGTTGACTGTAGCTACAGTCGCGTACTGTAGCTACAGTAACACTGTAGCAACGAAGATGGCCCGGGGCGTGTAGATATTCTGGCTACGGCACTGCATACACCCAATCCTATGAACCTACGCACAACCTATCCCTATGAGCACATCCAAGATATTGAGATTGATGTCACAACATCTTGAGATTGATAAGGTGGTAGTGGAAAGGAACTTCTCCCATTGAATTAATTTCGTCGGAAAGACTAAAATAAATCTAGAAAAATACGAGCTCAAGTATATAAATTAAGGGTCTGTCTAAGCATCAGTCGACTGAGACTAAAGTCTCACTCGGATGACATCATCCAGTTTATAGCCCAGCCCATCTTATTCCCTCGTCCAGTCTTTGCTGGGCCGGCCCTTGTGTTTGTCTTCTATTATTGTTCGTTCTTTTGGACCAGCGTTCTTTTAATGCCATGTGATTTTCTGGGCGCTGCTTGTTGTCTAGCTTTCCTGTGTCTAGTCTCTAGTGTGTGACGCTAGTTCTTTGTATGATTTTCCTGTGTCTAGTTTTTGTTCTCTTATTTTGCGTGTTGTCTAGTTTTTTGTTCTATTTCCTGGGTTTTCTGATTTAATTTCTCCTGTTTTTTGTTCAATGTTTTTATTTAGATTTCATTTTCAGTTACATGTTCACCAAAAAAGGAAGCATTTTTTTGCTTTCGTGGTTATACTTTAGAAAAAAGTGTTTGTACATTTCAAAATATCCATTGTGCGTTGATAAAATTATTGTGTAATTAAAAATGTTCAAATAGATTTAAAAATATTCACCATATAATTTAAAATATAAAAATGCATTTTGAAAATGTTCAATGTGCATTTGAAAAAATAATGAAGGTGTAGGGAGCGGCTAGTTGCTAGTACTTGTATCCCTTGCAGTTATAGTTGAGATATGGTGTGCAATAATTTTATCATAAAAAACTGGCAGAACAACACTAAGTTGTGGTCGTGTTGAAAAACTGCAGTTGCAGTCGGGTGCGACACGTGCAGTTGCATGCCTAGTGTCGGACATGCAACTGGCCCGACCCCTCTCCCGGCACCCCATCCGAGAAAACAAAGGTCCAGTTGCAACCATGTTGGGGGACATGCAGTTGCGGTCGAGTGCGGCACTGGTAGTTGTGGGGCTGTTTGTCGGGCTTGCAACTGGCACGCCCCCTCTACAGGCGACCCCTCCGACGGAACAAAAAAACTCCAGTTGCGGTCGGGTTACATGATATGTAGTTACAGTCGGTGCGACACTTGCAGTTACATTCCTAGTGTCAGACATGCAATTGGCCCGCCCCCTCTCCCACCGCCCCCTCCGACAAAACAAAGGTCCAGTTGCAACCATGCTGGGGGACATGCAGTTGCGGACGGGTGCGGCGCTTGCAGTTGCGGGGATGTTATCGGGCTTGCAACTGGCCCACCCCCTCTACCGGTGCCTCCTTCGACAGAACCAAAAAGTCCAGTTGCGGCCGGGCTAGAAGACATGCAGTTGCGGTTGGGTGCGACACTTGCAGTTGCATTCCTAGTGTCGGACATGCAACTGGCCCGCTCCCTCTCCTGCCGCCCCCTGTGACAAAACAAAGGTCCAGTTGCAACTATGTTGGGGGACGTGCAGTTGCAGTCGGGGCGCAGCATTGGCAGTTGCAGGGACTATTGTTGAGCTTGCAACTGGCCCGCCCCCTCTCCCGGCGTCCCCTCCGACAAAACAAAAAAGTCTAGTTGCGGCCGGGTTAAAAGACATGCAGTTGCGGTCGAATGCGGCACTTGTAGTTGTGGGGCTGCTGTTGGGTTTGCAACTGGCCTGCCCCCTCTCCCGGCGCCACCTCCGACAAAACAAAAGTCGAGTTGCAACCATGTTGGGGGACATGCAGTTACGGGCGGGTGCAGCGCTTGCAGTTGCGGGGCTGTTGTCGGGCTTGCAACTGGCCGGCCCCCTCTCCTGGTGCCCCTCCGACAAAACAAAAATCAAGTTGCAACCATGTTGGGGGACATGCAGTTGCGAGCAGGTGCAACGCTTGCAGTTGCGGGGCTGTTGTCGGGCTTGCAACTGGCCGGCCCCCTCTCCTGGTGCCCCCTCCGACAAAACAAAAATCGAGTTGCAACCATATTGGGGGACATGGAGTTGTGGGGCTATTGTCGGGCTTGCAACTGGTCCGCCCCATCTCCTAGTGCCCCCTCCAACAAAACAGAAGTAGAGTTGCAACCATGTTGGTGGACATGCAATGGCGGTTGGGTGCGGCATTTGCAGTTGCGGGGTTTTTGTTGGGCTTGCAACTGGCCCGCCCCCTCTCCCGGTGCCCTCTCCGACAAAACAAAAGTCGAGTTGCAACCATATTGGGGGACATGCAGTTGCGTGGCTATTATCAGGCTTGCAACTGGCCCGTCCCCTTCAACAAAACAAAAGTCGAGTTGCAACCATGTTGGGGGACATACAGTTGCGGGGCTGTTGTCGAGCTTGCAACTGGCCCGCCCCCTCTTCCAGCGCCCCCTCCGATAGAACAAAAAAGTCCAGTTGCGGTCGGGTTAGAAGACATGCACTTGCAGCCGGGTGCAAGAAAAAATATATGCTAATATTCTTTCACGCATAAACAAGAAAAATATATATGAAAATGTCGGTCCTGTACAAAACAAAAGTCATGGTTTAAAACCCCGCTAACAACCAACATACCCTCTAAAATTTATGTCTACATGGTTAAAAAATCCCCAGCGAAGAAAAAGCATTTCCTACATTATACAAGCATAAAAAATACATATGTAAATAAATCCACAAATAGAGATCTGGCATAAAAGAGGAGAAAATAGGTGAAAAAATGCAACTGAAGAACCCCGAGGGACAAATACCCCTCCCCTGAGATGAGTACTCCGCGGTAGATATGGTGTGTACATGGCAATTGAAAAGTCCAACAAAAACAATGAAAAACGCCTCTCACAATCAGCACATCACGCATCAATACCGAACACGGGAAAGTAAAAAAGAAGAAGCGAGCGCTAAACAGGTCGGGGTAACACTAGACAAGCAGTGGTGCGTGAATCTTACGGAAACAGTGATCTAGCGACCATATATATGTACCAGGACTTCAGTTAAACTCAATCAACTGAATTTTAGCAATCCCGCTAATAAAATCTCAACTATTGCAGCCAACATTTACTTTAAAAACATCTAATGGATGTGCAACTGAAAATGATTAACAAAAAAATTGTTAGGCAATTTCGTTGCTAAAATAGGGCTGCTAGAAAGTTGGAAAATATGCTAAAATCAAATAGAATAAAACACAACATTATTAAGCAAGGACAAAATGAAAAATAAAATATTAAATTAAATAAACAAGAAGAAAAACAAAACAGAAAATATGAAACGGGACGAGCAAGTAAAAGAAAATTAAAGACTTATAAAAAGTAAATGAAAAATAAAATAGTAAAAAGAAGAAAAAGGTAAAGAAAAAGGAAAAATGAAAATGAAAATTTCTTTTGGGAAAAAGAGAAGCCACCGAGACTTCCTCTCCTACAGGCAAAACTTACTTGTGTAGGGCGAGAAAAAGAAACAAAACAAAGTACTTTTTCTGTAGGCTGGCAAAAATAACTAAAAGGACACTCTGGCTGCACAATAAAGGGAATAAGGCCAAGAAGAAAAATAAAAGAAAGGCTCTCTCATCTCCACCGGCCCGTGCAGCGACAAAGAAAAGAGCATGATGGAGCCAACGTACACGTACACACGAATCTTAGTGCCATCGGCTGAGACTTTGCTAAATCTCAGTCGACTGAGATTTAGTGTAGCCATAACAACAACGGAAAAACCCAATACAACAAAAAGATAGGAACTAGAAATACAAATAAAGCAGAACCTAAAAATATAAAAAATTATTGATAAACTAATTATATTGAATAATTTTTGAAGGAGTTTCACATGGACGATGAACATCCAGCTATGCATAGCAAACGAGTGTGCAACTATTGTTACGCAAGCAAAATTACATAAATATATGTGTAATATCAAAGTTTTATATTCTTTATAAAACATGTAACTTTACAAGAAGAAAAAAATTTATACAAAAAATCTTCATATAATTCTACAATTACTCATGTATTTACAAAAATTATTTAGAAAAGAAGAAATGGAAAAACAAAAAGACAAGCATAACAACACATGAAAATAATTTTCTTTTTTCTTTTTTTTGAGGATCACATATGAAAAGAAATGGACGAATACCATTTTCTCCCTACTAAAACATAACAACGCAGGCAAAGAAAAAAATACCAAGCTCACAACCGCTGTACCACAGAAAAAAGCAAAATTAAAATGAATAAAAAGTACAAATCACAGGAAAGACACTGAAAAGGCCCCCCCCCCCACCTCCTCCACCCACCACGCAAACCCTCTGGCCCGCGAGAAAATGAGCCCAGACAACCAGAAGACCTGAAGAAAAAAGAACCGGCTGCTTTAACAAGCCAGAACGAGACAAATCCACTTACAACACGAATCTTAAGGCTAATACCAATCAAACGGTGGACGCGTCGACTGAGAGTCTCAGTCGACTAAGATTTAGCAGCACCGATAAATTGAACAAAAAACCTAACCATCTGAGACATGTTCGCAGGTCAAACAAATCGGCTTATAAAGAGGAAAACGTCAAACAAATCAGCTTATAAAGAGGAAAACGAAAGGAGAGGAGCGTAGCATATGCGGTTGAACAATACACTGAAGAAGATACATGGTGTTCATTATTTCAATATTATAGCGTATACAGTCGCAGCAGTACTAGTGCACTGCAGGGACGACGGTGGAGCATACATGCATGCCGGTTTCGTACGTTCCATCAACGGCCGGGATTCCTTTCAACTTCATCATAAGACTGTCTTCGTAGTTTATATGAGGCCATACTTTAAGTGCTTTCTCAGATTATTTCAACTGCTTAGATGCCTTGGCAACTTAAATATAGCGGCTATACACTCCCTTTCAACTAGGGATGTCAAATGGGTCCAGTTTAATCCCGATTAAAGTCCACTAGTGGTATGATAGTTCAAAAGAGTTTTTGTTTTTTTTTGAGGAAAATGAACTAGGGAGGTAGCAAAAACTAACTAGATGGGATTGGCGGATTTCATTTATTTGCCACTTACATCCCTAGTTTCATCTTACCATTTTAATTTCTTTTCGGCTGATGCTGCTTCGAACCATTTAAATATAGTTTGCCATGCTCGGCAATAATTCGTCCGTCGTTTACCATCTAAGCTTACTGCCTGGATCATACGATAACTATCTGTTACTGATGTTCAGCGGAAACCTTTCAGGATGCCGTTCACACTAGGACACAATGTACAACTCCAGAATCTATTTGTGGAAGCAGTGCGCCATCCATGTTACCAGATGGTAGCAGTTCAGAGGCAACACCGCCGGAGAGGAGTCTGAGCACAGATATTATAGTGCTTAAGGCTCTACTAGAGGCAGAAAGAGATGGTGTGGCTGCCATGAATGAGGTAATCTTTATCTTGAGGCTGGAAATTACGGAATTAGCGGCACGCATTATGCAAGCAACCCAAGAATTGGAGGAAGTAAGAATGTTGCATTTGAAGACGGAGGAGGTCCTGCTGTTTCTGCTATCTGAAGCCCAAGATAATCCCGGTTCTTCTTTAGATACCAGTTGAAATTTTCATTAGATTATTGTACTTGCATGCTGTGTCATGTCTCTGAATAGATTATGTTGCAAGACCCCCTATGTTGTCCATATGTTGTAATGATCCGGATTCTTTAGGCGAGGTAATCCTCAGTACTTGTATGATTGACATAAGGTGAACTATTTTTCGTGTGAGCATATTGTATTGGATGAAATAACTGTTTGACTCAGAGTGTACCCAACCTACTGAATTCGAAGATCACGACATTTCTAAATCATAATCATATATAAAGGTGGAATAAATCTTTGTTGTGGTTTTGAAGAAATAAATAACAAAACGTATAATTATCTATGGATATTCGTAATCGAATACAAATTGGATTTGAATTTAGTTTGCCAGGTCCCAGGGCAAACGTGAATGCTAATTCTCCCAAGTTTTGAACGAAGCGGCTAAACACCCACTATAATTTGTGGGCTGCTCGAAGCAAGTGTTTGCGAGATGGAAATTATTGTCTACCCCTGACACTTGACATCCTTATCGATAGGATTTACACTGCTGTCGATAGGGGTAGACTAGTAACTTCAATCAGACGTGACACGACGGCCTCTGAGCCTATTCAGACACGGTGGGGCGCCAAACGTGGGCGGCAAAACACATTTGATTCAAGCTCGTCCGAAAGACATGTGTCTCTTCCTCCATTTCCCCATTCATACACGGTGGGCGGCAAAACAAACTCTCCTCGTCCGCCCTACCTGTGTAACTTCCATCAGACGTGACACAACCACCCTACCTGTCAGCCCCATTCAAACACCGTGGGCGCCAACCGTGGGCGGCAAAACACCCTCTCCTCTCCCGAAATAGTTACCGACAAATATTTGGGAGATGCGAGATTACCGTCCTATCCCCAACCGACGCGATGTCCGAAATTTTAAACGGGGGATAAGTTCGTAACTTTCCCCCATTTCAGAGAAGCGCGTCCCAAAGTTTGAGATCCCCCTCCCCTCCATTTCCCCATTCATACACCGTCAGCGGCACGACAACCTCCGCACTGCAGCCAGCCTCCTCCGTCCGCCACCCCATCCTACACCTTGCCGGAGCCGCTACCCCTACCCCGTCGTCCACTGCAAGAGATGAACGTCTCTCATCCACGGCGCTGGACCAGGATCCTTTCATCGCCTCCTCTTGCTTCATCGGCGCCGTCGTCCACCTTGCCATTGCCGCTCCTACGACTGCCTCGTCCACGGCAACAGGATATATCCCCCGACCCGGCCGTCTGCCGTCTAAAGTCTTCTTCCCCACCGCCGACAGCCATCGCACCCGCAGCACCCTCAATGTATCAGCATAGGCCTACACGGCGTCGCAAGAGAGCTGGTACTCTTCCATATGTGCTTAAGTTATTAATATCACCCGGAAAATAGATCGTAATTTGTTTACTGTACTTTTCTTGTCCGTACCAAATCGTAGTGGCTAGTTGAAAGCAAACATTGGTTGCAAAGTAGCTTTGTCCGGTTTGCACCTTCAGATCCGCCATGGCACGGGCACTATACTCGTAAAGCTTATGGTTTCCCCCCTTTATATTCACTACCATCATCGTAGGTGCTTTGTGTCGTGCTAGCACTGCTCCTCAAGACCTCAACCCAAAGCTTACGTGTTGAAATACGAATCTGATATGATGCTCATATCACTAAAACAGAGAACGTTTAATTGATCACCTAATGTTCCTATATTCGTTTCGAAAAGCATGTGCGCCACCCACTGGTCCAGCTAGTTCCACTCTCCTGATTTTTCTCTTGATGCTTAGGGTTTTCCCTTTTATCTACTCTACTATGATCTGCGTAGGTGCTTTCTGTCGTACCAGCATTACTCCACCCTTCAAGCTAAACAACACAACACTCAGAATTCGAAAGCTTAGTTGTTCAAATATGATTGTGATATGATACTGATATTAGTTAATCGACACATTTAATTGGTTAGCTAAAGGTCCCACTTGAGTTTCCAAATGCATGTCGTGACATATAGAGAGACAGCATAATTGCATTTCTTTGTCACTTGTTGACCGTACTTTCTTGTCCATACCAAATCTTAGTTGTTATTTCAAAGCAAACATTGGTTGCTAACTACCCTTTGCGCGGTTTGCAGCTTCAGATCTGCCATCCCACTGCCACGGTCAACACTGTACTCATAATGCTTATGTTTTCCCCATTTTATGATGACCACAATCAGCCTACGTGGTTCGTGTCGTAATAGCACTGCTCCACCCATCGAGCTAAACAAGCTTAGTTGTACAAATTCATATCTGATATTATTGCTGATATTAGTAAAACTGAGAGATGTTTAATTGGTTAGCTAAATGTTCCTACTTTAGTTTCGAAATGCATGTGAGCCACATATGGAGAGACCGAAAAGAATAGTATTTCTCTGTGCGCTCTAGTTCATCATGGGTGGCCCACCAACATTGTATTAAAAAACTTGTAATATCTTCAATCTGCTTGCTCTTCTGCTCTTCTTTAAGATGATACTCTTCTCTTGCGGTCGACTGGTCAGGTCGAGTTGTTCTCCCATAGTATATTTTGAATCTGTCAGGTCAGGTCGACTTGTTCTTCTTTACTATATGTTGAAGCTATCATCTGCGAAGTGTCATCACTTCTGGAGCTCTCATATTTTGAGTAGTAGGCCACATTATATTAATGCACACAATAAATTACAGCATGCATGGCATCTTTCAAAAGAATTGCAGAGATAGCACAAAGGGGTTTACAGGGAGGCAGTATTGGATTAGAATCACTTCTGCATTACAAAGAAAATCTCACTTATTTTTATGTTTTCATGCATGTCAGATATTGAACATTATCAAAATGAATATGAGAATGGGCGCACGAGAGGAATATTGCGGAACGATCCACTGGCTATCAAACTTGGCATGGTGGAGAATGGCCTATCTTATTCACCCATCAAGGTGCTTGCTCTAACTTTGCAAAGTTGTATTGGTCACACATATTTTGCATCTGACCTCTTGCATTACTTCTACTTTGTTACACCATCTGCTTAGTTTAAGCATCATATATGAGTATATGCCATACCTATCCATTTTCTGTACCTATTCCATGTGTCGTCACACTATGTTTTTCCAGTCAGATGTTGTTCTTTCGTAATAGGTGTCCAAAAGGAAGAGGGTGAGTGCAGGTCATCAAGGAGTACAAACTAGGTATTTGGAAAAGGTAGTGATACCTGTTAAATCAGATAGATCAGCAACCACAGAAAACACAGGCCCAACTGTACCACACTTTACCCCTACTCTAGTGACCAAACCCCTATTAGAACTGCTGGGAGCCCAGCGCCAGGTACTGTCTATGATATCAATTCAAAATTTGAAATCCTAAATTTCTGCTTGTGCCTTACCTTCTCTCTTGTATGAAAACTAATTTCAGATGAATCTCCTTGCTCAAAGGATCATACGATCTCAAAACAATAATGGGCTCTGCATTGCTCTTGTCAGTACCTCTCTCCCTTTTGCCTTGTAATGTTGTACTTAATTAATTGCTATTTGATTATGTATCATCAGTCTGCACCTGAGCTTCATTATCCTCTGTTTCTTCCAATATTATTTGATCTATATTTACTCTTTGCAAAGTGTAGAATAATGGCAATGCTTATAAAGAATTTTCTTTGGGGAATTTATTGAATTATCCTTCCATCAACATGAAGAAGGGCTTTGTCCAGCCCGTGTTAACATGTAATGTAAGTTCATCCTTCTCAAGCCTTCAAACTTTGTTCTAGTATAGATTAGGATAGGCATCATTTCCTCCACTGCTGTTTGCTTTGCTATTTACATCTGATTGGATGTTTGCAACAACTACTAGTTTCAAATTGTAGTTGTAAAAACATGTTCCTTATGCAGAACAGATCCATTTATTTGCTTATATAATTGTGAAACCTGTTACGTGTCTCCTTGTTTCTCTTTCGGACTCGTATCTCTTACGCCAGGCAGAACTTTAGGGAAGATAGTGAGCCAAACCATTTTGAGGACAATGAGATGACCCCAAGGTCCTGTCTTGATGAAGACAGTGAGTTGAAGCTACTCACCAACAGGTGTGAGACAACCTCTGTGCAGTCGCTGCCTCAATCAGTTCGACTTATTCAGTCTCAACTTAAAGCGAAAAGGCTTGCTTCAGCTCAGCTCCAACTTGAAGTCAAAGATGCAATGAAGATGTCAGAGGACTGCCGTGCGCACCATCATGCCTTAAATCTAGTGTTGATGCATCTATCGTTGACACAACTGAGGTCTACTCAGCTTCTTCAGCTGTTTGGGGGGGCCCGACCTGGCCAGGCCTAGTGCCTTCTGAAGTGCTCTCAGTTTTATATATTCTTTTGTCGACGCGTTTATTTGCACTGGTGGCAAACTTTGATGCCTAGTAGATGTAATATGTGTGATAGCCGTGATAGCCTAGCGTAAGTTGCTTGCTTATTTATTTCCTTGTTGTCTTGTTTATTTGTTTGCTTCTAGTCATTGCAGTTCTTTTTCCGCGGTTTGCTAGTGGCTGCATTAACCTATTTTTTAAAACTAGGCCACAATAACCATGGGATAATATTTACTGTAGTGACACTGGGTCTCCTACGGGCCGTAGAAACAGTGAGCCTTCTATGGGCCGTAGAAACAATGAGCCTTCTACGGGCCGTATCATCAATGGGCCTTATACGGGCAGTATGATCGATGGCCAAACATGGGCCAATAACAGACCGCATTATGGCCGTAAACGGGCTAGAGTTGGAATCGTCCGTTCATGGGCCGACCATAACGGGCCATCGTTAATAGGCCGTATTTGATGATGCAATGAAAAGGGCCCAACGTATTAACGGACCACAAACGGGCCGACTGTAACCACGGGCTGAATTTGGCCCACAAGCAGAAAATGACAGTAACGAGCCGTAAGTAAACGAATGATGGAAATGAGCCCAAGAATAAATGGGCTCCGAGAAGGCCGAAAGATAACATGGGCTGGAAACGGCCCAACGGAATAACGGGCCGTTAATGGGTATAAAGTGATACACTGTTCATCACGGGCCAGTTTCACCACGGGCCGTTAATGGCTGTAAAGTGATACACTGTTCATTACGGGTCAGTTTCACCACGGGCCGTTAGTAGGCCAAGAGTTACATAGGGCCTCATATGGGCCGAAAGACGTCATCGGCCAAACATGGGCCAGAAGTGAAAACGGGTTGGAATCATATTGGATGGCCCAGATGATGCTACTGGGCCTAATTCGGATAGGGCGTAATGGGCCTTGGGTTAGCGGGCTATAAATGGGCTATATTTGAACAGGCAGCATTCAACATGACGTGTAGGTACTATCATGATACGATACTTTGATTGCAGAAGGAAAATCAAAAATCCCTTTTCACCTTAGAACAAAGAACCTTCAAAATGATAAAAAGGTCATAACTAAAAAAATATGTCTAATTTAATATATATTCAAGCATGGTCATTGGTTCAATAGTTGTGTTGTATGCATACTCATCCCATCACGCAATTTATCTTGAGGGAATAAAGTGCAGAAAGGATGATCTTTCCCCCCAAAAAAGGTTAAAGCCAAAAACCTTGCATAAGTAGCAAAATCAAGAGCTACAAAAGAATCACTATCTCCTATAGCCATACTCATCAATAAATTTTAGCAAAGAAATTTATTCTCTATAGGAATATCTAGTCCGTGTGAGCAAAGAATCTAGCCAGACTCATCAATACTTTATTAGCAAAGTAATCTATTTTCTATAGGAATATGTAATCCATCTGAGCAAGGACTCACGTGTTGGTAAATCCAGAAATAGTATACTGCTCTCCAGAGGCGTTTGGTAGCGGCCTAGATCATAAACAATTCATATAAACCATCTCTGAACTGCAATGGGTCACCTGAAAAGCACCAAAAATAACAAACAATTGGATTTTAGAAAACTTCTAACAAGTTCAAAAGATTAGAGAACCACAATGAAAATGTTATCGATCAGTTTTATTGTCCAATGATCTCTGAACCCAACTAAGGAAAAAATGAAAGGAACATGAGAGGGGCGTAGCGTACCATGGTTGAGTGTTCATGTTTCAAAAGGAGAGATGCCTTGTTGAATATAGTTTGATTTGCAAAAACCTAACTGAAAAATGTACAACTCTGTGTCTAGCAATGTATTACAACCAACGTGAGCAGTCAATTACATAGTTTCTTAGAAGGCAGGAATGAGCTCCTTTATGTGCTCATGAGTATGGCAGTACCCTGTTCTTCTAGTATATAGTTTAAAAACTGTATGACCAAAGCAATAAAAACTTCAACTTCTGTATTCCTGCTACATTGCTTTCTATTCTCAGCAGCTTAACAACACTAATAGTGGAGCTGGAACGTAAGAAAATTGAGATGACATTAAGCACTCTGTATTCGTGGCTCAACAACAGAAGTCCCAAATCGACCAAACCCCGCACACATCACGGTCACTTTTCCAGCCAAATCAGCATCGGATCATTTCGCTCGTACTGACAGTTGCTTAGCTAAAGCTGCACCGCACAAAACCAATCAACACGAGCTGAAACGATGGCACCCGTAGGTCGCAGCGAACCATCCAGCACATCGAAACTTGAAAGACAAAATACTGTTAAAATGACTATGATTTATGTATTCTCCCACTCTGAATATTTCCTGATATTATGCAAACTAATGACTATGATATATGTATTCTCCTACTCTGAATGAATAAAGGTAACTGAAACAAAATTTATGAAAATATGTATAAACAGCTAGTGTGATTTTGTAGGCAATTTTTCCTATGTAACTGTTATCCATTGGCATGTCGCTTACAAAGTCGTTTTGCAATGCATACTCACAAATAAATGTAAGGCAGCCACCAGCTAATTCTAACCAAAGCAAAGAGGATGGATTCGATTTGGGGGTTCTTCCACCAATCCATCTATCTATCTACAGATTGCCTCTCCTCCCCTGGATTTGATTCGGTTCGGTTCCTCTTCTCCCCAAGCGCAGGGGAGAGGATAAGGGGGAAGAAGTGGAGGCACGCACCGTACTAACGATGGGACGGTATGGGGCTGGTCGTTCTTGTTCCCCCAGTAGCCCCTCCTGACGGGCACGATGGAGAGCTTGGCGAGGATGATGGCGCCGCGGATGGCCGTGGCCGCCTCCTTGGCGCACTTGACACCGAGGCCGACATGGCCGTTGAGTGGCGGGGGCGGACGGAGACAGCGTGGAAGGGCAGCCCCGACGGACGCGCCCCCGCGGCGAGGTGGTGGGTTGGTGCGGGGACGCGCGTGGCAGCGGTGGACGGGGAGGATGGCCAGTGGGGAGCGGCGGCTAGGGTTGGGGAATGGCACGAGGGGAGGAGGAGGAGGTCAGGTAGCGGCGGAGAAGGAGGCACTGGTGGCGGCGCGGCGGTGGGGCGGAGAGGCGGGCTCGGGCCTAGGGTTTGGAAGGAGAGAGAGCTGAGGCGGGAGGAAGAGGAAGGGGGCGGCGCGAGTGCGGCTGTGCGGGAGGAGCGACGGCGGCTAGGTCTCCGCCACAGGAGCGGCCGCCTTTTATACCCCCCTATGCGAAATGACCAAAATGCCCTGGTGGGGGCATGGTATTTACATTTTGTTGCTATTACTATTCATTCCAGCAGTGTCAATCCCTGATCCAACGGCCCAGACTTCTCCAGATCTCGATCGGACGGACAAGAACGCATCAAGGGAAATGATCCGACGGCCGAGAGTGCCTGAGCTCTAAGGAGCCTTGTGCATCCATCCATCTCTTATTTCTGGATTTGCAATTACAAACTTTCAGTTTATCTTTTTTTTTGGTATACTTGAGATGAGAGAATACTCAGTATGTTACGCAAAAAGAAAAAACTCCTTCCGTCTTATATTACAACGTGTCTAGATACATCCGTACCTAGAAAAATATATAAGACATTTAATTTGGGAAAGAGGTAATAGTAATTGTTAAGAGTTTTGGGTTTGGCCATTTACGAATTTCTACTCCTTGCGTTTCTAAATATAAGTCTTTTAGACGGACTACATACAAAGCAAAACGAATGAATCTACACTCTAAAATATCCTTATGTAGTTTCTAATAAAATCTATATAAAGACTTATAAGTATTTAGAAACGGAGGGAGTAATTTCTAATAAATCACAAAATTCCATGTAAGGCAAGAAAGTCTATAAAAAATGTAAGGCTAGAGGTGAAGGTGCTCTGTTTAGTCTCACCTTGGTAGTGGAGGCAAAGTTTGATCTTCTTGCAAGTGTCTTCACCATGTAAACAGTTGCTTATATCACTTCGCTTTTCTTGAGTGTTAAACCTTCTGATAATGATTTCTATCTCTCCACGAACTATGACCGTCCCCTGGATTCTTTAGGGCGGAAAAGGGGGAGCTAGAATCCGTAGGACGTGGAATCATTAATTTCTCCCCATGCAGTGTCACTATCATCGACACAATTGCTAGGTTATGCTTGTTGGAATAAAACAATGGTGGCATTTACAGTTCTTCCCATGCCTGATTTTCTAAACGAATTGTGACAGATACACGGTCATGTACAGCCTGTTATACTCCCGAGTTTTGCAGTTATTGCCATTCAAGAGTTGAATCATTTTTGGCGGGCGTTAGGCGTCAGCCGGTTGATCCCCAACGTGGTGTATTAGTTGCCTCACGCGTCGTCGATTGGCATGTCTCTAACCGTTAGATCCAGTAGGACCCCTTTCCCCTCCACCACCGACCCTTTTAAGTGTGGCGCCCCATCTTTACATAACTCGCATCCATTCCTCTACTATAGATGCCTCTTGTAGCAGTGCTAACATGCAGCGGCTCAACCTTTGTAGCGTCGGTCCGCCTTGGCTGTTGGAATTATTGGGTCTAGCCCATATAATAGTTCATATTTTCTTCCAATAATTCAAGGGAAATCCCAAAGGCTTATGCGGCCCATTCATGCATGACAAGGTGGTGTGGAAAATACATGTATGCCCTGCTTTGTTTCTATCATGCAAGAAAAAAGTTGAAACGAATGATGCATAAATGGGAGAAGAAACAGAACACTTCATGTGTTTTTAGTGCGCTTGTTTCTTGTCTCCTTAATGGTGTTTAGTGCGTCTGTTTAATGGTGTTTATTACATCGGTTTCTCTTCTACTAACGAAGGGCCAGTTTCAACTCTTCTCACATATATAAGAGGTCGCTCCTCTGTTTCGCAAGAACAGCGACTCTTCGTCTCATTCCAAAGCATCGCGCCGCTTACCTCTTTCCCATCTCGCTTCCCAGTGTGCAGCGGAGAGTGAGACAGAAGGCCTCTGAAACCCCGCCTCTTGTGATCCGGTATGGGAGAGGGGCGATTAGGTTTTTGGGGAGTGCCTCCGCACGACTGCTGGATTTTTGTTCACGACTGCTGGATTTTTGTTTATCGTGGATGCGAACGACGACATCCTCGACGACGAGTTCCCCAACGACGACTTCTTCCCCGACGTCGACGACCTCTTCGACGACATGACGAACGACATGTCTGCATCTTCTGCTGTTGTTTCGTACATCATCTTATCCTCTCTGCCAGGGCTAGCATTTGGTTTACTACTACTACTGATCAACATGGATATGTTGCTCGTTGCTTATTATCTCAACTGCATGACTAGTTTCACCAATCAGTTGAATTGTTTCAATTGTTCTCTCTATCATGTTGATCATGTTTTACCTATTGTTTTTCTGGATTAAACATAATGGGAAAATGCCTAATGTTGGCTAAAGTCAACGTGCCACTCACCAAGAAGCGTAAGCTTGGACCAAAAACACTTGATTGTGTTTTCTTGGGATACACTTTCCATAGCATTGGCTATAGATTTCTAGCGGTACTTGACATGAATATTGGTACAGTCATGGAGTCGAATGATGCTACTTTCTTTGAGGATATTTTTCCTATGAAAGATATGCCCAACTCAACTAATCAGAGGTCAGAGATAACTCCTGAACCTTTTGTTCCATTGGAACATTCCAAGCAGAAACACACTGAGATTCATCAGGAGGATAACAATGAAGCTCCTAGAAGGGGCAAGAGACAAAGGACCACAAAGTCATTTGGGGAAGATTTCACTGTGTACCTCGTGAATGATACTCCCACTTTTATTTAAGAAGCTTATGCATCTTCTGATGCTGACTAATGGAAAGAAGCTGTGCGTAGTGAGATGGATTTCGTCATGGTTAACAGGACATGGGAGATCACTGACCGTCCTTATGGGTGTAAACCTATAGGGTGTAAGTGGATGTTTAAGAAAAAGCTTAGGCCTGATGGTACAATTGAAAAGTACAAGGCACGGCTTGTAGCCAAGGGGGATTTACGCAAAAAGGTGAAGATTTCTTTGATACTTATGCGTCCATGGCTAGGTTGACCACTGTAACACCACAAAAATTTAATCAAATTATTATTAAGTAAAATTTGGTTAGAAATAAAATTTTGAGCTATTCGAGGTCATTTATTAATTTCTGAGCCTTTTCTGTTTTCAGTTTCCAAAATTCTTCCCACCATAGGAGATTATTTTTGTAAAATATGGTCTTTGGTTATTTTCTTGAGTCATTTTATTTATATCATAAATAACAGTAGGAAATATTTTCATAACAAAATTTGCCAAAAACAATTCTTTTACTAGCATTTTCAATCCTTGAAATGCTTCTGTTGCACTACAATTAGTTTAAATGATTGTTTTAAAATCCCACAAAAATTATGAGAGGTCAGGTGATGCCTATATGTCACTTTGATGCAAAAACCTAACTATGTCTTTTGAAAATTTTAGGTGAAACATCCCCTTTTCATTTCTGCCCCATTCTTGAGTTATAACTGCAACCCTAATTCTCCTAGCTCCATTAATTCTAAAACTTTTCAATATTGTAGTCCTTCCAACTAGTACCTTCCTTCCATAAGATCAGCTCCATTTGCATCTTTTAAGTCCACCAAACATTCCTCTCAAGTTTCTGTCCAGAATTGAATTCTGGTAAAACTTGCACTAACAAGTTTCTCTTCTTGCCAATCTAACTCCACCATAATCTCTATCATCTAAAGATACCCCATCCTGCCAATTTTAAAATCCAACAAAGTTTCCTAGAAAGCCAATCATTTCCTCAAACACCTCATGTGCATGATAGTATTCTGCAAGTTCATAAACTTGCATTGGGGACCTGATCATCTGAGAGGGTGCTTGGATCCAAGGGACTATTTTTAGTCTGACTAAAAATAGTCTCTTTTAGAGGCTAAAGTTCCAAGCACCCCTGACTAAAGAGAGGCTAGGACTAGTCTTGAGGCTAAATTTTTTTAGTCATAGGAAACCTACTAAAATATGTATTAGCCCTCTCTCTCCTCATTTAATTCCTCTCCTTTAACACATGCGAGTTCTTGATTGGAGGGTTTGGAGGATAATAAATGCTCAATAACTTGATTTTAGTCTCTTTAGTATTTGGATCCAAGCATGGGTGAGGCTAGCAAGTTTTAGTCCCACTACTTTTAGTCATGGGACTAAAACGTATCCAAGCACATCTACTAGCTCTATTCCACCCTAAGTCAACTATATGGAGAGTGGCACTAGCATCAGAGGCTTCTAGACCACCAAGACATTTTGTCGAGCACGCTACGTGCACGCCCAGAGCGTGGCCAGAGCACCCGTACTGCAGCCCGTGGCATCGAGCTACTGTCGTGTCTCTGCTGCCTCCCCCTCTCGTCCTGATCTTCCTCTGGATCAGCACGACCACCTGGACCCTCGCCGACACCTCCCCTTGGATCCTAGCACCATCCACGATGACTAGGAGCGCCGCCCGACGAGTCCCACACGGCCATGTCTCCGCCCAATCCGCGTGGCGCGCCCCGAGCCACCCAGCTCCTACTAGGAGTAACTGTGGGCGGCCACCGTCCTCACCGACCACCCAGCCGACCTCAAAGGCCTCACCTGCCGCCGTAATGATCGCCGCTGTCGTGCTCATCCTCTAGACACCGCGGAGCCGACCCCTCGTGCTATAAAAGCTCACCCCGAGCTCGCTCCTACCCTCAAAACCACTTCTCCATCCTCTGCAAGCCACTCCGGGTAGCTAAATGACCAGGGATGACCATCTTCTTCCTCTCCGGCAGCTACGGCCGCCGCCACTGTCCGGACGGTTCCGAAGCCACCAGAACCTCCCCAATCCGTTCTATCCACCAGTAGACTCCTGGTGCTCCCGCGAAACTATCCACACGCTCAAATTTTTTCTTAGGAGCAGCCGTAGGCGAGAGCCCCATCTCACCCGACGCCACCGTCCGCCGGGAAGCTCGCCGCCGGTGACTCCATCCACTCCGGCGACCAAGGAGGGTACCCACGGGTTTGCCTCGACCTCCTGAGCATGCCCATGTGCTCAGATCCCCGAGGGTTGCCGCTGTTCGCCGGCGCCGATTGCCGGAGCCTCGCCTCTGCTTTGCCGGAGGAGATGACGCGGGCGGTTGACCAGTCAAACCAGATTGGTGGGCCCGGGGGACCCACCATCAGTGACCCAGCCCACATCGAGTCGTCCATAAGTGGAAGCGCATTCCTCTGAGAGTGTTCAGCGGAGAAGCGTATTCTGGATTGCACTTGTTCTCCGCTGAAAAGTGTATTCTGTATTGTACTTCTTCTCCGCTAAAAAGCGTATTTCCAGGCGAAGAATTTTCTGTTATGTTTTTATATAAATTCAGATTTGACCCTAACTTTGACGGTCTCTAGATTTTAAACCACAACTAAAAATTACTTGATTATTTTTCTGTTATTTCTCAAATTCCATCTAGTTTATTTTAGTACTTATTTCAAAAAAAATTTAAACAACTTTTCAGCACTGTTTTGGTTTTATGTGGTAATTGTAATATTTTGAAAATAGGAAGTGGAGGGGAGATATAATTTTCAAAGTTTTGGAGTGCACCCAATCTTTCTGCATGCTCAAGGCAAGCATATTGAACACATGATATGGCGAATGCATCGTTGTTTGTTTACATGTAGAATTGAATTATAAATATGTTGAACCCATATGAAATTTGCATAGTAATGGTCATACATGCATGATCTCCCTTGATTGTATTTCATTTTCATTTAAACATGAAGTATAAGTGAGTAGGGTTATTTTCATGTGCCATGTGTGCCTGTGTTGGTCCAGGCTAATTTGCAGGAAGAATCAGTCACGAGAAAACACTACAAAAAAATACACTTCCGTGATGATACGTGTTTGTCACAGTAGGTCGCGTTTTTAGTCATGCATGTACATCCATGACAAATTTATGACAGAATCAAGATAGTCATACCTGTGCTGTCATAGAAGTGTTCCATGACATTACCAAAATTATCATCACGGAAGTGTCCACTTCCATGACGATAAATCGCGCATCACCCAAGTGCTTTCGTCAAGGGTAACCGACACGTGGCATCCACCGTAACGGAACGCCGTTAAGCTATCGGGTCGGGTTTTGGATCCGATAACCCATTAACAACCCCTACCAATGGGAAATTTCCATGTGTAAAATTCTTATTGGCCGGACGAAACACGTGTTAGCTCGTTAGTGGGTCAGATAGGCGCCTATGATACGTCGACACGTGGCACAGCCCAACAGAGGCCCATTCCTGTGAAAAGGCCGGCCCGTTTGACTTGGTCAAAAGCTAGCGGGCCGGCCCATGGAAAGCCTGTTAACGGCATGTTCGCATATAGCCCATTTACAACCCGCTAACCTAAGGCCCGTTATGCCCTATTCGAATTAGGCCCAGTAGCATCGTCTGGGCCATCCAATATGATTCCAGCCCGTCTTCACTTCTGGCCCATGTATGGCCCATGACGTCTTTCGGCCCATATGAGGCCCTATGTAACTTTTGGCCTATTAACGGCCCGTGGTGAAACTGCCCCGTAATGAACAGTGTATCACTTTACACCCATTAGCGGCCTGTGGTGAAACTGGCACAGTGTATCACTTTATACCCATTAACGGCCCATTATTCCGTTGGGCCGTTTCCATCCCATGTTATCTTTCGGCCTTCTCAGAGCCCATTTATTCTTGGGCTCATTTCCAGCATTCGTTTACTTACGGCCCGTTACTGTCATTTTCTGCTTGTGGGCCAAATTCAGCCCGTGGTTATAGTCGGCCCGTTTGTGGTCCGTTAATACGTTGGGCCGTTTTCATAGCATCATCAAATACGTCCTATTAACGATGGCCCGTTACGGTCGGCCCATGAACGGACGATTCCAACTCTAGCCCGTTTACGGCCATAATGCGGCCTGTTATTGGCCCATGTTTGGCAAATCGATCATACGGCCCGTATAAGGCCCATTGATGATACGGCCCTTAGAAGGCCCATTGTTTCTACGGCCCGTAGAAGGCCTACTATTTCTATGGCCCGTAGAAGGCCCACTGTTTCTACGGCCCGTAGGAGGCCCAGTGTCACTACAGTAAATATTAGCCCATGGTTATTCTGGCCTAGTTTTAAAAAATAGGTTATTGCAGCCACTAGTTAACCGCGGAAAAATAACTGCAATGACTACAAGCAAACAAATAAACAAGACAACAAGGAAATGAATAAGCAAGCAACTAACGCTAGGCTATCACGGCTATTACACATATTACATCCACTGGGCATCAAAGTTCGCCACTAGTGGAAATATAGGGAACAAAGCAGCATATCATATACACTGGCCGTCAAAATTGGCCACCAGTGCGAATAAACGCGGCAGCAAAACAAGAGCATAACTGAAACAACTTCAGAAGAGCTCAAGAAACGTTATCCTGGGTATCCACCATGCTGGCAATAAGCTTAGCAAGCTGATTAGCTTTGTCCTGTTTGGCGCTAAAATCCTCCAACGCTTGCTGTTGCACCAGAAAGTATGCATCTGAATGCTCCAGGGACTTCCACAGTCCTTCCGCTTCTTGTCGCAGCACAGCTGATCCATGTCTTTCAGCTTGTAGTTGAGACTCAAGAAACCGAACTGATTCAGACAATGAGTTTAAATAGCTTGTGCAAGCGGTAGTGGCCAGTAACTCCAACACTAAACCAAGACAGGATGTGTCACTATCCTAAACCTTATTTGCATTACTTCCTTTACCATTGCTTAATAAGGCACTCTTCCCCAATATTCTGTCAGCATTCTAAAAGAAGAAATAAGCAGACACATAACAAGTTTAGCATGTACTAGTATATGAAACTCATTTCAGTGAACCAGTTCATTAGTAAGGTGGACAGAATTAAACTACCAAGTCTTCTATTGCCAAGTACTAGTACATAATAAAAGCATCAAACAAACATATATCTATGTCCTATGGTAGCAATGGAATCTTAAATTAGAACAGTTGTTCTTCAGGTTTAGGCACTTGTTCTACATGAACAGAGTACAGTAAGACACAAGAATATAATACTTAAAAATAGAAAATGAGCTCATAGACCTTACCACATTCTTGGTTCGGGACCAGTACAGAACAAGGCGTTCCTAGTCATCGTCCAGTAAATGTGTCTCAGGAGAACGTAAGGGAATTTGATGAGTTTCTTTGCCGGTGAAGTACGTTTTCTTCAGGTAATTCCGATACTGCCACCAAGCATTCTTGAAGATAGCAGAGGTATTAGCACAGGTTACCTCATCCTGAGTTTCCAAATCGGTCCTTCTCTATAGAGAAAAATGGGAAAATTTGTTGTATTATAACCATCATGGAGGCAGGGTGTATGGGACGAAGCAAAGTAATTGCCATGAATAACATTACTTACACATAACTCCTGGACAAACACCTGCAACTGGCATTTTCCTTCATCTTCAGTATAATATTTCCAAGATGGGAAGATACGCACATACGATTTAACAACATCAAATGCGATAGATGCTAAACTATGACTAGCTGGTTGTGCTTCCTCCACAGGAATAGGCGTACTAACCGGTGGAGTTGGGGTTCGCCGTGATAGTACTGGCCCTTTGGGCACTGGAGCTGCCTTACTAACTGCTCTTGTTTGGGAGCTCTGTGGTGGAGATGGTGCTGTGTCAACAGGAACTGGGTTGCTATCGGTTGGGGTTGGGGTTTGATTGGGTGAATCTGGTTCTCTGTCCATCATAGTAGGGGTACAATCTACGAGAGTTTGGGTTATGTGTGGTAGGGCTGGTTCTTGTGCATGTACAACCGGGGTGCTATCTCCACCAAGACGTAGCACTGTTTTATTTGAAGACCGTGTTTTTAGTCCGCTAGATACTGGCATCACCCGCTCCAATTCAAATGGCTGATAAACAGGAAACATTGTTGAATGTACAGACATTGTATGAGAGATAGATGCAATAGATAGTGTGGAAAAAAGAGGGCATGAAATAGTTGACATGTATATTGTTTAACTAAAATGGATAGTATGACATAATTTCACATATATGATGTCTATCTAAACTGGATAGCATAGCATAACAGAATTCAAAGATATGATGAATAACTAAACAGGATCGCATGACATAATTCACCTACATGTTATCTAAGTAATCAGGATCGCATCATTTAATTCACATATATGATTTATATGCTAAACAGAGGGTATTCGATATGATGTCTGAACTAAGAACATGGTGTTGAATATTGTGTATATGATGTCTAAACTATGCAATGCAAGACACCGTATGCATCATATGAGCAGTATAACCGTGCCAAGTTAGAGCATACACCTCAGTGGGGGAATAGGACTGGTCATCTGTCTCTGAGTCCAGCTCTGAGGAGCTATCGGGACCCAACAAGAGATCTGCTTCGACAGGTAGCACTGTCTGCTCTGAAGGCCTTGTTTTCACTCCAGATTTTTCCATCTCCCACCCAAATGGATGATTCACAGGAAGAGTAGTTTAATGTATAAACATTGTCGACAAATGGAAATGTAATGAAGAAAAGGATGGGCAAGATATCATTCAAATATATGTTGCCTGGTTAAACAGGATGGCATTGCACATTTCACATATATTATGGCTGGCTAAAAGACATGAGACTGCATAATTCCTATATATGATATAGAAACTAAACAGGTGGCATTACAGAACATGTCTGACCTAAGCAGATAACATATATGATGTCAAAAGTAGGCACTTCAAGGCAACATATGCATGATATGACTAACATCATCATGCCAAGGTAGAGCAAACACCTTGGGGGGTAAATAGGAGTGGTCAGCGGCGTCCGAATCCGCCTCAGAACAGATATCTTCCTCTGGATTACAATCTGGAGAGGGGTGGGGAGGGTTTTCCATTGAACCCACCATGGAGCGATGTCTGCATGACATTGTATTGCCGCGCAAAACTCTTCTCTTTTTCTCTACATGTTCAGCATGACTGTGTACAATATCTGACATGCATACGAAAAAAATATGGTGAGATTATGTAAGGAGAGCATGCAGAAATTTAGAGTGATGGTAACAACCAGTGGATCGATGTTTTTCCGTTGAACCAAAATAGCCCTAATGGATCGACGTGAATGTATAGTAATAAGTGATGCAACAAGTGTACAACCTGTTTGCCGTAGCCGTGTCGACCTCAGCATCATTGGGTTGGTCGCTGAAGCAGTTGAGGCAGAGGTGGCTGTCGGAGGTGTGGAGGAAGATCTGAGGAATCTGTAGACGGCGTCCAGGGCACTGCTCTGTTGTGATGGATCGTTCTGTCGTTGGAGCAGCTCCGGTGAGCCGTAAGACGTCAAGGCTGAAGCAGCACAAGACAGACATCGTCAATCTCAAGTGGGATTCTAATAGAATCTCCAATAGATGATGTAAAATGGATGTAAAATTAACATCACCAAAAACCACCCGACTACAACAGATGAGGTAAAAACTGTTGACTATGAACTTAACTATCGAAACTGAAATTTACTGTGGAATCTGAATGCTACTGTCGAAACTGAACGCAATGGTAGCAGAGAGGCACTTGACATGTAGTTTAGGGAGGGCATGCAGTTCATCTTCAACCTACACCCCCCTGAGAACCACCGGCCGAACCACCGGCCGAACCACCGGCCCCAGCACCGCCTCACCGCCCTGAAACAACTCGCCACTGCCGCCCCGACCAGCCCTCTAGGCCCCCCGCCCCCACCCTGAACCCATAATATTATCTAGGAGTTTAGTAGCTTCTCCTAAAGTGATTTCCATAAAAGTGCCTCCCGCGGCCGAATCTAAAAGATTTCTAGAAGCAAAATTCAGTCCGGCATAAAATTTTTGTATAATCATCCACAAATTCAAACCATGAGTAGGGCAATTACGTATCATTAATTTCATCCTCTCCCAAGCTTATGCAACATGTTCATGATCAAGTTGCTTAAAATTCATAATATCGTTTCTAAGAGAGATGATCTTAGTGGAAGGAAAATACTTAGAAATAAAAACATCTTTGCACTTGTTCCAAGAATCAATACTAATTTTAGGCAAAGAGGAAAACCAAGCTTTAGCACGATCTCTAAGCGAAAAAGGAAATAGCTTTAATTTAACAATATCATTATCGACATGTTTCTTCTTTTGCATATCACACAAATCAACGAAGCTATTTAGATGAGTAGCGACATCTTCACTAGGAAGGCCGGCGAATTGATATTTCATGACAAGATTCAACAAAGCAGCATTTATTTCACAAGATTCAGTATTGGTAAGAGGAGCAATCGGAGTGCTAAGGAAATCATTATTGTTGGTATTGGTAAAGTCACATAATTTGGTAATATCTTGAGCCATCGTGACAAGCAAGCAATCCAACACACGAGCAAACAAAAAGCAAGCGAAAAAGAGGCGAACAAAAAGGAGAGGGCGAATAAAGCGGCAAGGGTGATGTGTGGGAGAGGAAAACGAGAGGCAAATGGCAAATAATGTAATGCGGGAGATAAGGGTTTGTGATGGGTACTTGGTTTGTTGACTTTTGCGTAGACTCCCCGGCAACGGCGCCAGAAATCTTTTTGCTACCTCTTGAGCACTGCGTTGGTTTTCCCTTGAAGAGGAAAGGATGATGCAGCAAAGTAGCGTAAGTATTTCCCTCAGCTTTTGAGAACCAAGGTATCAATCCAGTAGGAGGCTACGCGCGAGTCCCTCGTACCTACACAAAACAAATAACTCCTCGCAAACAACGCGATAAGGGGTTGTCAATCCCTTCACGGTCACTTATGAGAGTGAGATCTGATAGACATGATAGGATAATATTTTTGGTATTTTTGTGATAAAGATGCAAAGTAAAATAAAAGCAAAGTAAAAAAGCAAAGGAAATAACTAAGTGTTGGAAGATTAATGTGATGAAGATAGACCCGGGGGCCATAGGTTTCACTAGTGGCTTCTCTCAAGAGCATAAGTATTTTACGGTGGGTGAACAAATTACTATTGAGCAATTGACAGAATTGAGCATAGTTATGAGAATATCTAGGTATGATCATGTATATAGGCATCACGTCCGAGACAAGTAGACCGACTCCTGCCTGCATCTACTACTATTACTCCACTCATCGACCGCTATCCAGCATGCATCCAGCATGCATCTCGAGTATTAAGTTCATGAAAACAGAGTAACGCCTTAAGCAAGATGACATGATGTAGAGGGATAAATTCATGCAATATGATAAAAAACCCATCTTGTTATCCTCGATGGCAACAATACAATACGTGCCTTGCTGCCCCTTCTGTCACTGGGAAAGGACACCGCAAGATTGAACCCAAAGCTAAGCACTTCTCCCATTACAAGAAAGATCAATCTAGTAGGCCAAACCAAACTGATAATTCGAAGAGACTTGCAAAGATAACCAATCATACATAAAAGAATTCAGAGAAGATTCAAATATTGTTCATAGATAATCTTGATCATAAACCCACAATTCATCGGTCTCAACAAACACACCGCAAAAAGAAGATTACAATGAATAGATCTCCACAAGAGAGGGGGAGAACATTGTATTGAGATCCAAAAAGAGAGAAGAAGCCATCTAGCTACTAACTATGGACCCAAAGGTCTGAGGTAAACTACTCACACTTCATTGGAGAGGCTATGGTGATGATGTAGAAGCCCTCCGTGATGGATGCCCCCCTCCGGCGGAGCTCCGGAACAGGCCCAAGATGGGATCTCGTGGGTACAGAAGGTTGCGGCGGTGGAATTAGGTTTTTGGCTCCTTATCTAATTGTTTGAGGGTCCGTAGGTATATATAGGAGGAAGGAGTACGTCGGTGGAGCAACAGGAGGCCCACGAGGGTGGAGGGCGTGCCCTGGGTAGGTGGGCGTGCCCCCCTACCTCGTGGCCTCCTCTTTTGTTTCTTGACGTAGGGTCCAAGTCTCCTGGATCATAATCTTCCTAAAAATCACGTTCCCGAAGGTTTCATTCCGTTTGGACTCCGTTTGATATTCCTTTTCTACGAAACTCTGAAATAGGCAAAAACAGCAATTCTGGGCTGGGCCTCCGGTTAATAGATTAGTCCCAAAAATAATATAAAAGTGGATAATAAAGACCAATAATGTCCAAAACAGTAGAAAATATAGCATGGAGCAATCAAAAATTATAGATACGTTGGAGACGTATCATGCATCACCTTTGTGTAGCTGCTGAACGTTCTGCCACATGTGTCTCACATGGAATCTATGTTCTGATTCTGGAAACACCTCATCCACAACACTGATAAGTCCATGTAATGGTTAAACAGAAGCAATCAGACAAAAAGTGCCACAAAGAGGCAATCAGACAAAAAGTCACAGAGAAACAGAAATTGTACCTTCTGTTTGTCACTCATAATTGACCATGGGGCAGTGTTGATGATTGCCAGATCATTTTTGAATCTCTCCAAGAACCAACACCAGTTGGGTTTGTCCTCCATGTCAACAACAACTATTGCAATTGGAAAAATAAAATTATTTGGATCTATTCCAACAGCACATAGCAACTGTCCTCTATACCTTGTCTTAATATGGCACCCATCTAGAAAGATGATAGGCCAGCACCCCTGAAGGAACCCTCTCTTGCAAGCATCCAGACACATGTAGGCCTTGTTGAACCTTGCTTGTTCATCAAGTGCCACAAAGAAAGAGCTGCCTGGGTTACTCCTTCTGATCTCATTGCCATAGTCCGATAGCAATTTGTATTGCCCTTTCTCATCACCATGGATGATCTTCATAGCCAGCCTCCTAGCCCTCTGCAATTTGGTACTTGTTGGGTTCATGTGCCACTCCTTCTGCACAACCCTAGAGAAGTTTCTCAAGTTCATATCATGGTCAGCTCTGAAGCTCTCCAAATATTGTTGGGCAATGAATGGAACAGTGAAAGCCTTAATCTTCCACTTCTTTGTGTAGGTGTGTTCACTTACATACTTCTTGACCATAAAGCACTTGGTTCTACTGTCATAAGAGGCCCACATATACCAAGTACAATCATCATCACATTTGGCCTTCAATCTTTTTCTATCATTCACAGGCAACTTAACATCAACTCTATTCTTCCAGCAATACTCTTTGATGGCTGTCCTCAGTAGCTCAACTATTTGGAAAGCTTGGCCAACATGGAATTTAGGATAGTGTAGGTCCTCTTCCCTAAAAGCCTTGAACTTCATGTACAATTCTTCATCATCTTCATCTGGTGTCCATAGATCATCACCTTGAAACTCATATAGTTCATCCTCTTGCTTCTGTTTTCCTTTATCTCCAGCTTTATCTTTTCCTTTCTCTGAATCCTTTTCTTTTGCACTATCTTTACCTAACTGTTTCCCTCTCACTTGTTTGTCTTCAGGTTCATCCATGTCAACATTGTCTGCATATAGATCATCATCACCATCATTCATGCCATAATCACTATCTATTATGGCACCAGGATCAAAATCTGAATCATTGTCATCATCTGTATCTTCTTCTTCTGACATTGCATATGAAGAATTGCACTGCCTTCTTGTTCTGGTGGTCACAACTTCCTGCTATGCTTCTTCAGCCTCAGGTTGTGGTTGTTCTGCCTCAGGTTGTGGTTGTTCTAACTTGGGTTGTGGTCTATCTGCCTCAGGTTGTGCTGGTGGAATCACAATAGTCTCTGCCTCTTCCATATTTGCATCTTCATCATTAACAACAAAGCAGTTCCTCTTTGCAAAGACATAGTTGCTAACATCATCTGTTGGACTGTTTGGGTAAATCACCTGTATAGGAATAGGATGCTCTACTTCAACATGTGTTTCTTCATTCTCTGGCTCATTGTTACATGCTTTTCTAGGTCTGAATACTAGAGGCAGGTGAGTTATTGGAAAATTCACCACATCATCCTTAGTAAGGTCTGCATCCAAGCTGCTATCATGGTCCAAATACAGACTGAAAGAGTTGTGACCAAGAGACAAAAATGTCAGCATCTGATCAGTGTCTGCATCTCCTCTGATTTCTCTCAAACCATCTTCCTTGATTGACAGGATAGGAATCAAGTAGTACACCTTCAATCTGCCTGCCATTTCCCACCCAATCTCCTCCACTATGTTCTCAACCATAAGTGGAGACCATGTCACTTCGTCATGTTCATCATACCACACAACATGAGCATTCACATAAGAACGGTTGCTACCACGTCCAAGAAAATATCCTCCATGGTTGATCTGAACTGATTTTTTTTTGCTTTGTGCGCCTCACAAGAATAAAACATGTACACAAGTATCTGAAACATCGACAAGGCACCACCTTTACACCCTTAAACCCATTCTTCAAAACCCCCAAATCAGAACCCTAAACCCTAGCGGAATCAGAATTCCAGTGCGGCCGGTCCTATGTAACTAACATAAAATTGATGATGTCCAAACCCTACTCTGATTCAAGTAGGCACAAATTCGTCACAATCAAGAACACACCTAAAACCCTACTCTGAACTCCCAAATCACGCGCAAAACCCTAGCCTGCCAAAATATAGACTCCAATGTGAGGAACCCTAAAACTAACTTGAGATTTTTGATGCCCAAACGAGATATTGGAGATTAATAGCCCAAAAATCCAAGACAAGAGGGGGAAATTTGGGACTTACTGTATTTTGGGGGCGGCGCACCGTCAGGGCGATGAACAGGTGTCATCGCCGCCACGCCTATGTGAAGGAAATATGCCCTAGAGGCTATAATAAAAGTTGTTATTTATATTTCCTTATATCATGATAAATGTTTATTATTCATGCTAGAATTGTATTAATCAGAAACTATGTACATGTGTGAATACATAAACAAAATAGAGTGTCCCTAGTATGCCTCTACTTGACTAGCTCGTTAATCGAAGATGGTTAAGTTTCTTGACCATAGACATGTGTTGTCATTTGATGAACGGGATCACATCATTAGATAATGATGTGATGGACAAGACCCATCTGTTAGCTTAGCATAATGATTGTTAAGTTTTATTTCTATTGCTTTCTTCATGACTTATACATATTCCTCTCACTATGAGATTATGCAACTCCTGAATACCGGAGGAACACCTTGTGTGCTATCAAACGTTACAACGTAACTGGGTGATTATAAAGATGCTCTACAGGTGTCTCAGAAGGTGTTTGTTGGGTTGGCATAGATCAAGATTAGGATTTGTCACTCCCAGTATCAGAGAGGTATCTCTGGGCCCTCTCGGTAATGCACATCACTATAAGCCTTGCAAGCAATGTGACTAATGAGTTAGTTACGGGATGATGCATTACGGAACGAGTAAAGAGAATTGCCGGTAACGAGATGGAACTAGGTATGATGATACCGACGATCGAATCTCGGGCAAGTAGCATACCGATGACAAAGGGAATAACGTATGTTGTCATTGCGGTTTGACCGATAAAGATCTTCGTAGAATATGTAGGAACCAATATGAGCATCCAGGTTCCGATGTTGGTTATTGACAAGACATGTGTCTCGGTCATGTCTACATAGTTCTCGAACATGTAGGGTCTGCACACTTAACGTTCGATGATGATTTGTATTATGAGTTATGTGTTTTAGTGACCGAATATTGTTCGGAGTCCCGGATGAGATCACGGACATGATGAGGAGTCTCGATGTAACGCCCCGAGACCCATGTGCCAGCTGTCGTTCAGTTATTCGCTGGTGTTGCCTTGTCATTGCTTGCGTGTCATGCATTGCATATCATGTCATCATGTGCATTTCATTTGCATACGTGTTCGTCTCATGCGTCCGAGCATTTTCCCCGTTGTCCGTTTTGCAATCCGGCGCTTCGTTCTCCTCCGGTGGTCATTTCTACCTTTCTTTTGTGTGTGGGGATTAAACATTTCCGGATTGGACCGAGACTTGCCAAGTGGCCTTGGTTTACCACCGGTAGACCGCCTGTCAAGTTTCGTACCATTTGGACTTCGTTTGATACTCCAACGGTTAACCGAGGGACCGAGAAGGCCTCATGTGTGTTGCAGCCAAACGCCTCTCCAATTTGGCCCAAAACCCACCTAAACCCTCTCCATCATCTCGGTCGTTCGATCACGATTGCGTGGCCGAAAACCGCACCTCATTTGGAGCTTCCTAGCTCCCTCTACCTCTATAAATAGATCTCTTCATTTTCGTTCTCGGATCTTTTCCCCGAAACCCTAAAACTCCTCCCTCAGCGCCACCGGACATGTCCACTCCGCCGCCAGATGCGTCCACCACCTCCAACCACGTCGCTCCGGCCAATAGCAGGCCGCCACGTCACCCCGCTGCCGCTCCCCCTCCAATCAGACGCCGCCACCTCAGCCTGCGCGCCGCCCCACTTCGCCGCCGGCCCGCGGGGCCCAGATCTGGCCCGCGCGGGCCCATCTCCTCGTGCCGCCGCCCGGGAGGTGCCGCCTTCGTCCTCCTGTCCACCGGCGCCCGCCGCCCCACTCTGCCACCGACCGGCACCGCCACCGCCATCGCCGGCCGCCGTCGAGCACTCATGCCGCCGCGCCGTAGCAACCGTCTTTGTATTCCCGATGTCGTCTCGGACTCCTCCGGCCTCGATCCGAGCCCGAGGAGGACCGCCACCGCCGCCTGTTTTCAGATCCGGCGCCGCCACCGCGGCTCCGGCCATCCCCGTCGCCGGATCGAGCCACCACCGCCGCCCCCTGCCTCCCTCGATCCAGGTGGGATCAAGGAGGAGAACGCCCAATGCCTCGTGGGCCCTGTCAGCTTCCCGGCCCAGCGCAGCTCCGCATCAGGCCCAGCCGGCCGCCTCGGCCTGCCTCTTCCTCCGACCGGGCCGAGGCCCACTGGGTGAGCCACACCCGCAGCGCCCCTCCTCTCGTTTTTTTCCTTCTGCTGTTGGGCTTGCCCCAGATGCGGCCCGTGCCATGTTTTTCCCAGTTCTACGAATTTAGCTATTTTTCCGGAGATTGCAGCTTTGCAGATTAGACCCTCATGTTCATGCATTTAATAACTCATGAACCATGCATCAGATTAAAATGTTTTATATATGAAACTTGCTCAGAATTTTGTGTAGATTAATAATATCCAACTTTCATATATGTTCAAAATGTTTAAAATGATGTTTGATTAAATTTTCCCCTATGCCATGCTAAAATGATTTAATTCATAACTTAATAACCGTAACTCCGATTTTAATAAACTTTATATGTAAATGGGGTAGAATTATGTCTAGTTTAACATGGTGGCCTCATCTTGCATGTTTAACAACTCTAAAATATTGTTTAGGGCAGAACAGTACCAAATCTAAAATATGCTATGGGGATTTACCGGAATTGTTGTTCGTTGTTCCGACCTCATTTAAATTTTCCTAGATAGGTAGTTTTCATCCGCTTCACCCCTTGCCATGTTAATCAACATTTAATATTGTTGGGTACATAAACGAGAGAGAACTAAATAATGGTTGTGGTGTTCCATCAATATGCATCCCGATGCATATTGAGCTCCACTTAATTTGTAGGATTGTTTGTGCACTTTGCCATGCCATGCTTCATTAAACCGGACATGCATCATACTCGATTGTGCATCATGCCATGTTGATGTGTTGGTTGTTTACTATGTTGTTTGCTTCTTTCCGGTGTGCTTCTTCGGGTTGTTTCCGACAACGTCGTGTTTGTGAGGACCCGTTCGTCTACGTCTGTTTGTCTTCTTCATGGACTCGTTCTTCTTCCTTGCGGGATTTCAGGCAAGATGATCATACCCTCGAAATCACTACTATCTTTGCTATGCTAGTTTGCTCGCTCTTTTGCTATGCCAATGTTGCGATGCCTACCTTTTGCTTGTCAGCCTCCCAATTGCCATGTTGAACCTCTAACCCACCATGTCCTAGCAAACCGTTGATTGGCTATGTTACCGCTTTGCTCAGCCCCTCTTATAGCGTTGCTAGTTGCAGGTGAAGATTGGAGGCCGTTCCTTGTTGGAACATGTTTACTTGTTGGGATATCACAATATATCTTATTTAATTAATGCATCTATATAATTGGTAAAGGGTGGAAGGCTCGGCCTTATGCCTGGTGTTTTGTTCCACTCTTGCCGCCCTAGTTTCCGTCATATCGGTGTTATGTTCTCGTATTTTGCATTCCTCACGCGGTTGGGCTATAATGGGAACCCCTTGATAGTTTGTCTTAAGTAAAGCTCTTCCAGCAATGCCCAACATTGGTTTTACCATTTGCAGTAACAACCTACCACCTTTCCCTTGGGAGTCGCGCATCCCGAGGGTCATCTTATTTTAACCCCCCCCCCAGGCCAGTGCTTGTCTAAGTGTTGGTCCGAACTGAGTAGACTGCGGGGCCAGCTCGGGGAAACTTGAGGGCTGGTTTTACTCGTAGGATGTCTCATCTGGTGTTGCCCTGAGAACGAGATATGTGCAGCTCCCATGAGGATGTCGGCGCATCGGGCGGTGTTGCTGGTTTAGTTTTACCCTGCCGAAATGTCTTGTTGTACCGGGATACCGAGTCTGATCGGAACATCTCGGGTGGAGGTCTATTCCTTCGTTGACCATGAGAGCTTGTGATGGGCTAAGTTGGGACACCCCTGCAGGGATTTGAACTTTCGAAAGCCGTGCCCGCGGTTATGGGCAGATGGGAATTTGTTAACGTCCGGTTGTAGAAAACCTAAACGTGACCTTAATTAAAATGAATCAACAGCGTGTGTAACCGTGATGGTCTCTTTCCGGCGGAGTCCGGGAAGTGAACACGGTTGTTGGAGTTATGCTTGACGTAGGTAGTCTAGGATCACTTCTTGATCATACTTTTATCGACCGTGCTTTTCCTTCTCTTCTCGCTCTCATTTGCGTATGTTAGCCACCATATATGCTAGTCGCTTGCTGCAGCTCCACCTCATACCTTTACCTTACCCATAAGCTTAAATAGTCTTGATCGCGAGGGTGCGAGATTGCTGAGTCCCTGTGGCTCACAGATACTTCCAAAACCAGCTTGCAGGTGCCGATGAGACCGTGCAAATGACGCAACCAAGCTCAGGAGGAGCTCGATGAAGATCTTGTCCTTTGTGTTGTTTCGTTCTAGTTGATCGGTAGTGGAGCCCAGTTGGGGTCGATCGGGGACCTTTGTCGCATTTGGGGTTCTTCTTTTATTTTGGTTCCGTAGTCGGACCATGAGTGTATTTGATTGATGTAATGTTTATTCATGTAATTGTATGAAGTGGCGATTGTAAGCCAACTATGTACCTCTTTCCCTTATGTATTACATGGGTTGTGTGAAGATTACCTCACTTGCGACATATGCCTTCAATGCGATTATGTCTCTAAGTCGTGCCTCGACACGTGGGAGCTATAGTCGCATCGAGGGTGTTACACTCGAAATGGTCGAGAGGTAAAGATTGATACATTGGATGATGATATTTGGACACCGGAATGGTTCTGGATCGTTTCAGATATTTATCGGAGTACCGAGGGGTTATCGGAACCCCCCGAGGAAGTAATGGGCCTTCATGGGCCATAGGGGAGAAAGAGAGGGGAGCCCGCAGGGTTGCGCCCCCCCCAAGGGAGTCCGAATTGGACAAAGGGGAAGGGGGCGTGACCCTCTTTCCTCTTTCCCTCTCCCTCTCCCTCTCCTTCCTTTTTCCCTCCGATGAGAAAGGAAAAAGAGGGGGGCCGAATCCTACTAGGAGTGTAGTCCTAGTAGGACTCCCCCCGTTGGCACGCCCCCTCTAGGTCGGCCGCCTCCTCCCCTCCTCATTTATATACGGAGGCAGGGCATCCCAAAGCACAACAGTTGTTCTGTTAGCCGTGTGCGGTGCCCCCCTCCACAGTTTACTCCTCCGGTCATAGCGTCGTAGTGCTTAGGCGAAGCCCTGTGCGGATCACATCACCATCACCGTCGTGCTGACAAAACTCTCCCTCGACCCTCTGCTAGATCAAGAGTTCGAGGGACATCATTGAGCTGAACGTGTGCTGAACTCGGAGGTGTTGTACGTTCGGTACTAGATCGGTTTGATCGTGAAGACGTTCGACTACATCAACCACATTAACCTAACGATTCCACTTTCAGTCTACGAGGGTACGTGGACACACTCTTCTCCTCTCGTTGCTATGCATATCCTAGATAGATCTTGTGAGACTGTAGGAAAATTTTGAAATTGCATGCTACGTTCCCCAACACTATGCGCCCTCCCCGACGAATAGGAGTTGACGAACCGCGCGTCTCCACCCTCCCCGGCACGTCCGGCGCCGATGAGCTGGTGCGCCGCGACGATCGCCTCCCTCTCCCCTGCGCGCACCCTCTGCTTCAGTGGTAACGAAGACGAACAGGCAAGGGGATTTGATCCATTTCCAAGGACATGGGGGGTTCTCTGCAAAACGGACGCGCAAACAGCTGCTCCCTGCCACGTGGCGCGGTCGACTGGTCAACACGTGGTCAACATGCGGTGTACGAGCTCAATACGCGCTACAGTGACCGTATAATCACGTCTTGTCATATATAGTGACGGTATTGCATGTATCCCTAAGTACGGTGACCAAAGTGAGCACACGGCGCAAAAACAGTGACTTCCGATGCATTTTACTCTTTATTCCACCGTCACAATGTTTATGGGAACGAAATTGATTAGAATCAACCGGCTGATCGCATGTAGCGTTCCGCCATTCGTGCAGCCATCAGATCCAAGTTTCGTCAGGCAGTGCACTGTGTACGTCTTAGTGCAACACAATATGTTGTAGGGTGGAACCCTAAGTGGAGATCTTTCACGAATTGGAGGGGGAATCCCCAAGAACAAGATGAACACAAGAGGGAAAACAAGAGGAACACTCAAGAACAAGTCCAATCACACATCCACTAGACCAACAAACACACAAGATCCACAAGGTACATGAACAATCAAAGGGAAACAAGATACATGGTAGAGTTCATCCCAAATCCTGTGAAGGAGATGAGGGCTTGATGATCTAGGTAGATCCTTCCCTCAAGGGGGTCTTGAGTTTGGTCACTCCAAGAGGAGGTCTTGATCTCCTAGTGGAGTGGATCCATGGAGCAAAGCTCACAAATGTCTATAATCTACTTTGCTATCCTCTCTAATGAGCTAGGTGGGGGGGGGTACTTATAGTTTAGGGACGAAGTTCGAGGGGGAGAGGGTTACAAGGGCAAAAAGGCCCAACTTGCATGCAGGCAATCTGATCAGTCTGGGCACCCGGGGTAAAAGGGCCCGGGCACCCGGAGGTGGTGTGGTGGTAGGCGGCCGGGCACCCGGGGCCGAAGGGCCGGGCACCCGGGCCGGTCAGGGAGCCTTGGCCAGGGCGCTATAGAGGGTCGGGCACCCGGGGGTTGAGAGCTCGGGCACCCGGTGGGGGGCTAGGCCACGCCCATGAGGAGACCGGGCACCCGGGGGTGATGGCCCAAGCACCCGGAGTGGGGCTGGCAGGGGCCGGGCACCCGGGGGTGGCGACCCGGGCACCCGGGATGGGCAGCTCCAGCGCCCAGGCGGGAAGGGACGGGCACCCGGGGCCTCCTGGTCGGGCACCCGGGTGGCCATGGCCTTGGCCGGCCGGCGGCTGGTGGCCGGGCACCCGGACGGGTCCGAGGCCTCCGTAGCTTCGCGCTCTTCTCCCTCTCCTTCCTCTTGGGTCTCCGGTGAAGTTGGTGCTTCACTCCGTGCTTCCTCGCAATCATCCCGGAAGTACCTATGAATGCATAGCATATCTCTTTGAGGTAGAACCTCATTCTCATGTGAAACCAAACGAAACTCGAAGAGGAAAGAAGTGACCTCGTTCTCGATGTTGCGTGCACATGCTCTTGTCATTGGTCCACGAGGTGCTTGCGGTGGTGGTATGACGTCCATGGTGATGGCCGAGGGATGCTCCGCATCATCTCCCCCCCCCCACCCCTGGGAGAGATCCGTCCACGGATCGTGATCGTCATCACCATGAGAAGGAGAGTGCGTCACCAAGGACTCATCATCTCCAAGCTCGAAATGGGCACTCTCCAATGTCGCACCGTCTTGTGATTCCCTCAAAAGGAGTAAGGACAACAACCACTTGGAAAAACAAATGTGGTTAGCGGTAGTGCAAAACCAAGCATTCAAGAGGTGGTTCACCAAACAAGTGTCGTCATCAAGCATAGGATATGGTGTGACAAGGGAGTGTGACATGGCATGTAAGAACATAAATTGAGCTCAAGCAAAGACATCATGCCAACAAGCATGGAAATGTGAGGTAGTGATGCAAATATGTTTGACACGATAGCAAGCATCGACCTCAAGATCATAGAAAACATGCATAAAGCGCTCGACAAATGGTCTATGGTAGGCATAAGAATCATTCACAACACCAAGAGAAATGAAATGCCTAAACACATGGGGCAAGTTTAAGACAATCCAAGCATAATGTGCATATGGTGTTGTGAAGAAAGTGATGCAAACAAGACAAATGATATAGAAATTTTGCAACATGTGTGAGGCAATCAAGTCATGAGAGAAAATAGTAGGCATAGGCATATGTGAAGTAATGACATTGTTGCAACCAAACATGTGATAGTAGCAAGTAATCCAAGAATTGGATGCAACATGAGAAAGCATAGCAATCAAGTCGTGGCAACTAGTGGAGCGAAGATGCAACCCACTAGAGGAAATCATGGCAATCATATCATGTGTGCAAGTAGTAAGCATAGGCAATGCACATGGCATATCGCAAGCACGAAGACAAAGCAAGATCATAGTATCATCATAGGAATGTGGCATAAATGGAACATGGCAATAACAAGCAATATCTCCACCAAGCTGGCAAATACACATACAAGTAGTAGAATCAATCATCATGTGTAATGCAAAGCATGGGTCACAAATGCATGGAAGAGGCATAGAAATGAGTATATCATGCAAAGTGAACATGGCAAGATGGGCATATAATATGTAATTGACAATAACCCATAACCATGTGAGAGCCGTGTAGAAGGAATGTGCGAAGTATTTGCGCGAAGAGAGCGGTGGGAAAGGAAATCCATGGGATCCAAAGTCAGCATTGCTCTCTAGAGCTCGTTTTGTCAACTCGTGGGATTGCGAGGTTGACAAGTATTCGTGGGTACCTACACAAAAGAGCGACAAACCAAAGAAATTGTGTTCGTGGTAAATGTACACATCATCCATCATGATGTGTATGTGCATGTGTGAGTTAGCACAAGATAAGCATTGGTCAAAGAAATTTGATGCATGGTATAAGAACATGTCATCCATCATGAAAGAATAGTTGTTATGTATGACACGATGGGGACACAAATTTAGAATGCAAGTATATGGCACAACAATATCATTATGATTCATGGGGAGCATATTGTGCACATAATTATTGGGATCATGCAATGGATGGGATGGATCAAAATCTCCTAACATGGATGAGGAAACTATGGGGGTCTCCTCATGAGCAATATTGGAAACATCATATGGAGAAAATGGACAACATCCAAAACAATGCATATCCGAAGCTAGGTGGTCATGGCATGGCATATGAGATAAATGGTGCAAAGGGAGCATATCCATATCATTACAAGAAAAACAAATGCCAATAACCATGGGCTTATCATCTATGCCATATGTGCAAATTGGGTTGATGTTGATGGCATATGCATAGTCACTATGAAGAGATTGCAAATATGACATATTGTTGATCTCATGCATAGCACATGACAAGTCAAACAGATTGTCAAACATGATGTGTCCAAAAGAATTTCACATGATATCCTATGTAACATGGCATCACGACTAATAGACTCCACATGGAAATCCTCAAACTCATCATAAATGGGTAAATCATCGCATGGGGAAATCACACTAGCATGAAGCATGGTAATAGGTGGAGCAACATCATGCAAGCAATCAATGTCAAGAACGTCCACTAGGGGGACAAGAGCATCACCTTCACCTATGTTACCTTTCTCGTTCCACTCAAGTGGTGTAGGTGAGGTGGGAAAGACCAAAGCGTGGTCAACGTCATCATCGTGATGGAACCATGTAGGGGGTGCATCATAGTCCACCATGGCCATCGTCTTGTCCATAGGAAGGACGAAGTCGTCGCGGATCGGCGCATCATCATATATGGGACCTAGCACCAAATGAGAAGACACAATAGAGGTAGAGGTCAAGTTGTTAGAAATGCAAATGGCCTCACGTGCCCTATCAACTTCCTCACTCTCTCTATGTGATGGTGGCTCACTCACTCCCTCAAGGTAGGTGCACTCAATGTCACATATGGTGGAGTCACTCATCTCACTCAAGTGGTGGGGGTTGTGGCTCTCCTCACATGGGAATTGTGGCAACTCATCATATATGGGGCTAGTGGTGAAGTCACTCTCACTCTCAATATGGTGGCACAAGTCACTCAAGTCATCATACGTCGCCGTGGTCGAAGGGAAAATCCCATGCTCAACCATCTCGTTGTCGTCGTCACCGTGGATGAAGGCCGAAGATGGCACATCATCGCTCTCGTCGTGGATGAAGGCCGAAGATGGCACATCATCGCTCTCGTCGTGGATGAAGGCCGAAGATGGCACATCATCACTCTCCTCCATGACCAAAGGGAAAATCCCATGCTCGATCATCTCGTCACCATCGTCGTGCATGAAGGCCGATGTAGGCGTACTCGTCGGAGGTAGGCGAAGATGCCGTACGTCCAAAGGCGAAGATGCCTTGATAACACTTGGCGAAGATGCCGAAGTGGTGGTAGTAGTCGTAGTTCCATCTTGTTGGTGCTTGTCTCGCGGTCTTCTCTTGTGCTCATGAAGTTTGGCTGTAGCTTGATGTAGAGATTTTTGGGACTTGTAGGTGTAGGCATCGCGAGCATCTTCATCTTGATGGTGTTGTAGTGCTTGAGCTCGATGACGTTTTGAAATTGGCCACTTGAGCGTCGCTGCCTTGAAGATGACAAAGGGGAAGAAGACTTGTAGTTGGCCACCATGTCTCATACTTGATCCCTTTGTTCGGCCAACTTGGTGTCGAGGTAGTCCCGTATCCTTGCTTCATTTTGGCGAATGTCGATGGCGAGTCGCTCAATGCCTTGCATTGCTCGTTGTAGTCCGAAGATGGATGTTTTGGTGATATAGTTGTTCGCGTTGTCGTTGTCGTGGAAGACCGGAGATGAAATGCCTTGCCTATCCATCACAAGACTCGAGAAAATGTGAGTAGGAAATGAGATAAACAATACCAAGTTACCTTTTCCCAAAGTTGAGGATGTATCCCGTTTCACTCAATGTGAGATGAAATAATAGTGGAATTGGTACCGACTTGTTCACTCACACCTATCAAGTAAAGCTTATGGTGGAGCTCGGTGAGGATAGTGGCACAAAAATTTGATGCAAAATGTTAGCAAGAGTCAATAATGTTGGAAAAGATTCAAAAATTCGCAAGTGAAACAAGTAGACCAATAGCAATATGTGGCACACGGAAACACACACACGGATAGATAAATGGGGTCGTGCAACCAAGGAATGAGCACAAAATGTGGAATCCACGGAAAACGCTCGTGTTGCACAACTCAAGAGAGACGCTAGCACGATTGCTCAATAGGCGGATACGACACTTGTGCACAACCTAGAAGATGCAAAATGTATGAGCTTTCTATCCCAAGTATGATATGTGTATGATGTTCCGGTGTTTCGCACACGATGATCCAAGATGATCAATATGGTAGTATGTATGCAATGTGGCGATGCTATGGCTCTGGCTTACAAGCTCTTTGCTCTCTTTTCCTTTTTGCTTAAAAGCTTATTCTTGTTTTTTATATGGCCACTTATGCGAAATGCACAAACCAAGATATCAATTGTGTATATGCGGGAACAATCTTATGACACAAGGGATGATATGATACCAAGATGATACCAATATGATATGGTATGTATGCAATGGGAGGTACGGGTCACTAATGTGCACAAGTAACATTGCCGGCAATACTCAAAGGCTAGTCTCGATAGGCAAGTGACGCAAAATGGGCTAAGGGGTTAACAATGTAATGGCAAGAATGTACAATGAAGGGATACCACGATACCGAGGTGATATGGAGGTTACCGTTCTTGCTTACGGTTAGGTTGTCAAAATGGTGAAGTGGTCGATGTCGAAGACGACCTCGTGGCAATGATGAGTGGCGGTGTTCTTGATGTAGATACCCTCCCATGACAATGGGGTCCAATTGGAAACTAAGGGATATTAAGGCCTCCTTTTAATAGAGAACCGGAACAAAGCATTAACACACAGTGAATACATTAACTCCTCAAACTACGGTCATCACCAGGAGTGGTCCCGACTATTGTCACTTCGGGGTTGCCGGATCATAACACGTAGTAGGTGACTATAACTTGCAGGATCGGATCTAGAACATGGATATAATTGTGATAACATAAACGTTTCAGATCTGAAATCATGGCACCCAGGCCCAAAGTGACAAGCATTAAGCATGACAAAGTCATAGCAACATCAATGTCAGAACATAGTGGATACTAGGGATAAGGCCCTAACAAAACTAACTCGATTACATGATGAATCTCATCCAACTCCTCACCGACCAGTGAGCCTACAAAGGAATTACTCACTCCTGGTGGGGAGCATCATGGAATTGGCGAAGGAGAAGGGATGGTGATGATGAAGAACGAAGATCCCCCTCAACAGAGCCCCAAACGGACTCCAGATCTGGCCTCCCAATGAAGAACAGGAGGTGACGGCGGCTCCGTCTTGTGGAACGCAATAATTCTTTCTCCCTGATTTTTTTCTGGAAATTTGTGATTTTATAGCGTTGGTTTTAGGGTCTGTGGGGCCACCAGGTGGGGACAACCCACCTGGGCACGCCTGGGAGGGCAGGCGCGCCCTGGTGGGTTGTGCCCCCCAGGTGCCCCCCTCCGGTGGCTCTTGGCTCCAGAAATTCTCTTTATTGATGTAAAAAATCCTCGCAAAGTTTCGTTCCAGTTCGAGAACTTTTATTTTTGCACAAAAACAACACCAAGGTAGTTCCGCTGAAAACAGCGTCAGTCCAGGGTTAGTTTCATTCAAATCATGCAAATTAGAGTCCAAAACAAGAGGAAAAGCGTTAGGAAAAGTAGATACGTTGGAGATGTATCAACTCCCCCAAGCTTAAACCTTTTCTTGTCCTCAAGCAATTTGGTTGATAAACTGAAAGTGAAAACGAAAAAATTTACAAACTCTTTTGCTCTTGTTTGCATAAATAAGCTTAAACAGCACCCGAGTTTTCAGCCAACATTATAACTAACCATGCTGACAATAACTCTTAAAAATTATATTAACTCATATTAATGACATAATGAACTAGCGAGCATAATAAGATATCTCAAACAGCAACAAGTTATCAAAACAACCATGATATAATATGACAATAGTGGTATCTCGCTAGCCATTTCTGAGACCGCAAAACATAAATGCAGAGCAGCTCCAAAGTTCAAGCAGCGACTAAACATTGTAATTCATGGTAGAAACAATCCAGCCATGATGCACCCAACATTAGCTACACACAATGCATCAGCATGATAGCAGTGCTCTCAGGTTCTGGCGCTTATTTTAGAGGGTGATGACACAACATAAAAGTAAATAGAAAGTCCCTTCGCAAAAGGAAGCAGTGATTTGCAAAGGTGCTAGAGCTCATGTTTTTAAAACATAGGTAAATGATATTTTGAGAAATGCACCCTTATCATTTACTTCATGACTATCACTTATCAATATCTTCCATGTTAAGCACGCTAGTGGCAGTTCCCAAGCGATAGAAGTAAAGGTTTTGACTCCATTGGGAGTTTTTGTTTGATTATTTGAGAGATCTATTCTTTTTGCAGTTTGGGACTGGGCATCCCTATTACCGCCCTTTTCTCGTGCTATGGCGAGTAAATAAACACACGACCTGTGAATAACCCGCTTAGCATGGAAGATACCGAACACCTCCTATCTTTCCATGAATGACCCAGGCACACAAAATGGATATTTATTTGAAATTTTTTAGAGGTGGCACATGCAAATTTACTTAGGACGGCAGGGTAATACCGCATATAGGTAGGTATGGTGGACTCATATGGAATAACTTGGGTTCAAGGTTTTTGATGTACAAGCAGAATTCCCACTTAGTACAGGCAAAGGCTAGCAAATAGGTTGAGAAGCGGCCAACTAGAGAGCAACAATGGTCATGAACATGCATTATGCATAAGTAACATTGGACACTAGCATGAGTAGAAATGTCGCCCTTCAACACATGATCACGAAGAAAATGATGACGAATCTGAATGTGCTTGGTCTTCGAGTGCTGAACTGGGTTGTGAGCAATCTTGATGGCACTCTCATTGTCACCGAGGAGTGGCACATTCTTCACGTTGATGCCATAGTCCTTGAGTGTTTGCTTCATCCATAGCAGTTGAGCACAGCAAGAACCAGCAGCAATGTACTCAGCTTCAGCAGTAGACAGTGATACGCAGTTTTGTTTCTTCGAGGACCAACAGACCAAGGATCGTCCGAGGAAATGACAAGTACCAGATGTTGACTTGCGGTCCACACGATCACCAGCGTAGTCAGAGTCAGAATATCCAATGAGATCAAAATCCGAGCCCTTGGGATACCATAATCCTAGTGTTGGTGTGTGGGCTAGATATCGAAGAATATGCTTCACAGCCTTATGGTGTGATTCCTTCGGTGCAGCTTGAAATCGGGCGCACATGCAAACACTAAGCATTATATCTGGCCTAGATGCACATAAGTACAATAAAGAGCCAATCATGGAGCGGTATACCTTATGATCAAAGTCAATACCATTTTCATCAGTGCATAGTTGACCATTTGTGGGCATAGGAATTTTGATGCCTTTGCAATCTTGCATGCCGAATTTCTTCAGGACGTCCTTGAGGTATTTCTCCTGAGATATGAATATGCCATTGCGCTGTTGACGAATTTGAAGACCTGTGTGTAGCCTTGAGCTACTAGTCGTGCCTTATTCCTCACCACAACACCATTTTCATCTTGCTTGTTGCGGTAGATGCACTTTGTGCCAATGATGTTATGTTTGCGAGGATCGGGACGATCGACTAATTCCCAGACGTTGTTGAGCTTGAACTGATGTAATTCTTCTTGCATGGCCTGAATCCACTCAGGCTCCAGAAATGCTTCATCTACCTTAGCGGGCTCTATGATAGAGACAAAAGCAAAGTGCCCACAAAAGTTAGATAGGTGTGAAGCTTTTGAGCGTGTGAGAGGACCTGGTGCCTTAATTTCATCGATGATCTTCTCCACTTGCACTTCTTTTGCAACACGTGGGTGAGCTGGTTGTCGTTGAGGAATTTGATCAGCATTTTCTTCAGCATCAATTTCCTCAGCATTTTCTTCAGGTGCATCAGCTCGACGTTCTTCACGTTCTGGAATGAATTCTTCAGCAGATTCTTCAGTAGGAATGACATCTTCAGTAGCCTTGTGCTTGATAGAATCCTCAGGTGCTAATTCATCTAACACAGAAGGTAGGTGCTCTCTTTGCGAGCCATTAGTTTCATCGAACCGCACATCTACAGTTTCAACAACCTTGTGAAGAACATTGTTGAAAACTCTGTAGGTGTGCGAGTCCTTTCCGTAACCAAGCATAAAACCTTCATGTGCTTTTGGTGCAAATTTTGAGTTGTGATGAGGATCTCTAATCCAGCATTTAGCACCGAAGACTTTGAAATAACTCACATTGGGTTTCTTGTCAGTGAGGAGTTCATAGGCAGTCTTCTTGAAGAATTTGTGAAGATATACTCTATTGATGATGTGGCACGCAGTATCAATTGCATCAACCCAGAAACAACGAGGGGTTTTGTACTCATCGAGCATAGTGTGAGCCATCTCAGCAAGAGTCCTGTTCTTGTGCTCCACGACGCCATTCTGTTGAGGAGTATAAGGAGCAGATAACTCATGAGTAATACCAAGTTCATCAAGATAGTCATCGAGACCCGAATTCTTGAACTCAGTGCCATTGTCACTTCTGATGTGCTTGATCTTCACACCAAAGTTGGTTGAAGCCCTCGAGGAAAATCGTTTGAAGACTTCCTGCACTTCATTTTTGTAAGAGACAAGGTGTACCCATGTGTAACGAGAGTAATCATCAACAATAACAAAGCCATATTGAGATGCTTCATTTGAAACAGAGGAGTAGTGATTAGGACCGAAGAGATCCATGTGAAGCAATTCGAATGGTCGAGTAGTGGTCATGATGGTCTTTGCTGGATGCTTGGCCTTGGTCATTTTTCCTGCTTCACAGGCACCGCATAAGTGATCCTTGAGGAATTTGACATTCTCAATGCCAATGACATGCTTCTTCTTCGCAAGCGTGTGCAAATTCCTCATGCCAGCATGACCAAGTCGTCGATGCCATAGCCATCCTTCTGAAGCTTTTGCAAGTAGGCACACGGCTGGTTGTGAATCTGCAGAGAAATCAACAATATACAAGTCTCCTCTCCTAAAGCCTTCGAAGACTTTGGATTTGTCAGCTTCCATAATCACAACACAACGATATTTGCCAAAGACAACAACCATATCAAGATCACAAAGCATTGAGACAGACATAAGGTTGTATCCTAAGGACTCAACAAGCATGACTTTGTCCATGTGTCGATCCTTTGTGATAGCAACCTTACCTAGACCCAATACCTGACTTCCGCTTTTGTCAGCGAAGATGATATGCTTCAGATGTGACGATGATAAGGGAGCATCCATCAACAGATTCCTGTCACCAGTCATGTGATTTGTACATCCACTATCAAGTACCCACTCAGTGGCTTTGGGTTGATCATCCTGCAGATGAATTAGTGCAACTTACGACCTCATATACTTCAGTAGTGAAGAATATGATATCACAATTCATCAGATCAATTTCATCAAGCAGTAGGACAGATAAAGCAGAGGGAGGACGTGTGAAATGAAAGTTCATTTCATCATGGTTAGCCTGCGTCCTTTTAGGCATTTTGTCAGGTCCCCAGCAAATTCTTCAGACGTTTACCGTACGTCTGGAGACCTGACCCTGTAGAAGAGATTAGTTCTTTTTCTTCACCACCCACATCTGAAGGGGTGGCAAAGAGTTCATCACTCTACGAGCTCCATATGAGAATGGTGGCATAGCGGCCAAACCATTATGTTTCACATAAGAGGGGTTAGGATAAGCATATGAATAAGCAGAGAAATTCTTCGAGGACTTATGAACATAATAATTTGAAGAATAATGCTCATATTCATAGCCCTTGGCTCTTCCCTGCGAAACAGAGTTGTTAGCACGATGATGTTCATATGAGGACTTTGATCCATGTGAGGAATTTGATCCCCTTGAGGAATTTGGTCCGTATGAGGACTTGGATCCATATGAAGAATTTGGTCCATATGAAGAATTTGATCTGGGGTTCCTTTTCTTCACAGGTGGTGTCATGAGGACATTCACCTGAAGACTTTCAAGGCACCTTTTGGGAACCCAGATTTTCTTCATAGGGGAACCATTCCTGCAGTTAGTGCCAACATATCTAGCAAATACTTCACCATTCTGATTTTTGAACAGTTTATAGTTGGAGTCAGACTCATCAGAAGAATGAGACGATTCACATGTATAGCCAGATAAATTAGATGGATCAACTGGAGGTCCCTTTGCAGCAACCCATGAGGTTTTGGGGTACTGCTCAGGCTTCCAATATGTACCATCAGCATTGAGTTTCCTCTCAAAGGCAATACCCTCTTTCCTAGGGTTCCTGTTGAGGATCTGCTTTTTAAGCACATCACAAAGGGTCTGATGCCCTTTGAGGCTTTTGTACATGCCTGTCATGTACAATTCCTTCAGCCCTGCATCGTCAGTGATACTAGCAATGTCCTCAGATGAGGAATTAGTGATAGCAGTGACAGGTGAAGAATTTGTAACATTAGAAGCATTTGAACATTCAGGTGAAGAATTAGCAGATTCTCGTTCAATGCATTTCAAACAGGGAGTAATAAATTCTTCCTGAGCAGCGCTGATTTATTGAGCAAGCAATGAATCACGCTCCTTCTGAAGATCTTCATAACTCACTCTTATCTTCTCAAAATCGGACAAAAGAGAGTTATGCTGATCTTGAAGGGAGTCATACTTAGAATGAAGGCTCTGAAGACTTTCAGCCAAAGCTTGTGACTGATCCATTTCTTCACTCAACATATCATTTCTCTTACTAAGCATGTTGTTAGCCCTTTCCAAGGCTCTTTGTTGTTTAGTGGCAAGGGAAGCAAGTTTGACATAACTGGGTCCAAATTCATCACCAGATTCTTCATCACTGGACTCAGATAGGTAGCATTCAGTTACCTCAGCACTTTTTTCCATAAGGCATGGAGTAGAGGATGATGATTCTGGTTCGAATGTCATCGATTTGAGCGATTCCTTGAAATCCTCAAACCAAGGATCATGACGGGTTCGATGACCTTCATAGACCTCAGAGAGCTGGTCCTAGATAAGCTTCACATGGTCCAGATGCATGATGTTCCTGAACTGATTTCAAGACAGACAGGAGCAGATGACGTCCTTCGCCGTGAGGTTGAGAAGAGTGTACTTGCGAATGTCATCAGCTCCCGCCGTCTTGCATAGATCGATAAGACCAATCTCAGTGACGATCCACAGTTCGCTGTTCATCGCCATGAGAGTAGGATTCCCCCCTTGGGCGCGCCATAGAGATGGCCGGCCCTCCCCTCCTCCACTCCTTTATATACGGGGGAGGGGGCACCCCATAGACACACAAGTTGACAGCTGTCTTAGCCGTGTGCGGTGCCTCCCTCCACAGATTTCCACCTCGGTCATATCGTTGTAGTGCTTAGGCGAAGCCCTGCGTCGATAACTTCATCATCACCATCATCAGCCGTCGTGCTAACGAAACTCTCCCTCGACCTCAGCTAGATCTAGAGTTCGTGGGACGTCACCGAGCTGAACGTGTGCAGATCTTGGTGGTGCCGTACTTTCGGTACTAGGATCGGTCGGATCGTGAAGACGTACGACTACATCAACCGCGTTGTCACAACGCTTCCACTTTCGGTCTACGAGGGTACGTGGACAACACTCTCCCCTCTCATTGCTATACATCACCTAGATGGATCTTGCGTGTGCGTAGGAAATTTTTTGAAATTACTGCGTTCCCCAACAGTGGCATCCGAGGCAGGTCTATGCGTAGATGTTATATGCATGAGTAGAACACAAAGAGTTGTGGGCGATAGTAGTCATACTGCTTACCAGCATGTCATACTTTGATTCAGCGGTATTGTTGGATTAAGCGGCCCGGGCCGACATTAGGTGTATGCTTACGCGAGACTGGTTCTACTGACGTGATTTGCACATAGGTGGCTGGCGGGTGTCAGTTTCTCCAACTTAAGTTGAATCATGTGTGACTACGCCCGGTCCTTGTTGAAGGTTAAAACAGCACACTTGATGAAAAATCATTGTGGTTTTGATGCGTAGGTAAGAACGGTTCTTGCTCAGCCCGTAGCAGCCTTGTAAAACTTGCAACAACATAGTAGAGGATGTCTAACTTGTTTTGCAGGGCATGTTGTGATGTGATATGGTCAAGACATGATGCTAAATTTTATTGTATGAGATGATCATGTTTTGTAACAGAGTTATCGGCAACTGGCAGGAGCCATATGGTTGTCACTTTATTGTATGCAATGCAATCGCCCTGTAATTGTTTTTACTTTATCACTAAGTGGGAGCGATAGTCGTAGAAGCAATAGTTGGCGAGACGACAACGATGCTACGATGGAAATCAAGGTGTCACACCGGTGACGATGGTGATCATGACGGTGCTTTGGAGATGGAGATCAAAGGCACAAGATGATGATGGCCATATCATATCACTTATATTGATTGCATGTGATGTTTATCCTTTATGCAGCTTATTTTGCTTAGTTCGGCGGTAGCATTATAAGATGATCTCTCACTAAATTTCAAGGTACAAGTGTTCTCCCTGAGTATGCACCGTTGCAAAAGTTCGTCGTGCCGAGACACCACGTGATGATCGGGTGTGATAAGCTCTACGTTCACATACAACGGGTGCAAGCCAGTTTTGCACACGCAGAATACTCGGGTTAAACTTGACGAGCCTAGCATATGCAGATATGGCCTTGGAACACTGAGACCGAAAGGTCGAGCATGAATCATATAGTAGATATGATCAACATAGTGATGTTCACCATTGAAAACTACTCCATCTCACGTGATGACCGGACATGGTTTAGTTGATTTGGATGACGTGATCACTTAGAAGATTAGAGGGATGTCTATCTAAGTGGGAGTTCTTAAGTAATATGATTAATTGAACTTTTAGTAACTAATAGTATTTTGCATGTCTATGTTGTTGTAGATCAATGGCCCGTGCTACTATTCCTTTGAATTTTAATGCGTTCCTAGAGAAAGCTAAGTTGAAAGATGATGGTAGCAACTACACGGACTGGGTCCGTAAGTTGAGGATTATCCTCATTACTGCACAGAAGAATTACGTCCTGGAAGCACCGCTAGGTGCCAGGCCTGTTGTAGATGCTACTGATGATGTTAAGAATGTCTGGCAAAGTAAAGCTGATGACTACTCGATAGTTTAGTGTGCCATGCTTTATGGCTTAGAACCGGGACTTCAACGTCGTTTTGAACGTCATGGAGCATATGCGATGTTCCAGGAGTTGAAGTTAATATTTCAAGCAAATGCCCGGATTGAGAGATATGAAGTCTCCAATAAGTTCTACAGTTGCAAAGTGGAGGGGAATAGTTCTGTCAGTGAACATATACTCAGAATGTCTGGGTACCACAACCACTTGACTCAGCTGGGAGTTAATCTTCCTGATGATAGTGTCATTGACAGAGTTCTTCAATCACTGCCACCAAGCTACAAGAGCTTCGTGATGAACTATAATATGCAAGGGATGGATAAGACAATTCCCGAGCTCTTCGCAATGCTAAAGGATGCGGAGGTAGAAATCAAGAAGGAGCATCAAGTGTTGATGGTCATCAAGACCACCAGTTTCAAGAAAAAGGGTAAAGGGAAGAAGGGGAACTTCAAGAAGAACAGCAAGCAAGTTGCTGCTCAAGTGAAGAAGCCCAAGTCTGGACCTAAGCCTAAGACTGAGTGATTCTACTGAAAAGGGATTGGTCACTGGAAGCGAAACTGCCCCAAGTATTTGGCGGATAAGAAGGATGGCAAGGTGAACAAAGGTATATGTGATATACATGTTATTGATGTGTACCTTACTAATGCTCGCAATAGTGCCTGGGTATTTGATACTGGCTCTGTTGCTAATATTTGCAACTCGAAACAGGGACTATGGATTAAGCGAAGATTGGCTAAGGACGAGGTGACGATGCGCGTGGGAAATAGTTCCAAAGTCGATGTGATCGCGGTCGGCACGCTACTTCTACATCTACCTTCAGGATTAGTTTTAGACCTGAATAATTGTTATTTGGTGCCAGCGTTAAGCATGAACATTATATCTGGATCTTGTTTGATGCGAGACGGTTATTCATTTAAATCCAAGAATAATGGTTGTTCTATTTATATGAGTAATATCTTTTATGGTCATGCACCCTTAAAGAGTGGTCTATTTTTGTTGAATCTCGATAGTAGTGACACACATATTCATAATATTGAAGCCAAAAGATGCAGAGTTCATAATGATAGTGCAACTTATTTGTGGCACTGCCGTTTGGGTCATATTGGTGTAAAGCGCATGAAGGTACTCCATTCTGATGGACTTTTGGAATCACTTTATTATGAATCACTTGGTACCTGCGAACCATGCCTCATGGGCAAGATGACTAAAATTCTGTTCTCCGGAACAATGGAGCGAGCAACAGATTTATTGGAAATCATACATACTGATGTATGTGGTCCAATGAACATTGAGGCTCGCGGCTGGTATCGTTATTTTCTAACCTTCACATATGATTTGAGCAGATATGGGTATATCTACTTGATGAAACATAAGTCTGAAACATTTGGAAAGTTCAAAGAATTTCAGAGTGAAGTGGAAAATTATCGTAACAAGAAAATAAAGTTTCTACGATCTGATCGTGGAGGAGAATATTTGAGTTACGAGTTTGGTCTTCATTTGAAGCATTGCGGAATATTTTCGCAACTCACGCCACCCAGAACACCACAGCGTAATGGTGTGTCCAAACGTCGTAATCGTACTTTACTAGATATGGTGCGATCTATGGTGTCTCTTACTGATTTACTGCTATCGTTTTGGGGTTATGCTTTAGAGATGGTTGCAGTCACGTTAAATAGGGCACCATCTAAATCTGTTGAGATGACACCTTATGAACTATGGTTTGGCAAGAAACCCAAGCTTTCGTTTCTTAAAGTTTGGGGTTGCGATGCTTATGTGAAAAAGCTTCAACCTGATAAGCTCGAACCCAAATCGGAGAAATGTGTCTTCATAGGATACCCAAAGGAGATTGTTGGGTACACCTTCTATCACAGATCCGAAGGCAAGACATTCATTGCTAAGAATGAATCCTTTCTAGAGAAGGAGTTTCTCTCGAAAGAAGTGAGTGGGAGGAAAGTAGAACTTGATGAGGTAACTGTACCTGCTTCCTTATTGGAAAGTAGTTCATCACATAAATCAGTTCCTGTGACCACTACACCAATTAGTGAGGAAGCTAATGATGATGATCATGTAACTTTAGATCAAGTTACTACTGAACCTCGTAAGTCAACCAGAGTAAGATCCGCACCAGAGTGGTACGGTAATCCAATTCTGGAGGTCATGTTACTTGACCATGACAAACCTACGAACTATGAGGAAGCGATGATGAGCCCAGATTCCGCAAAATGGCTTGTGGCCATGAAATCTGAGATGGGATCCTTGTATGAGAACAAAGTGTGGACTTTGGTTGACTTGCCTGTTGATCAGCAAGCCATCGAGAATAAATGGATCTTCAAGAAGAAGACTGACGCTGTCGGTAATGTTATTGTCTACAAAGCTTGACTTGTTGCGAAAGGTTTTCGACAAGGTCAAGGAGTTGACTACGATGAGACCTTCTCACCCGTAGCGATGCTTAAGTCCGTCTAAATCATGTTAGCAATTGCTGCATTTTATGATTATGAAATTTGGCAAATGGATGTAAAGAGTGCATTCCTGAATGGATTTCTGGAAGAAGAGTTGTATATGATGCAACCCGAAGGTTTTATCAATCCAAAGGATGCTAACAAAGTGTGCAAGCTCCAGCTATCCATTTATGGACTGGTGTAAGCATCTCAGAGTTGGAATAAATGTTTTGATAGTGTGATCAAAGCATATGGTTTTATACAGACTTTTGGAGAAGCCTGTATTTACAAGAAGGTGAGTGGGAGCTATGTAGCATTTCTAATATTATATGTGGATGACATATTGTTGATTGGAAATGATATAGAATTTTTGGATAGCATAAAAGGATACTTGAATAAGAGTTTTTCAATGAAAGACCTCGATGAAGCTGCTTATATATTGGGCATAAAGATCTATAGAGATAGATCAAGACGCTTAATTGGACTTTCACAAAGCACATACCTTGATAAAGTTTTGAAGAAGTTCAAAATAGATCAAGCAAAGAAAGGGTTCTTGCCTGTATTACAAGGTGTGAAGTTGAGTCAGACTCAATGCCCGACCACTGCAGAAGATAGAGAGAAAATGAAAGTCATTCCCTATGCTTCAGCCATAGGTTCTATCATGTATGCAATGCTGTGTACCAGACCTGATGTGTGCCTTGCTATTAGTTTAGCAGGGAGGTACCAAAGTAATCCAGGAGTGGATCACTGGACAGCGGTCAAGAACATCCTGAAATACCTGAAAAGGACTAAGGATATGTTTGTCGTTTATGGAGGTGACAACGAACTCGTCGTAAATGGTTATGTTGATGCAAGCTTTGACACTGATCTGGATGACTCTAAGTCACAAACCGGATACGTATTTATATTGAACGGTGGAGCTGTAATTGGTGCAGTTCTAAGCAAAGCATCGTGGCGGGATCTACGTGTGAAGCGGAGTACATAGCTACTTCGGAAGAAGAAAATGAAGGAGTCTGGATGAAGGAGTTCGTATCCGATCTAGGTGTCATACCTAGTGCATCGGGTCCAATGAAAATCTTTTGTGACAATACTGGTGCAATTGCCTTGGCAAAATAATCTCGATTTCACAAAAGAACCAAGCACATCAAGAGACGCTTCAATTCCATCCGCGATCAAGTCAAGGAGGGAGACATAGAGATTTGCAAGATACATATAGATCTGAATGTTGCGGACCCGTTGACTAAGCCTCTCTCATGAGCAAAACATGATCAGCACCAAGACTCCATCGGTGTTAGAATCATTACTGTGTAATCTAGATTATTGACTCTAGTGCAAGTGGAAGTCTGAAGGAAATATGCCCTAGAGGCAATAATAAAGTTGTTATTTATATTTCCTTATACCATGATAAATGTTTATTATTCATGCTAGAATTGTATTAACCGGAAATTTAGTACATGTGTGAATACATAGATAAACAGAGTGTCACTAGTATGCCTCTACTTGACTAGCTTGTTGAATCAAAGATGGTTAAGTTTCCTAGCCATAGACATGAGTTGTCATTTGATTAACGGGATCACATCATTAGAGAATGATGTGATTGACTTGACCCATCCGTTAGCTTAGCACGATGATCGTTTAGTTTGTTCCTATTGCTTTCTTCATGACTTACACATGTTCCTATAACTATGAGATTATGCAACTCCCGAGTACCGGAGGAACACTTTGTGTGCTATCAAACATCACAACGTAACTGGGTGATTATAAATATGCTCTACAGGTGTCTCCGATGGTGTTTGTTGAGTTGGCATAGACCTAGATTAGGATTTGTCACTCCGATTGTCAGAGAGGTATCTCTGGGCCCTCTCGGTAATGCACATCACTATAAGCCTTGCAAGAAATGTGACTAATGAGTTAGTTGCAGGATGATGCATTACGGAATGAGTAAAGAGACTTGCCGGTAACGAGATTGAACTAGGTATTGAGATAACGACGATCGAATCTCGGGCAAGTAACATACCAATGACAAAGGGAACAACGTATGTTGTTATGCGGTTTGACCGATAAAGATCTTTGTAGAATATGGAGGAACCAATGTGAGCATCCAGGTTCCGCTATTGGTTATTGACCGGAGATGAGTCTCAGTCATGTCTACATAGTTCTCGAACTCGTAGGGTCTGCACGCTTAACGTTCGATTATGATCGGTATTATGTGTTCATGTGTTTTGATGTACCGAAGGTTGTTCGGAGTCCTAGATGTGATCACGGACATGACGAGGAGTCTCGAAATGGTCGAGACATAAAGATCGATATATTGGAATGCTATGTTTGGACATTGGAATGGTTCCGGGTGAGTTTGGGCATTTACGGTAGTACCGGAGGGTTACCGGAACCCCTCGGGGATTATATGGGCCTTATTGGGCCTTAGTGGGAGAGAGGAGGAGGCGGCCAAGGTGGGGGCGCCCCCCCAAGCCCAATCCGAATTGGGGTGGGGGGCCGGCCCCCCTTTCCTTCTCCCTCTCTCCTCCTTCCTTCCTCTCCTACTCCAACTAGGGAAGAGGGAATCCTACTCCCACCGGGAGTAGGACTCCCCCCTTGGGCGCGCCATAGAGAGGGCCGGCCCTCCCCTCCTCCACTCCTTTATATACGGGGGAGGGGGGCACCCCATAGACACACAAGTTGGCAGCTGTCTTAGCCGTGTGCGGTGCCCCCCTCCACAGATTTCCACCTCGGTCATATCGTTGTAGTACTTAGGCGAAGCGCTGTGTTGGTTACTTCATCATCACTGTCATCACGCCGTCGTGCTGACGAAACTCTCCCTCGACCTCAGCTGGATCTAGAGTTCGTGGGACGTCACCGAGCTGATCGTGTGCAGATCATGGAGGTGCCATACTTTCGGTACTAGGATCGGTCGGATCGTGAAGACGTACGACTACATCAACCGCGCTGTCATAATGCTTCCACTTTTGGTCTACGAGGGTACGTGGACAACACTCTCCCCTCTCGTTGCTATACATCACCTAGATGGATCTTGCCTGTGCGTAGTAATTTTTTTGAAATTACTGTGCTCCCCAACACGCACGTATCTTGTGTATTATGTCTTTCATTACTTCTACTTTGTTACACCACTATCTGATTAGTTGACACATCATATATGAGAACATGACATGCCTATCCATTTTATGTACCTATTCCATGTGTCATCATACCATGTTTTTTTAGTCAAGTGTTGGTCTTTCGTAACAGATGTCCAAATGGAAGAGGGTGAGTGCAGATCCTGAAGGAGTACAAACAAAGTATTTGGAAAAGGCAGTGATACCTGATAAATTAGATAGATCACCAGCCCCAGAAAACACGACCCCAACTGTAGCACACTTTACCCCTACTCCATTGGCCAAATCCTTATTAGAACTACAGAGAGCCCAGCATCAGGTGATGTCTATGATATCAAATCAAAATTTGAACTCCTACATTTTTGTATGTGCCTTACCATCTCTCTTGTATGAAAACTACTTGCAGATGAATATCCATTCTCAAGGGATCATAAGATCTCACAACAATACTGGGCACTGCATTGCTCTTGTCAGTACCTCTTGTTCTTTATCACCATACTTACACTCATTTTTGTTTGATCATATAGTATCATTGTAAATGTTTGCTTCCTTATCCACCGTTTGCTCGAAATTATAAGATCTATATTTACTCTTACATAAATGTAGAATAAACCCAATGGTTATGAAGTTCTAGATTGCTCTTGTAAGTACATGTTGTCATGCACTCCCTTCGTATCGAATTAATTGTTGCTCAATTGGATGTACTTAGAACTAAAATAGTGTTATATACATCCATTTGAGCGACAAGTAATTTCGGACGAAGGTAATATTACTGGACTTACATTGAGAGATAGTTGATTGTCTAGCACTACTCTGCATCTTATCTGCACTGCCCTCCATTTTCTCCAAATTATTAGATCTACATTTACTCTTACCAAAATGTTGAATAAAACCAATGCCACTACACAAGTTGAGGTCTGCATTCCTCTTGTCAGCACCTTTTGCCTTGTAACGTTGTACTTAATTGATAGCTATTTGATTATGTATCATCACTCTGCATATGAGCTTTATTATCCTCTATTTTTTCCAATATTATTAGATCTATATTTACTCTTTACAAAATGTAGAATAAAGCAACACTTGTGAAGGAGTTTCTTTGGGGAATTTATTGAATTATCCTTCCATCAACATGGAGAAGGGCTTTGCCGAGCCCGTGTTAACATGTATTGTAAGTCCATCATTCTCAAGCCTTCAAACTTTGTTCTAGTATAGATTTGAATAGACATCATTTCCTCCACTACTGTTTACTTTGGTGTTTGCATCAGATTGGATGTTTGGAACAACTACTAGTTTCAAACTGTAGTTGTAAAAACATGTTCCTTATTCATACCATCCACATTAATTAGTACAGATCCATTGATTTTCTTTAGCCCTGCATGTATGCATGTGTTCTATATCTCTAATCCGGTGGTGTGGTGTAGCTTTCCACGCCTGCATCATCTCATTTCCTGCTTTGTCTTAACTGATTTTGCTGATAATATGAACAATGCCATATTATGTTAATGCTATTTTAAATTATATCTCTAAATTTGCCAATATAAAAATGGGCTAGAATTGTCAGCACACTGGCCATTGTTGCTTATATATTTGTGGAACCTATTATCTGTCTCCTTGTTTCTCTTTCATAGTCATATCTCTAATGCCAGGCAGAACTTTAGGGAAGATAGTGAGCAAAACCATCTTGCAGAGAGCAAGATGACCCCAAGGTCATGTCTTGATGAAGACAGTGAGTTCAAGCTACTCACCAGCAACTGCGACACAACCTCGGTGAAGTTGTCACCTGAATTAGTTCGACATCTTTAGTCTCAACTTAAAGCAGAAAGACTTGGTTCAACTCAGGTCTTACTTGTAGTCCATTCTCTAACGAAGATCACAGAGGACAGTCATGTGTGCTTTCTTGCTACATGGCTAGGGCTGGAGGATATGTGGTTTAGACAACTGAGGTCTCATCAGCTTGTTTTGTTGCTTGTGGTGCACCTCCGGGGAAGGGCTAATGTTTCTTGAACTGTGTTGAAGTGCTCTTGGTTTTGTATATTCTTTTGTTGGCACGTTTGTATGCACTGGTGGCGACCTTTGCTGCCCAATGTATGTATCAATGTAAGTCTTATTGAGTACCTTTGTACTCATGGTCTCTTAATTTATGTTTTGTAGAGGAGACTTCAGTCTACTAGTAGTTCCATGTGGAGTTCGACGTTGATTGAGTAGCTTGGGAATTCCAGATAGAGGTCTGGTTCCTATGGAGGGTCTTGTAGATAGTCAGGCTTCTCAGCCTTTTTCTTTTGTAGTTGTCTGTACTCAGACATCTTTATGCTTTCGTTGCTTGTATGACTTTGTATGTCCGGTCATGAGACCCATGTTTGTAATATCATGCTATGTATGGCTCCTCGGAGCCTCTTAAATAAATACTTTGAGTCGTAGAGTTATGTTGTGATGCCATGTTGTATCTACACATATCGTGCATATTGTGTGTATGTTTTGAAATGCATTGGTATGTGTGGGATTCGACACCTAGTTATCTGCGTTTGGTAGCCTTTCCTATAGGGAAATGCCTCCTAGTGCTTCCACTGAGCCATAGTAGTTCGCTACTGCTCCGGAACACATGGATTTACTGGCATGTATCCTTCTTTGCTCTTGGGTATGTCCCTATGGGGAATTTCGCGCGGTGTTTACTGAAGTCCTTGTGGTTTTACTACGACTTGGTTACACTCGCCGCTGACTGACATGTGCATTGTTGGGTTACCTATGGCTGTCCCTGTAAGTTTGTGCCTCCTTGGTTTATGACCAGTCATGTCGACCCGGGTTCTCTATCATGTGGATGCTAGCAACATAATCATATACATGAGCCAAAAGACACAAACGGTCCTGGCCAAGGTAAAGGTGTCAGCCATGGGTTACCATGCATGATGTCGCAAAGTGACATGATGTGTTATATGCTAGATCAGTGTTACTTAGGATTGGGGTCCTAACAGGAAGAAATGCCAGGAGGGGGCCCACCAGAGATCACGAGCTCAGCCCCCCCCCCCCCCCCCCCCCCGGGGCGCGCCTGGTGAGCTCATAACCCCACCAGCAGGCCTCTGGGGTCTATCTTCTCCTATATGATGCTATTTTCCCTGGAGAACAATCAAAAGAAGACTTTTGGGATGAAGAGCTGCCATCTCGAGGCGGAACCTGGCAGGAGCAATTTTGCTCTCTAGTGGAGCGATTCCGCCGGGATAATTCCCTCCGGGAGTGGGAAATCAAATCCATCGACATCTCCAACGATCCTCTCACCGTGGGAGGACCAATCCTCATCAACATCTTCACCAACACCATCTCGTCTCAAACCCTAGTTCATATCTTGTATTCAATCTTTGTTCGAAAACCTCAGATTGGTATCTATGGGTTGCTAGTAGTGTTGATTACATCTTGAAGTTGATGCTAGTTGGTTTATTTGGTTGAAGATTAAATGTTCAGATCCTTAAGCAGATTCAATACACCTCTGATCTTGAACATGAATATGGTTTGTGAGTAGTTACTTTTGTTCTTGAGGACATGGGAGAAGTCTTGTTATAAGTAATCATGTGAAGTTGGTCTTCATTCGATATTTTGATGATATGTATATTGTTCTTCCTTTAGTGGTGTCATGTGAACATAGACTACATGACACTTCACCATACTTGGGCCTAAGGGAAGGCATTGGAGAGTAATAAGTAGATGATGGGTTGCGAGAGTGATAGAATCTTAAATCCTAATTTATGCGTTATTCCGTAAGGGGCTGATTTGAATCCATATGTTTCATGTTATGGTTAGATTTATCTTAATTCTTCTTTGGTAGTTGCGGATTCTTGCGAGAGGGGGTAATCATAAGAGGGTTGCTTGTTCAAGTAAGAAAAACACTAGCACCGGTCCACCCACATATCAAATTATCAAAGTAACAAACGCAACTCAACTAAACATGATGAACATGACTAGACGGCAATTCCCATGTGTCCTCGAAAATGCTTTGCTTACTATAAGAGAACTTTTCAGCTTCTCCTTTGCTATAAAAAGGATTGGGCCACCTTGCTGCCTCTTGGTTATTATTGTTACTTGTTACAAATTACCTTTCTACAAAACTATTTGTTACCGCTACTTTCAGTACTTGCAGAGACCAGCTTGCTGAAAACCACTTGTCATTTCCTTCTGCTCCTCGTTGGGTTCGACACTCTTACTTATCGAAAGGACTACGATTGATCCCCTATACTTGTGGGTCATCAGATGGCGACATGCTTGAGTATGTTGTGATGGATGCCATGGAGCCCCTTCCCCAGGAGATCGTCGAGAACGAGCTAGACATGGAGGAGGCGACGGTGATCGATGAGCGCTAGGCGGAGCAGTAGTCTTTGTTTAGAGCGCCAGTATTTTGTTAGAGTAATGTTTAGGTCAGCTAGCTCTGTTTAATTGCTGAACTTGCTCGATTAATAAGTGTGGGTGTGTTGTAGGCTCTTTTGTGTACCCAAATTATGCAATGACGTAGATGACCACTATAATAAGGGAAATTCGAACCAAAATTTGCACATTCAAACTCATCACACGCGGGGTAAGCCATATCAATCATTTGTGATGTTCAGATATCGTACACAGTGCTGAATAAGGGCCGTGTCTGATGACACTCTACGGGCTAGTTTTTTGCTACACCGAACAAAAAATTTCAGCATTTACGAAAATATCTACTCCCCCTCCTCCTCACCAAAAGCCACATTTCCCCTGTTCCAGCCTTCCTTTCCAAGTTAAAACCTTCACTGCTTGCTTGCAGCGACGCCTCCTCACCGGTGATGCTCCTTCATGCTGCTCAGCCTCGTCGATCTAGTCAGGTAATCCACACTCAAGCCCCATTGTGACGTTGTCGATTCAATCATACACTAATCATACACGCAAATGTGTACGATCAAGATCAATGACTCACGGGAAGATATCACAACACAACTCTAGACACAAATTAAAATAATAAAAGCTTTATATTACAAGCTAGGGGCCTCGAGGGCTCGAATACACAAGAGTCAGCGGAAGCAAGAATATCTTAGTACAGACATGAGTTAGACAAGTTTGCCTTAAGAAGGCTAGCACAAAAGCAACATCAATCGAAAAGGCAAGGCCTCCTGCCTGGGAGCCTCCTAACTACTCCTGGTCGTTGGCGGTCTCCACGTAGTAGTAGGCATATGCGGTGGTAGCTGGCTCCTGGGCTCCGACATCTGGTTGCATCAACCGGAAAGAAGAAGAAAGGGGGAAAGGGGGAGCAAAGCAACCGTGAGTACTCATCCAAAGTACTCGCAAGCAAGGATCTACACTACATATGCAACATTATCAAAGGAAGGCTGTATACGTGGACTGGGCTGCAGAAATGCCAGAATAGAGAGAAGGCCTAGTCTTATCGAAGACTAGCATCTTCTGGAAATCACCATCTTGCAGCAACATGAGGGAGTAGAGTAGCATAAAGTAAAGTAGTAGAAGTGTTAACAACCTCGGCCAGAGATCCTTTCTCGACTCCCTGCGAGAAAGCGATCCCAGAGCCATACTATCCAGTTATCATCACAATCCAATTCTCATATCCATGTCTCATCTCAAGTATCCAGTTCTAGTTGTATCGATCGGGATACAACTCCAAGTGTCCGTTACCGTAGGACAGGCTATCGATAGATGTTTTCTTCCCTGCAGGGGTGCACCAACTTACCCACCACGCTCGATTAACTCCAGCCGGACACACTTTCCTGGGTCATGCCCGGCCTCGGCCAAACAATACGCTGCAACCCAACCTAGGCTTAATAGAGAGGTCAAGCACGCCGTACTAAACCTATGCCCCCAGGGGTCATGGGCCATCTTCCCAGGAACTCCTGCACATTGCGAGGGCGGCCGGTGAGCAGACCTAGCTACCTCCCTAAAAAGGCAGGAGGTTACCAGTCCAACCCGGCACGCGTCGCTCAGTCGCTGACGTCTATTAAGCTTCGGCTGATGTATACGACGCAGAGCGCCCATACTATGCCCACGTGATGGTTAGTGCTATCAGGACAGAGGCCCCTCGGATCAAATATCCAAATCGTAGTGGATTAGGAATGCGCGGTAACAAGAAGAGACTCACGAAAGATGTGACCCCGTTTCCCCTTCTTGAGGACTTGCGGCAAGGGCTAGGAATGCCTGGCCACGCCTCGTAATTATCTCGTGGGCACCCTCCAGGTCAACCCGACTCCACATCACTCGCATTTAAGCTCGTGCGGGTGCCCCTCAAGGTCGACCCGTCTTTCCAAGTAACAGTGGTAAAGTCCAAGTATCCGTGTGTCCAAACATCAAGGGGAAAGCCCGAGGAATCACCCCCAATAAATTCCACTAGATGTAATCATAAAGGTGAACGTAAAAGGAATCACCCCGAGGTTCACACTTGAGGGGTTGCACGACAGAGTCGTATCGGAAGTGGTTAAGGAGGAAATCACCCTTGATGACCACGACCTAATGACTACACTACAAGGTTAACATCAGAAGTGCTAAAGAGGTTCACCCTCGGTACTCGATAGTAACCCAGTAGTGTCGAGCAACTAAAGGGAAAGTGATGTGCGGTGTCTAGGCCTGGTCTTCGATCCCGTTGATCGGGTCTTCGATGACGAAGCAGGGGCAACAGGGACAAGGTGGGGGGGTCACTAATGTATCACTAACCAACCTATACTAAGAAGTTTAGGATAAGCAGGTAAGGTACAACAGCAGATACAAAAGAAGGCTATGCATCAGAATAGGAGCAAACAATAACAGTAGCAAAATCTAATGCAAGCATGAGTGAATGGAATGGGCGATATCGGGATGATCAAAGGGGGGCTTGCCTGGTTGCTCTGGTAAGGAGGGGGTCGTCGGTGACGTAGTCGATCAGCGGGGCATCAGCGGCCTCGGGGTCTACCGGAGAGAAGAGGGGGAAGAAACAGTAAATACATAGCAAACAGAGGTAACACTAAGCATGACATGATGATACGTAGCGCTAGGCGTGCTCTAACGCGGTACTACACGTTGCAGACGAAGGGGGGAAACATCCGAGGATGAATTCCCAACGTTAGGTGGATTCCGGACAAAGGAAAAGAGGGGGAAAGTTTCATGTTCAGCATGCTAGGGGCATGTGACACATGAACGGACCACGTATTGGATTTTTCTGAGCAACTTTCATATAGAAAACATTTTCATCTGAGCTACGGATTATTTAATATTTAAATTTAAAGATTTAAATCATTTTTAGAATTAACAGAATTAATTAAATCAAAAAGCATTTATGACGTCATCATGACATCAGCGTGATGCAAGCGGTCAAAGTTGACCGTTGACCAGTCAACTAATGGGTGTGTCCCGCATGTCATAGGTTGTTATCTAATTAATAGTAGTTAGATTTATTAGCAGGTTAATTAGGTTTAATTAACTAGATTAATTAAGTTAATTAATTATTTAACTAATTAATCATTTATTTATTTTTTTTAAACTCATTTTTAATAAAACAGGGACGTGGGGCCCTGGCAGTCAGTGGCCCAGGTGGTTAATTGGGCGACCGATGAGCGGGTTAACGGGCGGGCGCCCGTGCGAGGGCACGGGGCAACAGGGGTGCCGACGAGGCCACGACGCCGTCCGGGAAGGGGCGTGGCCAGGGGGCGGCGCGGCGAGTGCCGCAGAGGCACGAGCGAGCGGCGGGGAGGGCGGCCACGGGGTGGGCAGCAGGCGCGGTCCCGAGCAGCCGCAGCAGGGAACGGGGATAGCGGGCGAGGCGCGAGACGAGGGAGCACGGGTAGGGGAGCGACGACACGGGGCTGGACGCGGTTACGGTCGCGGTGACCGCGACCACTGGACGAAGACCAGGCAGCGCGAACGACGGCCTACGGTTGTGAAACGAGGAGAGGGAAGAGGAGGACGGGCGGCGGCTCACCCCCGTTGCAGGGGAATGCCGGCAAGGCTCGGTGGAGCCGTGGTTGAGGAGGGGGTCGAGGACGGCGCGGGTGATGGGGACGAGGCGGCGGGGCAAGGTCGGGGCAAGGTGGCCTCGGTGGTCCGGCGACGTCGCGCAGTCGGGGAGGCAGGGTCCCAATTTGGAACGAGTGGGCGAAGGAGAGGGGTGATGACGTCCGGTGAGGTCCGGCGGCGGCGTGGGTGCAAGGCGTCGGGGGCGGCGGTTGCCCCCGACGGGATCCGCGCGGGGGGGGGGGGAGAGAGGTGGGTGAGATCGAGGGGGGAGTGGGGAATCGAGGGGCGACCAGGCTAGGGTTTCCAGTTCGCGGAAGGGGCCATATAGGCCGAGCGGGGGGGCGTGTAGGGGAGTGGGCCGGCCTGGCCGGCCGGCTGGAAGGCCAGCTGGGCCACGAGGCCCACTGGGAGAGGGGGGGTTGCTCTCTCTCTCTCTCCCTTTTCCTTTTCTTTTAGTTTCTTTTTTTTAGCAGCTTTTGCATTTTCTTTTTAGCCAATAATGATTTTGCAAAATTGTGCCACTGGCCAAAACAATTTCAAAGAATTAAAGTGCACTGCCACAAAAAGGTTGGGAGGCTTTTGGAATAGTTGCCAATTCTATAAATTAAAGAAGGCATTTGATTTATTGCTTAGGTCACTGTTTTAAGTAGTTTAGGCCACTCAAACCCTTTGCAAAATGTTGGTTCACCACCAATATTAGTTGTAGAATATTTGGCACATGATGAACATTTTTGTTTTAATGTTTGAGAAATTTGAATTTTTGACATTAATTTGAAATTGAGATTTGGTCTAGAATAGAATCAAAGTGAGATTAGCAACAGTAACAATGATGACAAGGGATCATTTAAAGGTGATTACTGTAGCATGATTCTCGGGGTGTTACAAATCTCCTTCACTACAAGAAATCTCGTCCTGAGATTTAAGTTGGGAAGTAAAGAGTAACTTCGGGAGAACTGGCCCTTATAGGGTTAATTATCTGGTGAACAATTCAGGGAATGAGGCAGAAGTATCTCTCGAGTTGAAACTTAATAAAACATCGAGAGCAAAGTATGAAGGTACAATAAGAAGTTACAACCGAATAGACAAACGATCGATACCTGAACAGTGGGTGAGAAGGGGTTCAGAGTATTGGGTATAGATCATCTCTCGGAGGGTGGCTCATGATTTACATACGAAGGCAAGTGGAAAGGATACTTCTTAATCAAGGAGGTACACGAGAGTCGGGTTTCGATCCTGTGGAACTATGGGTTATAGGCCCACCATGTGGGTTAAAAGCAGGAAGGCGCTAACATCTTGAACGGTAATGATAGCAAGGCAGGTCAGAGGATAGCCTGTCAGTTATGTTGGCAACAAAGTTTGGTACCAAGGGCGTGGGACGAAGAGAACCATTTTCCTGCTCGTTGAAACGAGGCGGACCAATAGGCAAAGTTCTCGTCCATCGGTGGTTACCGGAATGTCATCAACAATAGTAACAAGGTCTTACTGACAGAGCTTGTACACCGAGGTGTTTACATAAGCTGGGAATTATCTCTGCTCAGACAAGTTTGATTAAAGGTTAAACAAAACAATGGAAAGGAAAATGTGATTATTATGATAATCAGACCAATGGAAAGGAAAGATGGTTATACCCAAGTATTAGAGTATAACTTTCCCAAGGTAAGGCAGAGCATGATTGGACTCCAAGTATTAAATCATTTAGACAAAGGGGTAAGGAATTTATGAGGTTTACCCATACAACGGTGTTTGGATAATTGATCAAGAACAGTTAGCGTTGCGCTCCCAATGTTCTTATTGATGTTCGGAGTACCACTGTCATGCTTAGGGATAGCATTGACATGGTCATCAGGTAAAGATCGGACCTTGGGAATACAAAGGATCAATCAGGATTTTTTAGAACATCTCATGCAATTTTATTAGGTAAAAGATGAGAAGGTGGTCGATGGGTTCAACAGCAATCCATCGACGTGTCATAAAGGATGTATTTCCAAAATTATATGAACAAGTTTGTGTTGGGGCGAAGGCATAATGTTGTCGATGATAACACAAATCATCGAGGGGCAAGCATGGTATTTCTCATCATGAATATTGATATACTGGAAGATTTCAGAATGTTGATGATGATCACCACAATGGTGGAGAGATTTCATGAAGATGTAATCGATCGGCGATGACATCAAGTCAAAGGAATGATGAAGCAAAAGGTTATTGGAACCACGGGTATGGCGCAAACTTGAAATCAAGCTTGTTGTTCAAGGAGAAAAGATATGACGAGGAAAATCGACGTAGACTTAGCTCATCATCAGAAATTGTGCTCCGGGAAGAAGGACCAAGTAGCACAGTTAAATTAGCACGATAATGATATAGCCGATAAGGCTAGGAATGATGTGAAGGAGTATCACTCCAATTAAGAATTTACAAGAGGTATCACAATGACACAAAATCATCGAGATAACATGAGGCAATACTTGAAGGTAGATCAAATTAGAGGTTGGACAGGTGAAATGACTGGCAGGAGACAAGTATTTTAACTTGTGCGGGAAATGGAACTAAGGAGAAACTAGGGTCGGAACCACGATTATGAATGATCAAACCAGTGATACAAGATGAACTTATAACAAGGGGGGTATTTACTTTTATGAGCAGCTTCCATGATAAGTTCACTCCTTGTTTTCTAAGAATTTGTAGTGCGAAAGATTTATCTGGTGAAGCACCAGAAGAGTATGACTCACATCTCTTTCGAGTTCACACGGATTAGTGAAAACATAGGTTCAACCCGTAGGGGTATCTTAGGAACATATACCACTAACTTCAGGATTAAAATATACCAGCTCGAAAGCAGAGCATGGTTGACAAAAGGAGATGATAGAATTTACCAAAGGCATTATGTGTCAGGGCAAAACTCACAAGTTTAATGAATATGAAGGACATTGTCGGATAATAATCCAACCAAGGATATGGCGGTCCATAAAAGATCTGATGTGAGTATCGATACTCACCTAGAAGAAGAAAGAATGCAAAGGCATTGGGTTATAGATATAACTGGATAACTTCAAAGCTTGAATACAAAGGAATTACGATTTTCAAATCAGAAGATCTGAAGTAGAGGCTCTGATCAAAAGATAATTGAGTTGAATCGATACAGATCGGCAATCAATCAAGGTCTGATTTGACAAGAACAAGCTCGTATTTGGAGTGACATCTGAGCCGGAAGGATGAATGCTAGGATCTAATTGAGGATTACGAGCATTCGCGACATAATGGATCAAGGGACTTGAAACAATAGTGAGAGAGGATGTCAATGAAGATTACTAGAAATATGGAATTAACCATAATGCAAGCAAACAATAATTCCAACAACAATAGGCTGCTGAGGATTTTTGGAAGATCAGATAGTATTTCCAAGTATTTAGGAAAGCATACGAACAACTAGGGATGAACGAACCCCGGTTAAGTGAATTATCCGCATTGCAAAAGAAGATGCAAGGCAGAAGGCACAAAGGATTCTCGAAACAACGGAGAGTACTACGGGCATCTTGTAATAACAGGATCAACTGGGGATGAAGGTACAAGCGGCAAGGATATTATTCACGGGGATTGTCGACGGTCAGGAACTGCAAAGCAGTGGGCATAGGGTCTCGGGAAACATCGAGGAGTATCTGCAAAATCTTCTGACGAAGCAAGCGATCATCTGTAGAGAAGGGACTCTCCGGAAGGAAGTGGTTACGAGATCCTAGAGTCAGAGTTAGTGAAAAGTTTAACCTGAATAGACGAGAGATCAGAGTCCCAGAGTATAGACGAGAAATAAAAAGATCCTAATACCATCCAATGGCGACGTGGGCCCGTAAGCCACACAGCCAATTTAGTAAAAGTTTTTTTTTGTGACTAGACTCAACTTCGGCCAAGGAGTTGGAAAGGGGGCTACCTACAGGCAGTCGGCTCTGATACCAACTTGTGATGCCCTCAATTCAATCATACACTAATCATACATGCAAATGTGTACGATCAAGATCAAGGACTCACGGGAAGATATCACAACATAACTCTAGAAACAAATTAAAATAGTACAAGCTTTATATTACAAGCCAGGGGCCTCGAGGGCTCGAATACATAAGCTCGAATACACAAGAGTTAGCAGAAGCAAGAATATCTGAGTACAGACATGAGTTAGACAAGTTTGCCTTAAGAAGGCTAGCACAAAAGCAACATCGATCAAAAAGGCAAGGCCTCCTGCCTGGGAGCCTCCTAACTACTCCTGGTCATTGGCGGTCTCCATGTAGTAGTAGGCATCGGCGGTGGCAGCTGGCTCCTGGGCTCCGACATCTGGTTGCATCAACCGGAAAGAAGAACAAAGGGGGGAAAGGGGGAGCAAAGCAACCGTGAGTACTCATCTAAAGTACTCGCAAGCAAGGATCTACACTACATATGCAACATTATCAAAGGAAGGCTGTATACGTGGACTGGGCTGCAGAAATGCCAGAATAGAGAGAAGGCCTAGTCTTATCGAAGACTAGCATCTTCTGGAAATCACCATCTTGCAGCAACATGAGGGAGTAGAGTAGCATAAAGTAAAGTAGTAGAAGTGTTAACAACCTCGGCCAGAGAACCTTTCTCGACTCCCTGTGAGAAAGTGATCCCAGAGCCATACTATCCAGTTATCATCACAATCCAATTCTCATATCCATGTCTCATCTCAAGTATCCAGTTCTAGTTGTATCGATAGGGATACAACTCCAAGTGTTCGTTACCGTAGGACAGGCTATCGATAGATGTTTTCTTCCCTGCAGGGGTGCACCAACTTACCCACCACGCTCGATTAACTTCGGCCGGACACACTTTCCTGGGTCATGCCCGGCCTCGGCCAAACAATACGCTGCAACCCGACCTAGGCTTAATAGAGAGGTCAAGCACGCTGGACTAAACCTATGCCCCCAGGGGTCATGGGCCATCTCCCCGGGAACTCCTGCACGTTGCGAGGGCGGCTGGTGAGCAGACCTAGCTACCTTCCTAAAAAGGCAGGAGCTTACCAGTCCAATCCGGCGTGCGCCGCTCAGTCGCTGACGTCTATTAAGCTTCAGCTGATGTATACGATGCAGAACGCCCATACTATGCCCACGTGATGGTTAGTGCTATCAGGTCAGAGGCCCCTCGGATCAAATATCCAAATCGTAGTGGATTCGGAACGCGCGGTAACAAGCAGAGACTCATGAAAGATGTTACCCCGTTGCCCCCTCTCGAGGACTTGCGGCAAGGGCTAGGAATGCCCGGCCACGCCTCGTAATTATCTCGCAGGCACCCTCCAGGTCAACCCGACTCCACATCACTCGCAGTTAAGCTCGCGCGGGTACCCCTCAGGGTCGACCCGTCTTTCCAAGTAACAGTGGTAAAGTCCAAGTATCCGTGTGTCCAAACATCAAGGGGAAACCCCGAGGAATCACCCCTGATGAATTCCACTAGATGTAATCATCAAGGTGAACGTAAGAGGAATCACCCCCGAGGTTCACACTTGAGGGGTTGCACGACAGAGTCGTATCGGAAGTGGTTAAGGAGGAAATCACCCTCGATGACCACGACCGAATGACTACACTACATGGTTAACATTAGAAGTGCTGAAGAGGTTCACCCTCGGTACTCGATAGTAACCAAGTAGTGTCGAGCAACTAAAGGGAAAGTGATGTGTGGTGTCGGAGCCTGGTCTTCGATCCCGTTGATCGGGTCTTTGATGACGAAGCCGGGGCAACAGGGACAAGGTGGGGGGTCACTGATGTATCACTAACCAACCTATACTAAGCAATTTAGGATAAGCAGGTAAGGTACAACACCAGATACAAAAGAAGGCTATGCATCAGAATAGGAGCAAACAATAACAGTAGCAAAATCTAATGCAAGCATGAGAGAATGGAATGGGCGATATTGGGATGATCAAAGGGGGGGCTTGCCTGGTTGCTCTGGCAAGGAGGGGGTCGTCGGCGACGTAGTCGATCACCGGGGCATCAGCGGCCTCGGGGTCTACCAGAGAGAAGAGGGGGAAGAAACAGTAAATACATAGCAAACAGAGGTAACACTAAGCATGACATGACGATACATAGCGCTAGGCGTGCTCTAACGCGGTACTACACGTTGCAGACGAAGGGGGGAAACATCCGAGGATGAATTCCTGACGTTAGGTGTATTCCGGACAAAGGAAAAGAGGGGGAAAGTTCCATGTTCAGCATGCTAGGGGTATGTGACAGCTGTTTTGAAGAATAATAAGAAAATGTGGGAAGAATGCTTGCCTCATATTGAATTTGCTTATAATCGTTCGTTGCGTTCTACTACTAAGATGTGCCCTTTTGAAATTGTGTATGGTTTCCTACCTCGTGCACCTATTGATTTGTTGCCTCTTCCATCTTCGGAGAAGGTTAATTTTGATGCTAAAGAACGTTCTGAATTGATTTTAAAAATGCATGAGTTAACTAAGGAAAACATTGAGTGTATGAATGCTAAATATAAACTTGCGGGAGATAAGGGTAGAAAACATGTTGTGTTTGCACCTGGAGATCTTGTTTGGTTACATTTACGTAAAGATAGATTTCCTAATTTGCGCAAATCAAAGCTAATGCCACGTGCTGATGGTCCTTTTAAGGTGTTAGAGAAAAGAAATGATAACGCATATAAACTTGAGCTACCTGCAGATTTTGGGTTTAGTCCCACTTTTAACATTGCAGATTTGAAGCCTTATTTGGGTGAGGAAGATGAGCTTCCATCGAGGACGACTTCATTTAAGAAGGGGAGGATGATGAGGACATCAATACCATTTTTACACCCACAGCCCCTACTGTTACATATAATGGACCAATTACTAGAGCTCGCGCACGCCAATTAAATTACCAGGTACTTTCGTTTCTTGGTAATGATTCTAATGTTCATGAGAATATGATGCTGCCTAAATTGGATACATTTGTTTTTCTTACAAATGAAGGGCCTAGCTTGGAGAAGGATGAACATTGGAGCAAGAACAAGCATGGAGTTGATGGCATGCGCAAGGGGAACAAGAACGGAGTTACAAGTGATGATTTCAGGACTTTGAAGCCACCATAAGGAGTGAATGAAGCCTTGGACGAAATATACAAGATGCCACTTCATAAATTTCGTCCAGAGGCTATTCTAGGTGTTGCGTCGCCTTATTATTGGGCCAGGCCCATGTAATTTCAAAATACATAAGTATAGGCTGTTTTTAGAGTCCGTATGTGTGGGGAAACAAGAGATAAGGTTGGTTTCGGACCCCTTCCCCAAGAGCCACGAAATTTCCCCCTCTTCCTCCATATATACAGCCCTTAGGGCACCGTTTAGACTTTGGGTTTTGTTTAGATCAAAAGTTCGCCATAGCTGCAACTTCGTGTACTTCGTTTGTGTTCAACGACCAGACCAAGGCGTCACAGAACCCCACCTTGATCAATAAAGCTTTCCTCTTATATTCACAATATCCAGATTGCAATCTTAGTTTCTTGCTTGTTCTTCGTTTGCCTGCAGGAAACAGACCTTCGTGGTCAGGTTGATCTTGCTCCGGCGTGGTCAATAACCTCTTAGAGTTGGTTTACTGATTGCTAAGGCACGACGTCCTCGCACGTTCATAGTCGGATCGTCAAAGTCAACTTCCTCCAAAACGATAACCACCATCTCATCGAAAGACGGGACACCTTTGCTTCTATCAGATCCCCACCTTTATCAATACTTCATATATACTCGCAATATTCAGATTGCTTTATCATATTCTTGCTTGTTCTTCGATTGCTTGCAGGAATAGACCTTCGTGGTCAGGTTGATTGTGCTCCGGCGTGGTCAATAACCTCCCGGAGTTGGTTTAGCGATTGCTAAGGCGCAACGTCGTGCACGTTTGTAGTCGGATCGTCAAAGTCGACTCCACCAAATCGATAGTTATCATCTCATCGAAAGATCGGGACACCCTCGCCTCCATCAAGTGGTATCAGATTTCCAGGTTGCTCGGTGAGATTTTACAGTTTTTCGTAGTATAGATCGAGTCTGTTCTTCATACCTATAGTCCACGAAAAAGCCAAAAAAAAATTAGGGTTAGTTCATCCCATCCGAACCAATCTGAGCCTTTGAATAATCTTTTTTGTATTTGCTTTGTTGAATTTGCAGTTGCATCGTCGTGTCAAGTTGCTGGTCTTAGCGTCTAGTCCTTTAGAGTTTCGAGTTCTGTTCACAGGGTGTCACGTCGCCGCTGCCATATATCACCACCGCATCATCATCATCGCTGCTGCCATATACCACCACCGCGCCAACGTCATCACCGCTGCCATATACCACCACCACATATTCATTGCCAATCCGAGTCCATAAACGCCACCACATATCCGCCGCCATCACGTCAATCCGAGTCCACCTGCAACATATATCCGCCACCAGTCCGAGTTCCACCAGATTCATCACCGCCACCAGTCCGAGTTCCAGCAGATTCATCTCCGCCACCAGTCCTATTCCGAGTCCAGTAATTTGTTACTCTGTTTTGAGTTTCCAGATCACGCCATACTCCGAGTCGCGACAGAAAAGGACTCCCCAACATCCGTGCTACCCGCAGTAGAAAAATAGTTCCAACCTCAAAAAAACTAAGTCTGGAAAATTCTGGCTAGGCAGTTTTTAGGACATTTGTAGACTTTTTCAAAAAAAAATTGTTGCGGAGCAAAAAAAAGAGGAAAAAAAAGTGCAAAAAAAAGTGAAAAAAAGAAAAAAATTCAGAGTGTGCTCCTCCCTTGTTTACGTGCAGCGCCGTGATTTTGTTAGTGTTCTAGGCTCGCGTCTCTACTACGGTCTAGCCTAGGACCAGCACAGTACCGTCGTTGAACGTTTATTCAACTTTGCATCTCTGAATTGATTATTGCTGACCTTTTTGCTACCATACTATAAGCCTTCCCAGCTCCACATACATCTACGTCATGCGTTTGACTCTCCCTGGCAATCGCTCTATCCAAGCTTTTGAGAGTTTTGACTACAACAGTTGCCGATCAGCGCCTGCTGCTGGGTAAGAACTGGTAAGAATTTGAGATTTGCTTGACGGATTTGTGACACCCACCACCACCTCTTGTTAGTAGTCTGTAGGATCATATCCTTGTGCGTTTCTATTGCTGCTAACCATGCCAGGATCACAAGCTGACGAGACTGATTGGGAGAACTTGACGAACAAGGAGCTTCATGATAAATTTCAGCACATGATGAGTGGACAGGTGCAAGATGTGCTAAACAGATTTGAAGAGGCCACGGAGAAGATAGATGGCATGGAGAAGACGTTCGAAACAAAGCTCGATAACATGTTCAATGAATTGCTCGCGCGTCTTCCACCACCACCACCAGCTGCACCTAACACACCTCTACAACATCAACAACAACAACAACTACCTCCACGTCGCGAAACAGCCCTTCGCCGAGCGAGCCGTGTCCCTCTTCAGCCTGGCCAAGCTACTGGTGCTGCTGTTGATACTTCTGTGGCTCCTGCTACTGATGCCGAGGAGGATGATTATGTGGGAGATTACGAGGATGAAGTTGATCAACATCAGAACTACGTGCAACCACCAGTACCACAACCACCAGGTCGTCCACATGCAAATAATGGCAATGTTAGGGCTCCCCCTCAGGTACGAGATCATGACCATCTCCCTAAACTGAAATTGAATATTCCACCATTTGAGGGTAGATATGTTCCTGATATATATCTTACTTGGTAGTTAGAAACTGAACAATGATTTACATGTTTACAATATCCTGAGGAGAGACGTGTTCCTGCTGCTGTTTGTGCTTTCACTAGCTTTGCATGTGTTTGGTGGTCTGAACATTGTAGATTATATCCTGTTCCCGCTACTTGGGCTGCTTTGAAAACTGCTATGCGTACTCGTTGGGTTCCGCCATATTATCAACATGAATTACTTCAAAAATTGCAGCGCTTAAGACAAGGAAAAAAATTTTGTAGAAGAATATTATCAGGAATTACAAACTGGCTTGATTAGATGTGGTATTGTTGAGGAGAATGAAGCTATGCTTGCACATTTTCTGGGTGGATTAAATAGAGAGATTCAGACTATTCTAGACTATAAGGATTATAATAATATCACTCGTTTATTCCATCTTGCTTGTAAAGCTGAACGTGAAGTGCAGGATCGACAGGCATTGGCGCGGACTAACTTTTCTGCAGGTCGACCTTCATCATGGACACCACGTGCATCATCTACTTCCACACGTTCTGCTACACCGGCACCTCCGCCGGCTGCCACCTCCAACCGTGATACAAGAAAGCAGGCACAACCACCACTATCTGCCAAGAGCACACCTGCTGGGCCTACACAGAGCTCTTCTTCTTCCATGGCGTCAACAGGGCACACAAGTGATATTATTTGTCGTCGTTGTAAGGGAAGAGGACATTTTGCGAGAGAATGCCAATCTCAGCGTGTGATGATTGCTACTGAGGATGGTGGGTATGAGTCCACTAGTGACTATGATGAAGAGACTTTGGCTCTTATTACACATGAAGAACACGGTGGAGATGATTCTGATCATGAGACGCAATACATGGCTGCTGAAGATGCTGACAGGTATGAATGTTTAGTTGATCAACATGTTTTGAGTGTGCCGGTTACACAAGCTGAGCAAAATCAGAGGCATAATTTGTTCCATACAAAGGGAGTTGTGAAGGAACGTTCTATTCGCGTCATCATAGATGGAGGGAGCTACAACAACTTGGCTAGCATGGAGATGGTGGAGAAGCTTTCTCTCACCACAAGACCACATCCACATCCTTACTACATCCAATGGTTCAACAACAGCGGCAAGGTTAAGGTAACACGTACTGTTCGTGTGCATTTTACTATCTCTACATATGCTGATTATGTTGATTGTGATGTGATACCTATGCAAGCATGTTCCTTATTACTTGGTAGACCATGGCAATTTGATAAAAAAATTGTACACCATGGTAGAAACAATCAGTATACTCTTGTTCATAAGGATAAAAATATTACTTTGCTTCCTATGACTCCTGATTCCATTTTGAAAGATGATATTAATAGAGCTAATAAAGAAAAACAGGAGAAAAATAAGAGTGAAAATCAGATTGTGGCAAAAGAATTTGAGCAACAAATGAAGCCTAATAATAAACCATCTAATGTTGCTTCTGAAATTAAACTGAAAAGTGCATGCTTACTTGCCACCAAATCTGATATTGATGAGCTAGATTCTAGCAAATCTATTTGCTATGCTTTTGTGTGCAAAGAGGCATTATTTTCATTCGAGGACGTGCCTTCCTCTTTGCCCCTACTGTCACTAACATTTTGCAGGAGTTCGCTGACGTCTTTCCACAAGACGTGCCACCGGGATTACCACCTATTCGAGGGATTGAGCATCAAATTGACTTAATTCCCGGTGCATCGCTACCCAACCGTGCACCATACCGTACCAATCCGAAGGAGACGAAGGAGATTATGCGTCAAGTACAGGAGCTGCTCGACAAAGGTTATATACGTGAATCTCTTAGTCCTTGTGATGTTCCTATTATACTAGTGCCTAAAAAGGATGGTAAGTCGCATATGTGTGTTGATTGTAGAGGCATTAATAATATTACTATTCGTTATCGTCATCCTATTCCTAGGCTAGATGATATGCTTGATGAATTGAGTGGCTCTACAATATTCTCCAAAGTTGATTTGCGTAGTGGATACCATCAAATTCGTATGAAACTGGGAGATGAATGGAAAACAGCATTTAAAACTAGGTTTGGTTTATATGAGTGGTTAGTCATGCCTTTTGGGTTAACTAATGCACCTAGTACTTTCATGAGACTAATGAACGAAGTTTTACGTGCTTTCATTGGACGATTTGTGGTAGTCTATTTTGATGATATACTGATTTATAGCAAATCTTTGGAAGAACATTTGGAACATTTACGTGCTGTTTTTAATGCTCTACGTGATGCACGTTTGTTTGGTAACCTTGGGAAGTGCACCTTTTGCACCGACCGAGTATCTTTTCTTGGCTATGTTGTTACTCCACAGGGAATTGAAGTTGATAAAGCCAAGATTGAAGCTATTAAGAGTTGGCCGCAGCCCAAAACGGTCACACAAGTGAGGAGTTTCCTTAGCCTCGCTGGTTTCTATAAGCGTTTTGTGAGAGATTTCAGCACCATTGCTGCACCTCTCAACGAGCTTACAAAGAAGGATGTGCCTTTTGTTTGGGGTACCGCACAGGAAGAAGCCTTCATGGTATTGAAAGATAAGTTGACACATGCTCCTTTACTCCAACTTTCTGATTTTAATAAGACTTTTGAGCTTGAATGTGATGCTAGTGGAATTGGATTAGGAGGTGTGTTATTACAAGATGGCAAACCTGTTGCATGCTTTTCTGAAAAATTGAGTGGGCCTAGTCTGAACTATTCTACTTATGATAAAGAATTATATGCTCTTGTTCGGACTTTAGAAACATGGCAACATTATTTATGGCCCAAAGAATTTGTTATACATTCTGATCATGAATCTTTGAAACACATTAAAAGTCAAGCAAAACTGAACCGTAGACATGCTAAATGGGTTGAATTCATTGAGACTTTCCCTTATGTCATTAAACACAAGAAGGGTAAAGAAAATGTTATTGTTGATGCATTGTCTCGTCGTTATACTATGCTTTCACAACTTGACTTTAAAATATTTGGTTTGGAGACCATCAAAGATCAATATGTGCATGATGCTGAATTTAAAGATGTATTGCAGAATTGTAAAGAAGGTAGAGCATGGAACAAGTTCGTCGTTAATGATGGATTTGTGTTTCGTTCTAACAAGCTATGCATTCCAGCTGGCTCCGTTCGTCTTTTGTTGTTGCAGGAGGCGCATGGAGGAGGACTAATGGGACACTTTGGCGTGAAGAAGACGGAGGATATACTTGCTACACATTTCTTTTGGCCAAAGATGAGACGGGATGTTGAGCGTTTTGTTGCTCGCTGCACTACATGTCAAAAAGCTAAGTCACGACTGAATCCTCATGGTTTATATATGTCTTTGCCTGTACCTAGTGTTCCTTGGGAGGATATATCTATGGACTTTGTTTTAGGTTTACCTCGAACAAAGAAGGGGAGGGATAGCATATTTGTTGTCGTGGATAGATTCTCAAAAATGGCACACTTTATACCATGTCATAAAAGCGATGATGTTGTTAATGTTGCTGATTTGTTTTTTCGTGAAATTATTCGCTTGCATGGTGTGCCAAATACTATTGTTTCAGATCGTGATACTAAATTTCTTAGCCACTTTTGGAGATGTTTATGGGCTAAGTTGGGGACTAAACTGCTTTTTAATACTACTTGTCACCCCCAAACTGATGGACAAACTGAAGTAGTTAATAGAACATTGCCTACTATGCTTAGGGCTGTTTTGAAGAATAATAAGAAAATGTGGGAAGAATGCTTGCCTCATATTGAATTTGCTTATAATCGTTCGTTACATTCTACTACTAAGATGTGCCCTTTTGAAATTGTGTATGGTTTCCTACCTCGTGCACCTATTGATTTGTTGCCTCTTCCATCTTCGGAGAAGGTTAATTTTGATGCTAAAGAACGTTCTGAATTAATTTTAAAAATGCATGAGTAATATTCTATATGTTGAATAGAAAAAATCACAACATCATATTTCATTTTTCAAGTCAAAGCAGGCAAGATGGATTATCCGTATCTTTTTTCTTAATCATGGAGAATTTAAATAAAATTTTATCTATTGTAGGCAGCACAAAATAATCCACATGAAAACTTTGAATCTTTCAACTCTTTTGGTTTGTGGACCCTGGGCCATATAATTGTTCCAATATGAAGGCGACGCCGCTCCCTATGACGTTTCTATCTAATTAGAGTACAGAAGAAGCTTTACCAATAAATTTGTAAGAGTAATCTTATTCTTCCAGGCTCCACCGAGCATGACTTCAATGATCCCAGATCCAAGTAGCTTAGGCTTCTGTTAGGTTCCCAACTTTTCCAACTCGAATCAACACGTCGATCGTGAAAGAAAAGATTGTGCTCCTTATCTGATATTAGTGTATCCTTTTTGGTGTCGATTGCATGGTTCTAGACAATAGTAAGGCTGTGCAAATTTGAAGCGGATGCTGCAAACTTGTGCCATTGTTTCTTCCTGCTATGGAGCCGAGAAGCCACAAACTTCTTCTCCTTCCTCTGGCGCTGGCGCCTGTGTCCTCGGCCAGCATCAGACCGAATCCCAAGATAGCAAGTTCATGGCCAAAGAGCTCCGGGCTAACATGGTGCTCCAGCCAGGAGATAGATAGCATGGTGGCTAATAATTTCACCGTCTTCATCTCGATATCTCGGTTCGCAACTCCCTACTCAGCATCACCAGCAAAGTCTGAACCCTGACCATTTAGAATCAAGCACACACCACTCAAGACGCGCATGTTCCTTCCCAGCGACTTTGACTCCATTTTAAAGGTCGGTTACCCCACCAAGACTGTGTTGCATATGATCCCTTGGTACAACTCCGAGTATACATCCCCGCAAAAAAAAATCCGAGTATACATAAAGGCCTTCTATGGCACTGGCAACACGTCCAGCCTTCCTCTACCCCATGACTGAAATTTCTTTTTCAAAATAAGGAAGACTCTCCTTTTTCCAAGACGTGATGCTTGAAGTCTTTTTCTTGTACGTGTGTGGACGTGTTTTTTCTTTTTGGACTGACATATGAGACGTGAGCATTGATGACTTTCTGTTTGTACATGTTTTTTTTGTTTGCCAATGTACAGGAGGTTCATTTTTTAAATGTGGCAATGTCTTGTACAGTAAGAAGGCACACGCTGCTTATCTTTTTTCAGAAATTGGACGTGGTAAATTTATTTTTCAATATAAGGAAGACTCTCCTTTTTCCAAGACGTGAGGCTTGAAGTTTTTTTCTTGTACATGTGTGGATGTGTTTTTTTTTTGGACTGAGATATGAGACGTGAGCATTGAAGACTTTTTATTTGTACATGTCTTTATTTCTTTGTTTGCCCATGTACGTGGGCTTCATTTTTTAAATGAGGCAATGTCCAGAAGGCGCACAATGCTAATCTTTTATCAGAAATTAGATGTGGTTGTTGGGGACACTTTTTTGTACATGTCAGCTTAATCCCATCTATCTATGTGGTATTACTTTTTTAAATGATGTAACATCTTTTAATAGATCTTGACCATCAAATTTATAATCTAATGGCTAGATTAATTTTGTTGATGTGGATTAACATGAAGCCTCTTATGGTACACAAAATACTACTCGTCATATATGATATTTTTCTTTTTGCAAATTTCGGTATACAAACTAAAGGTTAGAAGCATTAAATAGAAGAGTATATAGTGCAGGAATTTGTGTTTTATTTATTTTTCTCGAACAAAAATATAAAAATAACATGACAGAAGAATAACAGTTTAAAAAGCATCTTGTGACAACACAGCACAAAGGGATATATAAAATTAGTCATTGTCCGTGCCAAGACAGAGTCATAAGTGGGAGAACATTATGCCGGTGACTATGGACTACAATTCGGGAGAGAAATGGATTAGTGGTTCACACTTCACGATAATCCAAAGAAGATATTTATGTGGCATTTGGAAACTTCACCGTGACCATGACAACTGGTAAGCACGTGAAAAGCTTTCCATTGACCTCGGCTTTAACTTCTGCATGAACCAAGTTTCATTTCTAATTGCCTCACAACAGTTATCATGTGATGTTCTGCCTCGTCTATCATGAGCATGCACAAAAGTTTAGCACATATTCAAATTCAAGAAGATTAGGTTTATGTGTTATAAACCTGCAATAAAAAAATTAGTCACCAATGTAAGCTCATTGTAACCCTTACTATTTCAGTACTACGTACAGAACCATAAAATTTGTACGTTAGACATGTAGCATGTGCCGTGTAGATGATTTGTTGGCATGGTTGACGAAGCAGAAGGGCACGAAGGGGAAAAAGAAATGACCCTTCGGTTCTATTTATAAAGCAAGGGACATGTGTCAGGCGCGAAAATCAAGGGGCCGCAAGTTTGGAAACGGAGCTGTCGCCTCGATTGTTGCAGATCTACTAAACAAGAAGGTATCATGGATAATTCCTTTATGACAGATGACGTCACGCCGGTTTACAACGATCAGAGAAGATGACGTCACGACGGTTCACCAAAATTACAAGAAGATGTTGAAGATGAAGTTTTTTGCTAAGGATTGACATGAACTTGTTCAAATAAATCTGGGGCCTAATGTTGGGGATATTACTACTGGGCGTAAACCGGCCAAGACAGGCCGGGTTAACTTCATCAGTAGTTGAGTATGTTAAAGTCCATGAAGGCAGATAAGGTCTCAAGGCCCATAATCGGTTTAAGGCCTGTAAGCCGTAAACCGGCGTCGGTATGTAACTTGTATTGTAAGTTAGGAATAGTAGAGACCGAATTGGACACATCTATGAGCCGATATCGGGACTCTGTAAACCGACGGGTGTCACCCATGTATATAAGGGGACGACCCAGCAGCGATTCAAGGACAACGGACAACAACTCAAGACCTAGGCGAAGCTTGTTTGCTCCCTAGTCATCAAAACCCCATCAATTCCATCACAACTAGACGTAGGCTTTTACCTTCATCGAAGGGGTCGAACTAGTATAAACTCTCTTGCGTTCCTGTGTCCGCTTTAACCCCTTCAAGCTAACCCGTAGCAATGTCCCCACGACTAAGTCCTTTCATGAGGACATCTGCCGTGACAAAACCACGACATAAGGTGTTCCTCCAGTATTCGGGAGTTGCATAATCTCATAGTCAAAGGGACATGTATAAGTCATGAAGAAAGCAATAGCAATAAAACTAAACGATCATTATGCTAAGCTAACAGATGGGTCTTATCCATCACATCATTCTCTAAAGATGTGATCCCGTTTATCAAATCATAACACATGTCTATGGTCAGAAAACTTAACCATCTTTGACTAACGAGCTACTCCAGTAGAGGCATACTAGGGACACTCTGTTTTGTCTATGTATTCATACATGTACTGAGTTTCTGGTTAATACAATTCTAGCATGAATAATAAATATTTATCATGATATAAGGAAATATAAATAACAACTTTATTATTGCCTCTAGGGCATATTTCCTTCAGTCTCCCACTTGCACTAGAGTCAATAATCTAGATTACATAGTAATGATTCTAACATCCATGGAGTCTTGGTGCTGATCATGTTTTGCTCATGTAAGAGGCTTAGTCAAGGGTCTGCAGCATTCAGATCCGTATGTATTTTGCAAACCTCTATGTCTCCCTCCTTGACTTGATCGCGGATGGATTTGAAGCGTCTCTTGATGTGTTCGGTTTTCTTGTGAAATCTGGATTCCTTCGCCAAGGCAATTGCTCCAGTATTGTCACAAAAGATTTTCATCGGACCCGATGCACTAGGTATTACACCTAGATCGGATATGAACTCCTTCATCCAGACTCCTTCATTTGCTGCTTCCGAAGCAGCTATGTACTCCGCTTCACACGTAGATCCCACCACGACACTCTGCTTGGAACTGCACCAAATGATAGCTCCACCATTCAATATAAAAACATATCCGATTTGTGACTTAGAGTCATCCGGATCAGTGTTGTCACACCCTGATTTTTCATGCCACAACACTTAAGCTAATAAATCATGATAAAGTGTGCTTTGACAAAAACTTTTGCATTATTTGGCTTTTATTTTGGAGTTGGTTTTCTCGGTGTGTTTTTTCAAGTGCTCTCTAAAGTCTCGTATGGACTGCAGCAAGCGGCCAAGAGCTTCTGCGTCGGCCTAGCGCCTCGCGACGCTGCTACGGTCACGGGCGCACATAGGTCGGAGCCACGGCCGTGCTCGACGGAAGGGGCCTAGCCACGGCGAGGCTGGGCCAGGCGTGGGGAGAGGCTTGGGGGAGTAAGGGAGGGGCTGCACGCGGTTGGGCTGTGCCGTGTGGGCAGGGCACGGGCGCTGCACAGAGCGCGCTCTGTGCATGCCAGCCTCACGGTCACCACCTCGGATCCCTAGTTCTTGCATGCAACCGTGGACAAATACTATACTAACCCACCAACAAGATCTCATCATGATCACCATGTACATTTTGTTGGTCTGATAATAGCAAAGAAACAAGTTTTTGCAACCGTGGACGAATACTATACTAACCCGCCAACAAGATCTCATCATTGCTGGTCTGATAATAGCAAAGAAACAAGTCGGACTGCCTAGTTCTTGCAACCGTGGACAAATACTATACTAACCCTCCGACAAGATATCATCGTCACCATGTTGATCAGCCTCAATCAAGGCCTTTGCTTCGGCCAGCCTGACACCCTCCGACAAGATCTCATCGTCACCATGTTGATCAGCCTCAATCAAGGCCTTTGCTTCGGCCAGCCTGACACGCATTGCGCCCTGCTCCTCTGGAACCAGCATCCATAAACACTGTTCCAACCTAGTAAGTACAACAATTGTCCCAGTTGCCTTGAAGTGCATACTGTACCGTGGGCTCGACTTCACTACAGATGTTGTGAGCTCAACCAACACCCTTCCCATACCTGCAAAAAGAGATGTACTTTACTATCGCCATGAAGGCTTTCCCTCAAAAAAAAGTGCAACCAATTGAAGTTAATTTGAAGATCCTGCACCCAGAGCATATTCTCTTTTTTCATAACCCCCAGCAGAGTATGTATACATTTTGTGGATCGTTTTGTTCTAGCTGCTTTTACTGTACTGTATGTATGTATCAGGTTGTAGTGATCCTCCGCGCCGGGCACACCCGGGCAGAGGATGCAGTCAAGTATGCATCTGATCTGCTGCATGTTATGGATGATAGTAAATTCAGCTGCTGCTTTGTATTTTACCTACAAGGACCTGGGGTGCTATTACCTCAAAAAAAAAACATCCTTCGCATACCTGCAAATTCTTCTGGGCTGGCTTTACTGCAGGCATAAAGCTCTTGCACCATCTTCTTCACAAACGCCCCATCTGATGAGTCAAGAACAAGTGCGATTCCTTCAGCAGGCATGGCGTTAAAAGTTTCTGAAGCTAGGCCAATTAGGGCCGCCATCTCCTTGCCCTCCACATCATTTATCCAGCCCAACACCTGCACATAAAGCGCACTGCAAATTTCAGGTGACGTAGTTTCTACTTCATGATTCCTTGTAGCTTTTTATTCCATGGCAATGAAAATAATTAGCGATTGCAAAGTCAAGTAGCGCAGAATGAAATGGCTGAACTAACATCACAAAACAAAAAAGACAGAAAATGAAACCAAAAATAACTTACCGCTGCCAACGTCGTCATCAGGTAATCAAGAAAACATTCATGACTCGACATTGATTCCATTGTGTTTGCAGAGGCTATATAATAGCCTTGCAGCTGGGTATACATATTGACCTTTCTGGATCTTGAAGGTAAGATCAACTACAATCTTATTACCTGCTTTCGTGAGTATGTCATAGCAGGTCTGAGGGCTTTCTAATGCCAGCATGGCGAGGGCAGCACCTGCCTCTGCCCTTAGTGGTTGGGATTCCTCCCCAATAAACTCTTTCAACAACTTGCTAATTACCATTGGGACTGACCCAATCTTGTTCCTTGTCTTCATCGCAATGGAGACATTTGCAATGATCTGAAACACCAGCTTTGTGTGTTCAACGTAGCTGGAGCTTCCCTCCAGCTCCAAGACCTCGACGAAGTTAAGTATTAAAAAGTTGCCCTCCGTAAGCCCTTGACGCAGTTTTACACCGACTTCCCCCTTTACCCCTGAAAGTTTGGCTATTAATTTCAACCATGAAGTTATGAACTCTTCTCGCTGCGCTACTGTCGGACCAGGAAAGCAACGTATGAGGACCTCTGTTGCTCTCAAGAACTCCTCCGAAAAATTCTGAACATTCTGCGAAAGACCATTTAGTATGTTCAATCCAAGTGCTGACAGAGAGCCTGTATCCTCTGAATCCGCGTGTGGAACTGACTTCAATATTTGGAAGTGCTGCCACAGTTTGCAAACCAGAGCTTCTGGCCTGTTCCCTCCCTCAATGTCTGCGGTCCTCCTTTTCTGTCTACCATTACCGATTATTTGCTGATTGCTCGTCATGCCTCCACTGACCACTTGAGAATCAACAAGTGATAAAACGAGCTGCAAGAGAGCAGGGAACTCGTTTATATGTAGATATGGAGCTATGCAAACAACAACCTTTGCGGCACGTAGCCTCAGATCATCATACTGAGGGAATTGCCATCCCAAAATATTGATTAAAGTCATCACTGCATTGTTTGAGGTTGTGATTAGGGAAAGGATGTCGGATTCAGAACTGGAAGCCTTTTGCTTCTGAAGAACTGAGTTCAATATTCGAACAGCAGCACATTTCTTGTGGTGTCAGGCTTCTGGTTTCAAAGACTCAATAGCAAATCTGACAAGGCTCCTCTTCTGTGTGCTGTCCAATATGCTCTTGTGCAGAAATGTTGCATAGCAATGCTCATAGTAGAGGTCAAGTGCGCTCATCCCAGAAATATCTGTCAGGCCATAGGTAAGAGCAATTGTTTTACGGAGCAGAAATGAAAAAGATTCTAAACCACATGCTGCCATATACAGTATCCCTTGAGTCAAAGCTAGGGCCGTACACCATCTTCAGTGCAGGCTTCACATTTTTGTTGGCACTACCATTCACTTCAATACCACTGACAAGATAACAATATGATACAATGATCTGTATTGAAGCAAGTTGAGTTTGTATGGAACCTACCACAAAAATCCCACCCAGCACAAACAAGATTGTACGTATATCTTCATCCATCGCTTCGCATATTACTGCCATTAGCAGCAGGGAACGAAGTCCCTTTGCTCCCGCTTTATTAAGTAGACAGTTAACCGGTGACCCAAACCTCGCAACAAGATACAAGATAAACCAGAAAGCAATGGCCGTGTAGTCCGTATGATCAAAGTACCAATGTCCTACTGAAATATGGAGTAACACCTTACTCAACAGAAGAGCGGCCGGGGCAGAGAATTGAAATAGTATATACTCTCTCTTTTGCTTGCATGACCAACCAGCTTATAAAACCAGCCGTTATAAACCATCAGCAGAGATACCAATATCACAGTCAGTGCATAAGACATTCTCCATGCAGTAGAGGAGAAAAGCATCATAGCAATGGGAGCATAAGCCAATAGATATAGAGATACTAGCATCATCACGGCATTTGCAAAATACAAGGAACCACTGTTATTCCCAAGATTTACACGTTTAAACTGAATACTGCCTATTGCCTTGAACATAATGTGATCGTCTGTTCTTGTTTGTCGACTGAATATCCTGTTTTGAGTGAGGACGGGGGATATCAAGTCTTGTAGCGAAAAAATTAAAACACTGGCAGAAATTGAAGGGACGCACCTGCATCCTTCGAAAAAGACAATGGTTGTGGTGTACCAGAAATCCCGGTCCAGGTAGTCTGAAAATCCTCCGACTACCATCGTGGTTGCCAAGATGAAATCCAGCGCACCAAAGAAGTTGCCCGCCCTTTCCAGCAGAGCAACAATGCGGACAAAACGGTTGAGCCATAGTTCCATGTTCCACCCACTTCGCCACTCGCCGCCGCCGGCTGCTTCCTGCTGAGAATACATGATGAGAAGCAATCCTGTGAGAACAGTGGCGAAAAATCCAGACATAAATTAAGAACAGTTTCATGCTCTTTTGAACAGCAATTGCCACTAGACTACTGCTGCCTGCGTCATGGAGCCGCTGGCCGCGCTGCCGTGGCGCGTGGCAAGTCGTGGTGGCCGGAGGACGGGAGGAGCGGAGGAAGATGGGCTTCTACCCCCCGTCCATGTGGCCGGAGCTAGCCGCGACGAGGAGGAGCGACCGGCGGCGGCGTGGAACCCTAGGCCCAGATCTAGAGCGAGAGCGAGAGCGAGAGCGAGAGAAAGCGAGTCCCAGCCCCAGATCCGTGGATAGAGATCAGGCTTGTCAGTATACCTGGCCAAACCTCGGAACGGGCCGGGCTTCGGGCCGGGCCTAGCCAAGCCCGACACAAAAAACCAAGGCCCGGGCCCGGCCCAAGCACGTAAAAGCCTGTTGGGTTTCAGGCCGGCCCGGCCCGACCTTCAGGAAAATGGAAAAACAACGGGTCCGGGCCCGGCCCGGCCTTCGGGCTCAAAAACTAGGCCCGAGCCCTGCCCGGGGGCAGCGTCGGGCCGGGCCAGGTCGGGCTTTTTCGGGCCGGGCCGGCCGGGCCCGGCTTCCCATGGCCAGGACTACTTGTCATCGTCACCGTGTGCCTCGCGGCCTCCCATCCACCGCCCAGCCTGCATCCAACAGACAGCAGTTTCCCAAGGCAAAAACATTCAGACTTCACAATTTTTCAGCCCAGACTCATTAATAAATGGTTTTCTAGTGGGCATAGCTCAGTATTATACTGTGAAACAAGTGTCTTTGCTTAAGGAACAGTTTGTGATTAGTGAACCATGTTAGGAAAAGATAATATTGACCACGAAAAGGGAAAAAATGCTATTAAAGATGCTGGAACCTGCTTTGATCTTCATTTTATTCTTTCTCGGACTGTCCATAGAAACTCGCACATTAAAGTTTAATTTTAAAAAATGGAATTCAGATTCCTGGAGAATGGCACTTACAAAATTGTATTCAGATGCCTGCACTAACGTCTTTGTCATATAAAAGTTTAAGGTCACTGAATAAATGATACAGATTACAACACTTTCATTGTCAAATTAGAGCAACATGCTCATAGATGTTTAGACAAAACTGTAATTTCTCCATCGACCGTATCCACATACTTATGGATCATCTGCGATAATGTCTGTCGACTCAAGAGATCACCACCAGAATTGCCCAAGGCACCACCGCCATACTACGTATAATAGGAAAGAAGCCCCTCCAGATCCTCCTCTGCTGCAGTTGAATGGATCTGAACAATAAGACGAGCCGGTCTTTTGTTAGAATGCACCCGCGCTTAGAGTAATCATCGGAGATTTTGAGTTGCAGCAAGAACTGGCCTGAAGTTGAGAACTAGAAGTTCATTTGTTCATTGTGGTCGACAAAATAGAAGTTCCAGAAGATGGAACAAGAGGACATGAAGGCAACACGAGCAGGCAAAGGAATCATGTGAAGCTTTTGGCATAATTCCAGAATCATCGGTTGTTTCTATCTCTAAAGCTTGCACATCAGAAATCTTCCTTTCTGATGCCAACAAGTGACAGGTTTGTGGCAATTGAAGGAGGTGATTGTGTTCCAAATCAACTTCGGTGACTTCAAAAAATTTGGCCACTCGATCAAATGAAACAATCATCCAAACTTTACAATTGGTTCTTGTTTCAGCTCTAATGCGCTTTGGCTCGTGATCTATTTGATTTTTCCTTCGAATGCCTTCATTGGAACAAACAAACCTACATGAAGTGATTGTTCCATCAGTTCTGCTTTTGATGGTATTTCTTTTCCTCACATCAAAGCCTATGTGACCTCCATATTGCACGCAGAACTCCCAAGCCTCATCCGAATTTCTGAACCACATACCAACTTCGGGTATCCTGTTGCCAATCGATCCCATCGCACAACGCACGATTCTGCCAAATTCCATATTTATTGCTGACAAAAGTTATGAATTATAGAAGTATATGTTGGAAATATGCCCTAGAGGCAATAATAAATTGATTATTATTATATTTCCTTGTTCATGATAATCGTTTATTATCCATGCTAGAATTGTATTGATAGGAAACTCAGATACATGTGTGGATACATAGACAACACCATGTCCCTAGTAAGCCTCTAGTTGACTAGCTCGTTAATCAATAGATGGTTATGGTTTCCTGACCATGGACATTGGATGTCGTTGATAACGGGATCACATCATTAGGAGAATGATGTGATGGACAAGACCCAATCCTAAGCCTAGCACAAGATCATGTAGTTCGTATGCTAAAGCTTTTCTAATGTCAAGTATCATTTCCTTAGACCATGAGATTGTGCAACTCCCGGATACCGTAGGAGTGCTTTGGGTGTGCCAAACGTCACAACGTAACTGGGTGGCTATAAAGGTACACTACGGGTATCTCTGAAAGTGTCTGTTGGGTTGGCACGAATCGAGATTGGGATTTTGTCACTCCGTGTAAACGGAGAGGTATCTCTGGGCCCACTCGGTAGGACATCATCATAATGTGCACAATGTGACCAAGGGGTTGATCACGGGATGATGTGTTACGGAACGAGTAAAGAGACTTGCCGGTAACGAGATTGAACAAGGTATCGGTATACCGACGATCGAATCTCGGGCAAGTACCATACCGCTAGACAAAGGGAATTGTATACGGGATTGATTGAGTCCTTGACATCGTGGTTCATCCGATGAGATCATCGTGGAACATGTGGGAGCCAACATGGGTATCCAGATCCCGCTGTTGGTTATTGACCGGAGAACATCTCGGTCATGTCTGCATGTCTCCCGAACCCGTAGGGTCTACACACTTAAGGTTCGATGACGCTAGGGTTATAAAGGAAGTTTGTATGTGGTTACCGAATGTTGTTCGGAGTCCCGGATGAGATCCCGGACGTCACGAGGAGTTCCGGAATGGTCCGGAGGTAAAGATTTATATATAGGAAGTCCTGTTTCGGCCATCGGGACAAGTTTCGGGGTCATCGGTATTGTACCGGGACCACCGGAAGGGTCCCGGGGGCCCACCGGGTGGGGCCACCTGCCCCGGGGGGCCACATGGGCTGTAGGGGGTGCGCCTTGGCCTACATGGGCCAAGGGCACCAGCCCCTAGAGGCCCATGCGCCAAGATATAGGAAAAAGGGGAGAGTCCTAAAGGGGGAAGGCACCTCCGAGGTGCCTTGGGGAGGATGGACTCCTCCCCCCTCCTTAGCCGCACCCCTTCCTTGGAGGAAGGGGCAAGGCTGCGCCTCCCCCCTCTCCCCTGCCCCTATATATAGTGGAGGGGAGGGAGGGCATCCATACCTGAGCCCTTGGCGCCTCCCTCCCTCCCGTGACACCTCCTCCTCTCCCGTAGGTGCTTGGCGAAGCCCTGCAGGATTGCCACGCTCCTCCATCACCACCACGCCGTTGTGCTGCTGCTGGATGGAGTCTTCCTCAACCTCTCCCTCTCTCCTTGCTGGATCAAGGCGTGGGAGACATCGTCGAGCTGTACGTGTGTTGAACGCGGAGGTGCCGTCCGTTCGGCACTAGGATCATCGGTGATCTGAATCACGACGAGTACGACTCCATCAACCCCGTTCACTTGAACGCTTCCGCTTAGCGATCTACAAGGGTATGTAGATGCACTCTCCTTTCTACTCGTTGCTGGTCTCTCCATAGATAGATCTTGGTGATACGTAGGAAAATTTTTGAATTTCTGCTACGTTCCCCAACAGTGGCATCATGAGCTAGGTCTATTGCGTAGATTCTTTGCACGAGTAGAACACAAAGTAGTTGTGGGCGTCGATATTGTTCAATATGCTTGCCGTTACTAGTCTTATCTTGATTCGGCGGCATCGTGGGATGAAGCGGCCCGGACCAACCTTACACGTACGCTTACGTGAGACCGGTTCCACCGACAAACATGCACTAGTTGCATAAGGTGGCTGGCGGGTGTCTGTCTCTCCCACTTTAGTCGGATCGGATTCGATGAAAAGGGTCCTTATGAAGGGTAAATAGCAATTGGCATATCACGTTGTGGTTCATGCGTAGGTAAGAAACGTTCTTGCTAGAAACCCATAGCAGCCACGTAAAACATGCAAACAACAATTAGAGGACGTCTAACTTGTTTTTGCAGGGTATGCTATGTGATGTGATATGGCCAAAAGGATGTGATGAATGATATATGTGATGTATGAGATTGATCATGTTCTTGTAATAGGAATCACGACTTGCATGTCGATGAGTATGACAACCGGCAGGAGCCATAGGAGTTGTCTTTATTTATTTGTGACCTGCGTGTCAACTTAAACGTCATGTAATTACTTTACTTTATTGCTAACCGTTAGCCATAGTAGTAGAAGTAATAGTTGGCGAGGCAACTTCATGAAGACACGATGATGGAGATCATGATGATGGAGATCATGGTGTCATGCCGGTGACGATGATGATCATGGAGCCCCGAAGATGGAGATCAAAAGGAGCAAAGTGATGATGGCCATATCATGTCACTATTTGATTGCATGTGATGTTTATCATGTTTATACATCTTATTTGCTTAGAACGACGGTAGTAAATAAGATGATCCCTTACAACAATTTCAAGAAGTGTTCTCCCCTAACTGTGCACCGTTGCGACAGTTCGCTGTTTCAAAACATCACGTGATGATCGGGTGTTTTATTCAGACGTTCAAATACAACGGGTGTTGACGAGCCTAGCATGTACAGACATGGCCTCGGAACACACGCGAAACACTTAGGGTTAACTTGACGAGCCTAGCATGTACAGACATGGCCTCGGAACACGGAGACCGAAAGGTCGAGCATGAGTCGTATAGAAGATACGATCAACATGAAGATGTTCACCGATGATGACTAGTCCGTCTCACGTGATGATCGGACACGGCCTAGTTTGACTCGGATCATGTAATCACTTAGATGACTAGAGGGATGTCTATCTGAGTGGGAGTTCATAAGATGAACTTAATTATCCTGAACATAGTCAAAAGGTTTTTGCAAATTATGTCGTAGCTCACGCTATAGTTCTACTGTTTAGATATGTTCCTAGAGAAAAATTAGTTGAAAGTTGATAGTAGCAATTATGCGGACTAGGTCCGTAAACTGAGGATTGTCCTCATTGCTTCATAGAAGGCTTATGTCCTTAATGCACCGCTCAGTGTGCTGAACCTCGAACGTTGTCTGTGGTTGTTGCGAACATCTGACATACACGTTTTGATAACTACGTGATAGTTCAGTTAAACGGTTTAGAGTTGAGGCACCAAAGACGTTTTTGAAACATCGCGAAACATATGAGATGTTTTGAGGGCTGAAATTGGGATTTCAGGCTCGTGCCCATGTCAAGAGGTATAAGACCTCCGATGACTTTCTTAACCTGCAAACTAAGGAGAAAAGCTCAATTGTTGAGCTTGTGCTCAGATTGTCTGAGTACAACAATCATTTGAATCGAGTGGGAGTTGATCTTCCAGATAAGACAGTGATGGTTCTCCAAAGTCATTGCCACCAAGCTGTTAGAGCTTCGTGATGAACTATAACATATCAGGGATAGATATGATGATCCTTGAGGTATTCGCGATGTTTGACACCGCGAAAGTAGAAATCAAGAAGGAGCATCAATTGTTGATGGTTGGTGAAACCACTAGTTTCAAGAAGGGCAAGGGCAAGAAGGGATACTTCATGAAACGGCAAATCAGCTGCTGCTCTAGTGAAGAAACCCAAGGTAAAACCCAAACCCGAGACTAAGTGCTTCTGTAATAAGGGGAACAACCACTAGAGCAGAATTACCCTAGATACTTGGTAGATAAGAAGGCTGGCAAGGTCGATAGAAGTATATTGGATATACATTGTGTTAATGTGTACTTTGCTAGTACTCCTAGTAGCACCAGGGTATTAGATACCGGTTCGGTTGCTAAGTGTTAGTAACTCGAAACAAAAGGCTACGGAATAAACGGAGACTAGCTAAAAGTGAGCTGACGATATATGTTGGAAGTGTTTCCAAGTTTGATGTAATCAAACATCGCACGCTCCCTCTACCATCAAGATTAGCATTAAACCTGAATGGTTGATTGAATCTCGATCGTAGTGATACACATTTTCATGCCAAAAGATAGTAATGATAGTACCACTTACTGGTGGCACTGCCATGTAAGTCATATTGGTTTAAAACGCATGAAGAAGGTCCATATTGATGGATCTTTGGACTCACTCATTTTTGAAAAGTTTGAGACATGCGAACCATGTCTATTGGTGTATATGCATGAAGAAACTCCATGCAAATGGACCGTTTTGACTCACTTGATTTTGAATCACTTGGGACATGCAAATCATACCACATGGGCAAGATGACTGAAAAGCCTCGTTTTCAGTAAGATGGAACAAGATAGCAACTTGTTGGAAGTAACACATTTTGATGTGTGCAGTCCAATGAGTGCTGAGGCATGCAGTGAATATCGTTATGTTCTTACTTCACAGATGATTCGAGTAGATGTTGAGAATATTTACCTTGATGAAACACAAGTCTGAATTATTGAATGGTTCAAGTAATTTCAGAGTGAAGTAGAAGATCATTGTGACAAGAGGATAAAATGTCTATGATATGATCATAGAGATGAATATCTGAGTTACGAGTTTTGGCACACAATTAAGACATTGTGGAAATTGTTTCACAATTAATACCGCCTGGAACACCATAGTGTGATGGTGTGTCCGAACATCATAGTTGCACCCTATTGGATATGATGCATACCATGATGTCTCTTATCGAACTACCACTATAGTTTATGGGTTAGGCATTAAAGACAACCACATTCACTTTAAATAGGGCACCACGTAATTCCGATGAGATGACACCGTATGAATTATGGTTTAGAGAAACCTAAGTTGTCGTTTCTTAAAGGTTTGGGGCTGCGACGCTTATGTGAAAAAGTTTCAGGATTAAGCTCGAACCCAAAGCGGATAAAATACATCTTCATAGGACACCCAAAACAGTTGGGTATACCTCCTAATTCAGATCCGAAAGCAATATGGATTGTTTCTTGAATCGGGTCCTTTCTCGAGGAAAGGTTTCTCTCGAAAGAATTGAGTGGGAGGATGGTGGAGACTTGATGAGGTTATTGAACCGTCACTTCAACAAGTGTGTAGCAGGGCACAGGAAGTTGTTCCTGTGGCACCTACACCAATTGAAGTGGAAGCTTATGATAGTGATCATGAAGTTCGGATCAAGTCACTACCGAACCTCGTAGGGTGACAAGGATACGTACTACTTCAGAGTGGTACAGTAATCCTGTCTTGGAAGTCATGTTGCTAGACAACAATGAACCTACGAGCTATGGAGAAGCGATGGTGGGCCCGGATTCCGATAAATGGCTCAAGGCCATAAAACCCGAGAGAGGATCCATGTATGAAAACAAAGTGTAGACTTTGGAAGAACTACTTGATGGTCGTAAGGCTGTTAGGTACATATGGATTTTGAAAGGAAGACAGACAATGATGGTAAGTGTCACCATTGAGAAAGCTCGACTTGTCGTTAAGATGTTTTTCGACAAGTTCAAGGAGTTGACTACGATGAGACTTTCTCACTCGTAGCGATGCTAAGAGTCTGTTGGAATTATATTAGCAATTACTGCATTATTTATGAAATCTTGCAGATAGGATGTCAAAACATTGTTTCCTCGACGATTCTTGAGGAAAGGTTGTATGTGATACAACCGGAAGGTTTTGTCTATCCTGAAATATGCTAATAAGTATGCAAAGCTCCAGCAATCCTTCTGAGGACTGGAGTGAGCATCTCGGAGTTGGAATGTATGCTTTGATGATGATCAAAGATTTTGGGTGTATACAAAGTTTATGAGAAACTTGTATTTCCAAAGAAGTGAGTGGGAGCACTATAGAATTTCTGATGAGTATATGTTGTTGACATATTAATGATCAGAAATGACGTAGAATTTCTGGAAAGCATATAGGGTTATTTGGAAAGTGTTTTCAATGGAAAACCTGGATTAAGCTACTTGAACATTGAGCATCAAGATCTATAAGGATAGATCAAAACGCTTAATAGTACTTTCAAATGAGCACATGCCTTGACGTGATCTTGAAGGTGTTCAAGATGGATCAGTCAAAGAAGGAGTTCTTGCCTGAGTTGTAAGGTATGAAGTTAAGACTTAAAGCTCGACCATGGCAGAATAGAGAGAAAGGAACGAAGGTCGTCCCCTATGCTTAAGACATAGGCTCTACAGTATGCTATGCTGTGTACCGCACCTGAAGTGTGCTTTACCATGAGTCAGTCAAGGGGTACAAGAGTGATCCAAGAATGGATCACAGGACAGCGGTCAAAGTTATCCTTAGTAACTAGTGGACTAAGGAATTTTCTCAATTATGGAGGTGGTAAAAGAGTTCGTCGTAAAGGGTTACGTCGATGCAAGCTTAACACCTATCCGGATAGCTCTGAGTAGAGATACCGGATACGTATAATGGAGCAACAATTTAGAATAGCTCCAAGTAGAACAGTTATTTGGAATAGCTCCAAATAGAACGTGGTAGCTGCATCTAGGAGATGACATAGAGATTTGTAAAGCACACACGGATCTGAAAGGTTCAGACCCGTTGACTATAACCTCTCTCACAAGCATAACATGATCAAACCCAGAACTCATCGAGTGTTAATCACATGGTAAATGTGAACTAGATTATTGACTCTAGTAAACTCTTTGGGTGTTAGTCACATGGGGATGTGACCTTGAGTGTTAATCACATATCGATGTGAACTAGATTATTGACTCTAGTGCAAGTGGGAGACTGTTGGAAATATGCCCTAGAGGCAATAATAAATTGATTATTATTATATTTCCTTGTTCATGATAATCGTTTATTATCCATGCTAGAATTGTATTGATAGGAAACTCAGATACATGTGTGGATACATAGACAACACCATGTCCCTAGTAAGCCTCTAGTTGACTAGCTCGTTAATCAATAGATGGTTACGGTTTCCTGACCATGGACATTGGATGTCGTTGATAACGGGATCACATCATTAGGAGAATGATGTGATGGACAAGACCCAATCCTAAGCCTAGCACAAGATCATGTAGTTCGTATGCTAAAGCTTTTCTAATGTCAAGTATCATTTCCTTAGACCATGAGATTGTGCAACTCCCGGATACCGTAGGAGTGCTTTGGGTGTGCCAAACGTCACAACGTAACTGGGTGGCTATAAAGGTACACTACGGGTATCTCTGAAAGTGTCTGTTGGGTTGGCACGAATCGAGATTGGGATTTTGTCACTCCGTGTAAACGGAGAGGTATCTCTGGGCCCACTCGGTAGGACATCATCATAATGTGCACAATGTGACCAAGGGGTTGATCACGGGATGATGTGTTACGGAACGAGTAAAGAGACTTGCCGGTAACGAGATTGAACAAGGTATCGGTATACCGACGATCGAATCTCGGGCAAGTACCATACCGCTAGACAAAGGGAATTGTATACGGGATCGATTGAGTCCTTGACATCGTGGTTCATCCGATGAGATCATCGTGGAACATGTGGGAGCCAACATGGGTATCCAGATCCCGCTGTTGGTTATTGACCGGAGAACATCTCGGTCATGTCTGCATGTCTCCCGAACCCGTAGGGTCTACACACTTAAGGTTCGATGACGCTAGGGTTATAAAGGAAGTTTGTATGTGGTTACCGAATGTTGTTCGGAGTCCCGGATGAGATCCCGGACGTCACGAGGAGTTCCGGAATGGTCCGGAGGTAAAGATTTATATATAGGAAGTCCTGTTTCGGCCATCGGGACAAGTTTCGGGGTCATCGGTATTGTACCGGGACCACCGGAAGGGTCCCGGGGGCCCACCGGGTGGGGCCACCTGCCCCGGGGGGCCACATGGGCTGTAGGGGGTGCGCCTTGGCCTACATGGGCCAAGGGCACCAGCCCCTAGAGGCCCATGCGCCAAGATATAGGAAAAAGGGGAGAGTCCTAAAGGGGGAAGGCACCTCCGAGGTGCCTTGGGGAGGATGGACTCCTCCCCCCTCCTTAGCCGCACCCCTTCCTTGGAGGAGGGGCAAGGCTGCGCCTCCCCCCTCTCCCCTGCCCCTATATATAGTGGAGGGGAGGGAGGGCATCCATACCTGAGCCCTTGGCGCCTCCCTCCCTCCCGTGACACCTCCTCCTCTCCCGTAGGTGCTTGGCGAAGCCCTGCAGGATTGCCACGCTCCTCCATCACCACCACGCCGTTGTGCTGCTGCTGGATGGAGTCTTCCTCAACCTCTCCCTCTCTCCTTGCTGGATCAAGGCGTGGGAGACATCGTCGAGCTGTACGTGTGTTGAACGCGGAGGTGCCGTCCGTTCGGCACTAGGATCATCGGTGATCTGAATCACGACGAGTACGACTCCATCAACCCCGTTCACTTGAACGCTTCCGCTTAGCGATCTACAAGGGTATGTAGATGCACTCTCCTTTCTACTCGTTGCTGGTCTCTCCATAGATAGATCTTGGTGATACGTAGGAAAATTTTTGAATTTCTGCTACGTTCCCCAACAGTATACTGTTGTGATGTAGTGAACAGAGAAAATAGAAGTACAATACTCGCTGCAAGTCTCCATATTTATTCAGAAATGTAGTGTTGACTCAAAATAGAAGTAGTTCCTATGTTGAAACCACAAAGCTTAGCAGATTATAGTCTTATTGAGACGCACAGAAGTACTTAACTCGCGGCAAGTCTCCATATTTATTCAGAGTGTAGTGTTGACTGATATTTTTAGAGTGTAGTGCTGCAAGTCTCCATATTTATTTAGAGTATAGTTTGTCACTATTAGTATTATACCAGTGACTGGACAACCAGTTATATCAAATACCACAGCAGGAGGTACATTATGGTTAGCTCTACCAGTATACAAGTACCAATTTCAATTTTGTTGCCTGCATCTGATCAAGTGCACTAATCATAGCGGAGCCAGACAGCGCAAGGAGCCTGGGCAAAGCTCGTGCATAGCGATATCAGCTAGCTTTGCCCCAACAAAAATCACTACTAAGCATAACAAAATCACTACTAAGGACAGAGATCAGCTAGCTCCGCCTCTGCACTAATGGAATAAGAGAGAGAGAGGGTACCTGAGAAGAGGTCGCTGCGGCGCGGTGGCGCTCGTCCAGCTAGCTCCCCAGCTCGCGGCGACGCTCGTCCTGGCTCCCACGGCGGACGACGCTCGTCCCCGACCCACGGCGGCGTTCGGCCTTGGTTCCCGCGGCGGACGGCCCTCGTCCCTGCCTCTCCTCAGTGGCGACGGCGGGGCAGATGGGTGCCCTTACTCGTACACCAAATCAGCTATACAAATGTCTAAAGTACTGCTAGATGCTTGTTTTTATCTTAATATAAAAGTATATATCTGCAGCATCTCTGAAATTTATTGAGTATCCTTGACTCGCATCTCTGAAATTGTAGCTTATATCTTGGGATTGCCATCTCTGAAATTGTAGTTTCCTTACCTTTTGTAAGATTAAGCATGTTTGGATGGTTGTGGTTTGGCTTAATCTTTTAGGATAGTAGTGATTTGGCATCATTTAACCAAAATTCCCAAAAATTGAGAGGGGTAGGTCTAACCCCTATTATCTCAAGAGAGTTTTTCATGTCAATTCGTGACTCACTATCGATATTTGATTCAGCAAGATATACAGGTTGGATGCACACTTTGTTGGGAATTAGCACACAAATGCACTTGTGGTTAACTGAAAACTGTAGCGGAAACAAAGCAATCTCAGCACCACATCATGTACTAACTCAAAGATCGTTGCTTAGCACGGAAGGAAACATATGCAGCAGCATATATGGAGATAGAAAAAATGTTACTCAGCAGGCAAGACACTCCTCATCCTAGTGTCTTGTGGTAGGAGTAAGTTTCTGGACAGGACCAAGCGTCAACAAAGAGACACCAGATTTTACGTGGAAAACCCCCCAACTTGAGGGGAAAAACCACGGGCCGAAGCCACCCAAATCCTCTTCCACTATTATCAAAGGTGGGATATAATAAGTTCTTCTCTAGATAGCACTAGAGGATCTCATACATCAAGATTTCTGAATCTTGGATGAACACAACAAGATTTGGAGCTCAAGAACTAGGGATTGGAACAATCTCACCAAAGATGGTGGAACCGAAGCTTGAAGGAGACAAGGTAGTGAATCTGGACCATCACAACCTTGGGGAGGAGCTCCCTTTTCTTCTTCCTTCAATCTTCCTCTTCTTCCCTTGCTCTCTTGGTTTTCTCTCTTCTTCTCTCTTGGAGGATGAACTAATTTCGTCACACTTGATGGTGGCTGCTGGATGGAGGGTAAAGCATCCCCATCCACTCATGTGCAAATTCCAAAATGATCCTAGGTCATAACCCTAATGGGTAGTGGGCTTCTGCACCTCTCACGGCCCACATGAGGAGGATATCCCAACAAATCTCCCCCTCCGACTCATGAGGGGGCACTGCCATGCCCGCTACCTTGCAACATGCTTGTAGCTTCTCATTTGGCAATATCTTGGTCATCATATCTAAACCATTGTCGTCGGTATGGATCTTCTCAAGTTTCAGCAACCTGGAACTCACAACATCTCGAATCCAATGGTACTTCACATCAATGTGCTTGGTTCGAGAGTGATAGCTTGAATTCTTGGCAAGATGAATAGCACTATGACTGTCAAAAACAAAACATACTTCTCTTGCTTCATGCCGAGCTCTTGCAAGAAGTTCTTCATCCACAAAACTTCCTTTCCAGCATCAACAGCTGCAATGTACTCAGCTTCTATAATTGATGTAGAAACACATTTCTGCAATCTTGATTGCCATGACACTGCTCCCCCTGCATAAGTCATCAGGTATCCAGACATGGACTTCCTATGATCCTTGTCACCTGCATAATCTGCATCTGTATAGCCCTGCAATACATGATCACAGCATAAACAAGATGTAGAAGTTCCCTTGAGATACATGAGAATCCACTTCACTGCTTCCCAGTGAGCTTTACCTGGATTTGTCATGAACCGGCTAACAACTCCAACTACATAGGCAATGTTAGGCCTAGTGCATACCATGGCATACATCAAACTGCCCACAGCAGACTGGTAAGGTACTTTCCTCATTTCTTCTTTCTCCTTCTTGCTTGTAGGACATTGTTTTGAATTCAGTTTGTGATGGCCTGCAAGCGGAGAGATAACATATTTTGCATCTTTCATATTGAACCTTTCAAGTACCTTCTCAATGTATCTTTCCTATGAAAGCCAAAGCAGCTTCTTTGATCTATCACGGGAGATCTTCATGCCAAGTATTTGCTTAGCTGGTCCTAAATCCTTCATGGCAAATGATTTACTCAATTCCTTCTTGAGAAGAGCAATCCTCTTTGTGACATTTCCAACAATCAGCATATCATCAACATACAACAAGAGAATAATGAAGTCACCCTCGGCGTACCTCTTTATAAATACACAATGACCAGGCTGTGCTTTATGGTAACCAAGCCCAGTCATAAAAGACTCAAACTTCTTGTACCACTGTCGAGGAGCTTGCTTCAATCCATACAAGCTCTTCTTCAATTTGCAAACTAAGTGCTCCTTGCCTGCAACCATGAATCCCTCTGGCTGCTCCATGTATATCTCCTCCTCTAGGTCACCATGTAAGAATGTTGTCTTCACATCAAGTTGTTCAATTTCCAAGTCCATGGTGGCAGCCATGCCAAGCACAACTCGGATCGAAGACATCTTGACCACTGGAGAGAATATCTCACCATAATCAATGCCCTTTTTCTGACTGAATCCTTTCACAACCAATCTGGCCTTGTACCTTGGATGTGAGGTGTTTTCTTCAGTCTTCACTCTATACACCCACTTGTTCTTGAGTGCTTTCTTGCCCTTTGGCAGATTCACCAACTCAAAAGTATCATTCTCATACAGGGAATTCATCTCATCCTGCATGGCTTCTGACCATTCTTCTTTGTTCTCATCATACATTGCCTCCTCATAACATGAGGGCTCACCTGCATCTGTCATCAACACATATTGATGTGGTGGATATTTAGAAGAAGGAATGTGAACTCTTTCACTTCTTCTTTGCTACTGACTGGTGGTGAATCAGGTGGATTTTCGTTGACATCATCATTACCAACTTCATCATCATCATCACTTGATGGCTGCTCGCCACTTTGACTTGTATTGCCTTGATCAGTTGCATCTCCACTGTCTTGAGTGTCATCATCTACCCCATGATTGTCATGCACGAGAGGAGGACAGATTGGATCCATATCAACCTGAGGTGTTGATACGTCTCCAATGTATCTATAATTTTTTATTGTTCCATGCTATTATATTATCTGTTTTGGATGTTTATGGGCTTTATTAAATACTTTTATATTATTTTTGGGACTAACCTATTAGCCCAGAGCCTAGTGCTAGTTTCTGTTTTTTTCCTTGTTTCAGTGTTTCGCAGAGAAAGAATATCAAACGGAGTCCAAATGGAATGAAACCTTCGGGAGAGTTATTTTTGGAACGGAAGCAATCCAGAAGACTTGGAGTCTACGTAAGGGAAGCAACGAGGAAGGCATGAGGCAGGGGGGCGCCCACCCCCCTGGGCGCGCCCTCCACCCTCATGGGCCCCTTGTGGCTCCCCTGACGTGTTTCTTCCTCCTATATATACCAATATACCCTAAAACCTTCGCGGAACAGAAGAGGTCGGGAGTTCCGCCGCCGCAAGCCTCTGTAGTCACCAAAAACCAATCGGGACCCTGTTCCGGCACCCTGCCAGAGGGGGGATCCCTCAACGGTGGCCATCTTCACCATCCCGGCACTCTCCATGACGAGGAGGGAGTAGTTCACCCTCGGGGCTGAGGGTATGTACCAGTAGCTATGTGTTTGATCTCTCTCTCTCTCTCTCGTGTTCTTGATTTGGCACGATCTTGATGTATCGCGAGCTTTGCTATTATAGTTGGATCTTATGATGTTTCTCCCCCTCTACTCTCTTGTAATGGATTGAGTTTTCCCTTTGAGGTTATCTTATCGGATTGAGTCTTTAATGGTTTGAGAACACTTGATGTATGTCTTGCCGTGCGTATCTGTGGTGACAATGGGATATCGCGTGATTCACTTGATGTATGTTTTGGTGATCAACTTGCGGGTTCCGCCCATGAACCTATGCATAGGGGTTGGCACACATTTTCGTCTTGACTCTCCGGTAGAAACTTTGGGGCACTCTTTGAAGTACTTTGTGTTGGATTGAATAGATGAATCTGAGATTGTGTGATGCATATCGTATAATCATACCTACAGATATTTAAGGTGACATTGGAGTATCTAGGTGACATTAGGGTTTTGGTTGATATGTGTCTTAAGGTGTTATTCTAGTACGAACTCTTGAATAGATCGATCCGAAAGAATAACTTTGAGGTGGTTTCGTACCCTATCATAATCTCTTCATTTGTTCTCCGCTATTAGTGGCTTTGGAGTGAATCTTTGTTGCATGTTGAGGGATAGTTATATGATCCAATTATGCTATTATTATTGAGAGAACTTGCACTAGTGAAAGTATGAACCCTAGGCCTTGTTGGGCCGGCTGGTTTGCATTTGCATGCATCCATCTGTCTCTTGCTAAGTACTCGCTCTGTTCCTAAATATAAGTTATTTTAGACATTTCAAATGGACTACAACATATGAATGTATATAGATATATGTTAGAGTGTAGATTCACTCATTTTGCTCCGTATATAGTCACTTGTTGGAATCTCTAGAAAGACTTATATTTCGGAACGGGGGAGTACGTAGTTGCATGATCAGGGAAGAAAAAGGATCAAGGCAGCTTTGGACGACTGATCGATGCCACTGCATAAGTATGTGGCAATGCGTCGCGAATCCCGCGGTTAAAAAATCTTATTAGGGCAAGAGTTTGAGAAAAATAGGTATGTTCCATTTGTCATCCACTAAAGAAAAAACACCTAGCCGCTTTACCAGGCTAACGCAACCGCTATCCTCGGCCCAAAATCCCCTCTCTTTACCCATGTGCATGATCTTATTTAAATGCATTGATCTTTATTTTTTGAATCCATGATTTTATCTTTGATTTTGTTGATCTTATTATACGGTCTTCTTCATTTGATCATTTGGAAGTAGGGGCACCAGAATTATCTTGAATAAAAAAATTGAGTTCTCATGTTTGTCTTGTAATGGAAAGAAGAAGAAAGAACGGATGTGAATGCGTCGCTAAAAAGTTCACTTACAAGCTACTCGTCCCTGAATGTAATTGGACATTGTTTAGTGCCATCTAATTCATGCTTATTTCTATCCATTTCTGAAAATTAATACCATTCTTTTTATTCCATCACACAACATATGGTGATATATAAATGCTAAAATGTGGTATATATGTACTCAAATGCTAAAATGTGGTATACATATGTGCTGAAATGTTGAAGTATACATGCTGACATATTGTGTATATATGCGAAAATGCTGAAAATACATGGTGAAGTGTGAATTGAGTATGATGGCCGAGATGGGTATTTTTACCCGCAGGTATTACCCGCAACCGGTCGGATACGGGTATGAGAACAATTTAAAACCCGAGGCGCGTGTATGGGTATGGTATGGATTTAGGAAAAAAAGTATTGAGACATGTGCGGGTTTGGGCGACCATTACCCGCAACGGAACCATTGATATTCTCCACCAAATTATCATAGTCGTCGCTCACTCCGTTGAGCACATAGGAAGTGAACTCCTCCGGACCAAGCGCCTTGCCAATGGAGGCAAGTGTGTCAGCCATACCCGTCACTTTGTTGAAGTAGTCGGTGACGGTGAGATCCTGAAGCTTCACCTTCCCAAGCACAGTGCGAATGGCATGAGCCCGCGCCTGAGACTGCGAGGCAAAACTGGTGTGAAGAGTCGTCCACGCATCCCGAGACGTAGAGGCGAAGATGACCAGTGACGAGACCCCCTCCGTAAGAGAGGACTGGATGGCGAAGAAGATAGCCTGATCCTGAGCCGCCCACGCATGATGCCCTGGATGGTATGGAGGTGGGCACGACAGAGTGCCATCAACAAACCCGTCCAAGTAACGGCTGCGAAGAAGCGGAAAACCTGAGCACGCCATGACAGATAGTTATCCGTCGTCAGCTTCACCGAGATGAGATGCGCAAAGTAGGACGGTGCATGAGATACACCATAATCCGAAGGCAGTGGTGGCCCATAAAAACCCAGGGGCGAAGGACCACTCGGCACCATGGACGAAGCCACCAGCTCCATTGATGCACCATCGTAGGGCGCTTCGTATGAAGCGGGCACGCCGTAAGGAGACGCGGGCACCGAGGTTGGCGGGTAGGCGTAGGCCAACGAGGCAGCACGACCATAGGGCTGCTGCAGCACAGAGGGAACCGGCCACTGGCTAGCCGGCGCAGCGCCGTAGGAGCCGGCCAGCGGCGGCTGTTGCGAGTGCGTAGCCCCCTGGTGTACATGCAGGTGCATTTCGGCGCCCACGTCCGAGTGTAAATGGGGTTGCAGCTGCGGCACAGTGCCCTGATGTGACACCGGTGGCCGTGCATGCAGATGCAATCCAGCACCCGATCCAGCACCCACGTCCGAGTGGAGAGGCTGATACGAGGGAGCGCCCTGGGGAAGCAGATGCGACCCGGCGCCCTGACGAGGCCCCCACCAAAGAGCGGCCGAAGCAGCACCGTAGTAGCCCGCGCTGTAGGAGCCCGCAGCGGCCGAAGCAGCGCCGTAGGAACCCGCAGGCTGGGCAGCAGGTGGAGCGGCACCGTAGGGCACAGACAGGATGACGGCGCCGTAGGAGCCCGCCGGCGGTGGAGCGGTGGAGTCGCCGAAGACCAGCGATGGTGGTGCGACAGAGACCAGGGCGGTGGCAGCCATGGAGGCGCCGACCAGGGAGAGCAGAGGCGAAGACGACAAAAACGGAGAGGCCGAGATGGCCGGGGCGGTGGCAGCGAGACCGGCGGCGGCGCATCGAGGCCATGATACGATCGTGGCTGCAGCGGAAGGAACGGCCGAAACCCTAAGCTGATACCATATTAAACGTTATGTTTAGGGAAACTGCACCAATACGGGTGTGGCTATTCATATATATAGAGGTAAACAAGGTACAAATACAAGATATGTGATATACACCGTATAAACATTGTCTAAGAGCATTACTAGTTGTCGGTGTCAAAACCGGCGGATCTCGGGTAGGGGGTCCCGAACTGTGCGTCTAGGCCGGATGGTAATAGGAGACAAGGGACACGATGTTTTTACCCAGGTTCAGGCCCTCTCGATGGAGGTAAAACCCTACTCCTGTTTGATTAATATTGATGATATGGGTAGTACAAGAGTAGATCTACCACGAGATCAAGGAGGCTAAACCCTAGAAGCTAGCATATGGTATGATTGTTGTATGATGATGTTGTCCTACGGACTAGAACCCTCCGGTTTATATAGACACCGGATAGGGTTAGGGTTACACAGAGTCGGTTACAATGGTAGGAGATCTTGAATATCCGCATCGCCAAGCTTGCCTTCCACGCCAAGGAAAGCCCCATTCGGACACGGGACAAAGTCTTCAATCTTGTATCTTCATAGTCCTGGAGTCCGGCTGAAGGTATTGTCCGGCTATCCGAACACCCCCTAATCCAGGACTCCCTCAGTAGCCCCTGAACCAGGCTTCAATGGCGACGAGTCCAGCGCGCAAATTGTCTTCGGCATTGCAAGGCGGGTTCCTCCTCCAAGTTCTTCAAGAAGATTTTAAACACCAAGAATAGTGTCCAGCTCTGCAAAATAAGCTTCCACATATTGCCATAGAGAGAATAATATTAACACAAATCCAATCTGCTGACGTATTCCGCAGCGTGACGTCACACTACGACCAAGTCCTTTACTCAAATCGTTTTCTTTCCACCTCAGCACGTTTGGCGAGGAGATTTCCTTGGCACGTCTTGTCAAAAGAGAGATCGTGTCCCCCCCTTTACGGGATTCTCATCAATACGGACGTGGATAACCCAATCATGCCCGTTAGCACGCTTCCTTAATTAAAGGCGAGTCCCAAATGGTTACGGGGAGGGCTCTTGGTATTCGACCTCTTATAAAGAGACCAAGGCCCCACTCCTTTCTTTTAATCTCGAAACGAGTTCGCCCGTCGCCTCGAGTTCCAACACCCTAGGCTCCAGATTCCAGGCGCATCGGACCTTCAACAATGTCCGGTTTCGACCTTCAAGGCCGATGGATGCCCTCCTCCGTCACGGAGGAGGACGTGCTAAAGCTAAGAGAGGCTAAGTTCTTGACCGGCGAAATTCCGCATAGGTTGCCTGCTCAGGGGCAGGCTATTCCCAATCCTCAGCCTGGTGAGAGCATGGTGTTCATATCCCACTTCCTTCGGGGGTTAGGCTTCCCAATGGATCCCTTTGTGAGGGGGCTACTATTTTATTATGGGCTGGAATTCCACGACTTAGCTCCGGAGTCCATCCTCCATATCTCCTCATTCATCGTCGTGTGTGAAGCGTTCCTCCATGTTACCCCTCACTTTGGGTTATGGCTCAAGACTTTCAACGTGGAGCCGAAGATGATCGAGGGACGGCACGCAGAGTGTGGAGGCGCTGTTATAAGCAAGAATGCTGATGCTCCATGGCCCGAGGGCTCCTTTCAAGAGGAGCTTGGCTTGTGGCAACAAGAGTGGTTCTATATCACCGCTTCCAGGGGCACCAAGTGGGTGGCGCCTCCTGCCTTTCGCTCGGGTCCCCCCCATGGCTAGCGTCATGGGTCAGCAAAGGGTTAGATTGGGGGTTACCCAAGGACGTGCCCTTGTTGCAGGGCCGCATTAGGGATCTCTTAAAAGGAGACCTCCACCTGGTCAAGGTGACACAGGTCATGCTGATTCGCCGAATATTGCCCGGCAAACGTCGCTCCCTTCGCCTGTGGGAGTTTAATCCGGAGGGACCGCGGGCTCTCCAGCATTTCATGGGCGCAACGCCCGCGGAGATGTATAAACTGTTCTTCGGATCACAAGCGACGTGTCCGGATTTGACCGAGGACGCAGGCCTAAGCTGCAATCACCCGGATACTCAAGTAAGTAACCTTGTGCCCAGAGCTGCTATCCGCATAATTGTCATAAACTTGCCCCTAAGGACCTGTCCTTTTAAACAGGAGTGGACAGCGACGGCAAAGCTGATCAGGTGTCCGGCTCCCCTTCCCGAAACCAGGCCGGATCCCGTTCTTGCCAGGATGCTGAAGATAATGCCTTTGGAGGGAGGTAAAGGGGAGGACAAGGAAACTATGGCCTCCTCGAATGAGGCCGCTCCGAAGGGAGGAACCGACAATTCCTCTCCTAAGGGAAAGAAGAGGGCCGCCTCTGACGACCTGGAGACCACGGCCTTGAAGCGGGGAAAAATTCCTCGTCAGAGGGTCCGACGCCGGGGAGCTCCTCGGCCGAACTACGCCCTTAAAGGGATCAGCTCTCCAGCGAGCCGTAAGTAGGAAAATATTTTCCTTTTGAGGGATGAGAGAAATCCTTGATTTATATCTGAGAAGATTTAACTGAAATCTTACCTTGTAGCTCGGACCTCAGCCCTTCTCAGCAGAGCTCATCTTCGAGGGATCTTCTTCCGGAGATGATGGAGAGCGGGACGCCTCCCCCTTTCATACCACCTAGCGAGGCGGGCGACCCTGAGGTGTCGTCGCGAAGGGTTTCTCCGAATCCGGCAGGGGCGGAAGATAGCCATGTGGCCCCCCAAGGTTCTCCGCATCCGGCCTTCGAAAGAGGCCATAGGACAAGTCCGGCACCTTCTGGTGCTCGGCCGGAGGAGCTGAAGATTCTACTGGGGCGAGTCTCTATCTCAGAGGAGCACCGTGCATTGATGGGCACGGTGATTGAAAGGATTTCATCCGCAGAAAGCGGATTGCATGAGGCCGTCAAAAGTTTACTGACGGGTTTTGAGGTACGTTTAGATAATGTACACTTTTGTCAGTTGCGCATAAGTAAGGTGCGCCCTGTGTAGATAGTAGCCCCTGAGACTCTCTGCGTCGTCAAAATTGACGGCGTGCAGAGGATCCTAATCCCAGGTCTTTTAAGTGTCACCTTTGTATATAGGTGGCTAATTGTCCGGAGTCAAGCCGGATTGATGATTTTGCCGAACTGAAGCAGCAACTTGACGTGGCAGATGCCGACATCGCGCTTGTTAACAAGCGGCTTGATGAAGCTCAAGGCATGTAATTCATCGGGCGGCATCTAGTAAGAGGAGCTTTATGCCAATATCTTACCGTGTGTTTGCTTGACGCAGATGGTGCGGCCGCCGTGGAGGGTCTTAGGGCCGAACTCGCCCGAGCGAAGGAACAAGCCAGAAAAAGCGATGCGACTGCCAGAAAAGCCCTTGAAGAGCTGAGAGCCGAACAGGCTGCCCACTGCCGAAGCAAGGAGGAGATGGCCGATATGGCCGTGAAGTTAAAGAGTGCTGCTGACCGGTGCAAGCTTCTTGAGGAAGAAGGCCGGGCAAGGCAAACGGGTTTAGAGAAGGCCGTTGCTGATGCCAAGGATGCTCGCTCTGCGATGAGAGCTGCAAAGGAGGAGCTGCGCCAAGCCGGACAGATTGCGGATGGAAATCCCTTTACGCCGCGGAGAAAATTTTGTGATCCGAAGTTCGCTCCGTTGGACCGGATGTGGAGTGTGGAGGACACCTATCTGGATTTGGCAGCGAGTGCTGCTGATGCGACCGAACACTTTCGAGATCAAAAAGATCACGAAGTGGAAAAGCTTTTCTGGTCGCAGTTCCTCAATCCAGAGCGTCCACTAGCAGTGGACGATCGCCTAGCTCAATGGGCCGAACCGAATAGGTTGTCCGAACTCGCCATGAAGTACGTCATGGGTCATCTGTGGCCGGGGAGATCGGAGCCGAAGAGTTATTTCAGCTTGGTGCAGCAATTTCTTGACGTGGTGCCATGTATCAATGCGATGAAGAGGTCGGCATGCATAGAGGGTGCACGGATGGCTCTTGCCCGTGTCAAGACATACTGGGCAGAGATGGAGACCACCGTTGTTGCGTCCCGAGATTCGGACAAAAGCCGAGTACCCTCCAAGCACTATTTTCAGGAAGTCCTTAAAGGTGCTCGTGTAATAGAGACGCAGTGCTCGAATGATGCTATTTTATGATAGCATATGTAATCATAAAGCAATATTTTGATAAATTGTTTTGGCATTTTTTTAGACTTGTGCCTTCAAGTATTGGGAACACCTCCTGTGCGGCCGTTTTAATATATATATACAAAATCTGAAAGATGGCAGTCGTTGGCTTCAGCCCCCACGCACATAGTGCGGGGGTGCTCACAGAAGACGCATTTTCACACTTAATCCAACGTCTTGGTCCTACAAAGGAGGTGATAGCGCAGCGGGCTAGGCAACCGGACTATAATGCTTTAACACTTTCACTTAGCCATAGGAGCTTGACAGTGGGACTATTTAGGTAGCCCCCTAGTGGCGACTGCGCTCGCCCGAGTTCGGGGCACGTATGTGCCTGGCCGGGAAACGGCCCTTCGTCAAAGCGGAGGAACTCGATAGATTCCGATAGGTCATCGAGTGGCTAACCAGTCTCACGCTACATCATGACAGTCAGTTTTCGGCTTTCTCTACTAAGGTGCTCACCCGGCCGAACCGGTGCACAATCGCAGTAGTTCTCCTGGTGCTACCTTAGCCGATATAGCGGAACGTAAGGTAGCCGAACTCAGGAGCCGGACAACCCAACATTTTACCAAAGACATGATTCGGAGCTGATGCATATAATGCCAAAACTCGCGACGCCGAACACTCCCTAAGGTGTTCGGTCTTTATGAGTGCGGGTGAAACAACACTCTTTATTATTAAAAAAGCCCCTAGTGTCCAGGTACGCGCAAAAAATCTGACGTGGCCACATGCCAAGATGCCAGCCTCCTCCTTGGTTATAACAGAGGAAACCAGGGGATGTGTAGCAATGAGAGACAGTAAAAAAGGTTTACGTAGGGTCTTAATCTAAAAAGAATCCTTAGGACGGGTCCCTACTGCACGTCTGTGCCTGTGTCTCCGTTGTGCCGTATCCTGGACGGGCGCCGCACGACATTCATCTGTAAAAGAGAGGAACTGAACTGAAAATGGGTCGTGCCGAACAAAAAGTTGAAAATAAACAAAGTATAAAGTAGAATATATAAGATTGAGCTTTATTGTCTCTTTATTGTATGTGTACGGAGCCCCTAGTGCGGGGGTATATGGCCACTAAGCCTGCATCAATGATAGTGTTATACCGAACTCATCTATCCGCGTTCGTGGTCTTTAATGGCCTACTCCGAAGTTTTTGGCTTGTGAAGCCATTTTACTGTGGGGCCATCAAAGCAGCCGCACAGTCCTCCACTTAGGGAAGGCTCACTCTAATGCTTCCCCTTCAAAGAGATGATGCCTCGTGGACCGGGCATCTTAAGCGTTAGAGATGCATAATGCGGTATTGCGTTAAAGCGGGCGAAAGCTTCTCGTCCCAGTAGTGCTTGGTAGCGACTTGAGAATGGGACGATGTGGAAAGTCAGCTTTTCGCGGCGGAAGTTATCGGTAGAGCCGAATATAACTTCGAACCGGAGAAAACCCATGCAATGGGTGTCCGGACCAGGCGTTACCTCTTGAAAGGTGGTTTTGCTGCGGCGGATTCTTGTTGGGTCTATCCCCATGTGACGGATTGTGTCCTGATATATCAGGTTTAGTCCACTGCCGCCGTCCATAAGGACATTTGAAAACTGGAGTCCGCCGATTATTGGATCGAGTACCAAGGCAGTCCAGCCTGCATTCCTGATACTTCTGGAATAATCCAGCTGATCGAAGATGATTGGTTTTGACAACCAGTGGCGGGACCCCTTTGGGATAGATGGTGCAGTGCGTACCTTTATGGGTGCCGCACGTTTTGTTATGTGAAGTAAGTTTACTGTTTTTACTTCTTGTGGGAAGTTCTTTTGTTTGCTGGTGCTCTGCTTTTGGGGTTCGTCCTCGTCTTCGCTTGGTGTGTCGAGCCCCTTGTGTTCGGCGTTGAGTCTGCCGAATTGTTTGAAAACCCAACAATCTCTCTGGGTATGGTTAGCGGGCCTCCCGGGAGTGCTGCGTATTTGACATATCCTATCCAGGATCTTGTTTAAGTTGGATGGATCATCCCTGTTATCCTGGAGGGGTGGCTTCTTCTGATTCTGTCGTGAGTTTTTGAATCCGGCGTTGACTGCCGTGCTCTTCGGACTTTTTTCCTTAGTCCGGCGACGGTCCTTGTTCCATCGCGGTTTTCCGTTTCCATCCCTAGTTTCGGATGTACTTGGGTCGCTGGTGCTACGTCTTGCCAACCAGCTGTCCTCCCTGCGCAAAAGCGGGTCATGAGGCTTGTCAGTGCGGCAATTGTTTTTGGCTTTTCTTGGCCGAGGTGTCTGGCGAGCCATTCGTCTCGGACGTTATGCCTGAAAGCTGCTAAGGCTTCGGCGTCCGGACAATCAACTATCTGATTCTTTTTAGTGAGGAATCTATTCCAGAATTGCCGAGCTGATTCTCCGGGCTGTTGAGTTATGTGACTAAGATCGTCTGCATCCGGAGGGCGGACATAGGTCCCTTGAAAATTTGCTTGGAAAGCGTCCTCGAGCTCTTCCCAACTTCCGATGGTGTTTTCCGGCAGGCTTTTAAGCCAATGCCGGGCCGGCCCTTTAAGCTTAAGGGGTAAGTATTTTATGGCATGGAGGTCATCTCCTCTGGCCATATGTATGTGGAGGATATAGTCCTCGATCCAGACTCCAGGGTCTGTTGTTCCATCATACGCCTCTATGTTTACGGGTTTGAATCCCTCCGGAAATTCATAGTCCAGAACCTCGTCGGTGAAACATAGGGGGTGTGCGGCGCCCCTGTATTTGGGTGTGCTGGATTCTGATGGCGGTTTTATTGCATTGCTTATGAGAGCTTGCTTTCTTGGCCCGTAAATGGACCTGACTGGGCCATGATGCGAATCCTTAAGTGGGTCGCATGCCGCCTTAAGTGCGGCGCTGCTTGCCGGTTTATGCTGGCCATGGGGTCGTCTATCCGACCGTGTGGCTTTCTTATTTTTTGAATGCGAGGGCTCCAGGGCCTCTTCGTCGAATTCGGGTAGTAGCTTTCTCTTCGGATAGCTTTTAGTGTGGCGATTGTCGCCGTATTTATCTGCGGTGTTGATTACTCTGCTCCATCTGATCCTGAGTGCATCTTCCGCCGTTTTTAGCTTCCGCTTCTGCTTTTTCAGGCTACGTGCTATTGCGACGAGCCTCTTGTGGATATTCTTCTGCTCCGTGGGTTTATCCGGTGTAAGGTTGTCTGGGGTTCCATTATGGCCGGGGGAGGGATGTTCGGCTTCTCTATCCGTGTTGCCCTGTTCGAATGGTTGCTCTAAGGCATGCTCGTCGTCGACCGGCTCATCCTGCTCTATGGCTGGGTCTTTATCGAGGCGGGGCTTGGGTCGGCGTTTACGGCGACGCTTTGATTGCTTTTCAAGGGATCGATCCCCTGTTCCATCCCCTTTTTCCTCGTTGTCGTTTCCTTTAGGGGTATCCACCATGTACACATCGTGAGATGGGGTGGCTGTCCAATGCCCTATGGGCGTTGATTCATCTGTATCTCCCGCATCGTCGTCCATGATGTCGATGTCTGCGGAGTCGAAGTTGAGCACGTCGTTTAAATTGTCGACGGTAGCTACCAAGTGGGCGGTGGGTGGGCTTTGAATTTCTTCATCGTCCGAATCCCAACCTTGCTGACCGTAGTCCGGCCAGGGCTCTCCTGATAAAGAGAGAGACTTTAGGGGGTTCAGGATATCGCCGAAAGGCGAGTGCTAAAAGACGTCCGCGGCGGTGAACTCCATTATAGGCGCCCAATCGGATTCGATCGGTAGGGGCGCGGGGGGCTCGGAGTTCGGAGAAGAATCCGGCTCCTCGGAGTCACGGGCCATGCGGAGCGCGGGGCTGATGTTCGGCTCGATCGCCTTTGAGATCGTAGCCCCCGAGGCGACGTCCAACCGCTCATCCTCGATTGGCGCAACAAGCTCCGAATTAAGGGTCAGAACCGGCGCTTGTGCGGCCTCCAGGGCACTGTTCGGCGGCGGAGCTAGATCATGCCTCTCGAAATAGTGCGGCGCGCTTGGCTGTGGCTCGAATCCGTCGAAGATCAAATCTCCGCGGATGTCCGCCGTGTAGTTTAGGCTTCCAAACCTGACCTGATGGCCAGGGGCGTAGCTTTCGATCTGCTCTAGGTGGCCAAGCAAATTGGTCCGCAGTGCGAAGCCGCCGAAGGCGAAGATCTGTCCGGGGAGAAAAGTATCACCCTGGACCGCATCGCCGTTGATGATCGAAGGAGCCATCGAGCCCAAAAGTGACGACACAGAGGAACTCTCAATGAAAGCACCAATGTCGGTGTCAAAACCGGCGAATCTCAGGTAGGGGGTCCCGAACTGTGCGTCTAGGCCGGATGGTAACAGGAGACAAGGGACACGATGTTTTTACCCAGGTTCGGGCCCTCTCGATGGAGATAAAACCCTACTCCTGCTTGATTAATATTGATGACATGGGTAGTACAAGAGTAGATCTACCACGAGATCAAGGAGGCTAAACCCTAGAAGCTAGCCTATGGTATGATTGTTGTATGATGATGTTGTTCTACGGACTAGCACCCTCCGGTTTATATAGACACCGGATAGGGTTAGGGTTACACAGAGTCGGTTACAATGGTAGGAGATCTTGAATATCCGCATCGCCAAGCTTGCCTTCCACGCCAAGGAAAGCCCCATCCGAACACGGGACGAAGTCTTCAATCTTGTATCTTCATAGTCCTGGAGTCCGGCTGAAAGTATTGTCCGGCTATCCAAACATCCCCTAATCCAGGACTCCCTCACTAGTAGTACCCCTAAACCCTCAAACCCTAAAAAATAACCGCTTTTTTCAGGTTGCAACAAAAAAAACGCAAAGACTAGAACCCCTAAACCCTCAAACCCTCAAAAAAAGTAAGGGTCCAACCCTCAAACCCAATTTCAATCTGTAGAAGTGAGGGTTGGAGAGGGGCGCTCGACACCAACCTGCACTCCCTTCCCCCGTCGCGCGGGAGGGAAGTTTCCCGTCCCCAACCTCTCGCCTCCTCCCTCCCAAGCCGCCGGTCGTCGCCCGCCACCAATCCGGCCGGCCCCCCGCCTCCCCTCGACGCACGCCGGCCGCCCGCCACCAATCCGGCCGCCCCCCCGCCTCCCCTCGACGCACGCCGGCCGTCCCGCCCCTGCGCCACACTCCCCGCCGCCGGATGAGCCGTTCCCCGCCGCCTCCCGCCCCGCGCCCCGGCCCCCGGCCGCCCCGCCCCGTGCCCCGCCCCCTGGCCTCCCGCCCCGCCTCCTCTCTTCCACCTCCCCCAGCCGCCGCGCCCCGCCCCGCCCGCCGGATCCGCCGTCGTTCCCCGCCCCCGCCCCCAGTCACCTCCCACCCCCCAGCCGCCTCCCGCCCCCCAGTCGCCTCCCCCCCAGCCGCCTACCGCCCCCAGCGGCCAGAGGCAGGCCGGCCTCAGGCCTCCTCAAGCCGCCGCGCCAGAGGCTAGGCGAGCCAGAGGCAGCCGCGCCGCCGCCCCGAGCTCCCCGCAGGTATGCTTACTTTTCTTTCTTTTTGTTTTTTTTCTTTCTGATTCATTGTTGGCACTCACAATTTATTGTTTGTTGTATTGTGTAGATGAAGGTGAACAACAATGACATGGACTCATTGTCCGATTCGTCGGGTTGGTCGTCATCCGACGATTCGGACATCGACGAGTTGTTGCAAGACGACGACGTTGAGATGATGAGCCTCCTCATCGACGTGCAATCGTTTGAAAACCGCGTGAAGCTGATGGATCAGAGGAGAGGGTCGAAGATGGGCCGAGTCACCATCTACCGGAACCGCGCTCTCGGACACGAGCATTTGATGAAATGTGATGAAATGTGTGATATATGAAATGTTTTATGTCAAATGTGATGGAATTTGTGATATGTCATATGATAAAATGTGATGAAATGTGTGATATATGAAATGACAGTTTTAAATGTTGGGGTTGAGGCAAAGACTAGAACCCTCAAATCCAACCCTTAAAGCAGTTTACGGGTTGGGTTTGAGGATTCTAGTCTTTGCCCCTGTTTTTCAACCCTTAAAAGTGTCAAAAACTGGCACTTCTCAACCCTTAAAACTGCTATAAGGGTTTGAGGATTTGAGGGTTCTACTAGTAATGCTCTAACACCGATGGATTTATAGGGGCTCCGGGGGTCTGGGGTGCCACTCGTACGCCCAGCTCTCAATCTTATCTCCTTCGAGAAGAAGAGATTATGTGGGAGCTCCTGCGGCTGAGTCAGCCACCGGTGGATTCTTCTCCTGGTGCCCAGGCTGTTGCATCGGCGCCACCCGTCGTGGTCCGGTTGCTGCTGCACCTCCTCTTCTCTTCTCTTCCGCCCAACAAGGCGGAAAGGGACTCTCGATCATTAAAAATTCAGTCGTCGTGGCCAATCGATCACAAGCTAGCTAGCTTCCCTCGTTGTCGCCGCATCTTGTTTACGGAGTCTCCCAACGGGATCAACCATGGCCGCAGGCACGCATTCGATTCTTTTACAGTGCAGAATTTTATTGGAGCAGAGAGAAATCAACGGCCGGAGACGGATGGTACGAACGGCGGCGCACGGGCAGAGGCGGCGGAAGGATCCGGTTCGTGGCCATACTGTCCTCGGACCTCTAGAACTAGGGGTCGGAGGCTCACGTTTTCAGTGGCCTGTAAAAAGTTTACAGTTCCGCGAACTTTTACGGGGTCTGTACTGGACACAAATTGGTCCAAAACCGTAAACTCGCCGGAATTTTTACAGTTTTGGCGTTTTTGTGGGTCTGCTAGAGTTGCTATTATCATGTGGACTTTCATGGGACTTGTGGTTTTTGTGTTCGTGGTTACTATCATGCATCAATAAGTTCTTATCACTTCTTTTTTTTGTTTTGAGATGGTATCAACTCGTGAAGATTTTTGGATGCAAATCTTTGTATTAGGTATACGAGAAGTTCACATGTGCAAACAATGTCCACATGGCTAATTCCTAGAGTTTATCATTTCAAATAATGCTTTAACATGACAACTTCCTAGAGTTTTTCTTAACGTCAACATGCGAAAATAATTTTTTGACATGGCAAATTTATAGAGTTGTCATGATATATAATGCTTTTTAACATGGCAAATTGTTGCTTTTTTTAACAAACTTCATTCTAGTGTTGTCATGTGTGAATTTCATTATAGGTAGCATATCATTTTTACCTTTTTTAGACCATGACATTTTAACTCGTTAGACCATGTCATTTTATTAGTCCGGCCATGTAGTTTTATTGTTAAGATGATGACAATTTTCGTTATTAATAAGACGGCAGTTGAACATGGCATTTTTTTTAGCATATAGTGGTATTTTCCCTCTTTGTATGAATTTTTTTAGGTTCAAACATCACAGCCACTTTTTTTGTGTGCATAAAACATTTTTTAATTTTATAGATACGTCAAATTATTATAAATTGTGCTTTTTTTTAGATATATAGACTGAGCCTTCTTTTGGCCCAACTAGAACAACTAGAACATGATACGGCGAGGCGCTCTCCTCGTCGTACCCGGTTGGGGAGGCCGGGGTCGCCTTCTTCTCCCACGCGGGGGTCAGCTGTCAGAGCCACGATGGGCAGGCCGTGGGCGTGGCGGGAGGCGCTGAACGCGACGGCCTCTGGAGAGCTGCGGCGATGAGCGGGCCAGGGCGCGGCGGAACCTTCCCCTACGTCCAAGCCAGCCACACGCTCGCCACCCTCCCGCTCCTCTTCCTCGGCCTCGTCCACCGCCCGCGCTCCATGCTCGCCCTCTGCTTCGGCCGCACGCGAGATACTCCCTCCGTTCCAAATTACTTGTCGCAGAAATGGATGTATCTAGAACTAAAATACATCTAGATACATCCATACCTGCGACAAGTAATTCGGAACGGAGGGAGTAGGATTCAAGGGTGTTTCTTCTTCCCGAGAGAGGATTCTTCAGTTCTTGGCGTGGCTCTCAGATAGTAGTAGACTACTAGTAGTACCAATCTTTGTAGTTCCAATGCTGTATGTACTACTCTGGAGATAGGATCTCAAGCGGAATTCTGGTGCTGACGCCGATGACCCGAAGCCGTTCCCAGGGGGAAAATTTGTACTAGGATTTTGCTCCAAGGAGCAAGCAAGTGTGAAGTGCAAATGTATCTTATGTTGCCATCATGTACTGTGTGATTGAACAAACTAACAGGTTCGGCACCAAAGATTCTTAGAGAAGTTGATACATGGATGGAACACATCAGGTGAGTTGGGTTTTTCGTATTGCCACTGTAATTTCTTTCCTTCGCAACTTCGGAAATGACAGTTGAATTTTGAGATCCTCACTTTTGTAAATTCTTATGTATGAGTGCACTGACAGAGTAACAAGTCAACACATGAGATTGGTTCTTAGGAAAGTTGATGCATGAAACAGAGATTGGGCAACAAAGCGAGCCCAAGCGTCTCCACCAAATCGATAGTTATCATCTCATCGAAAGATCGGGACACCCTCGCCTCTATCACAACCCAGCACCACAAAAATCGGATCAATTAATGGCAGAATCTTTCTTACAACAAAGGAAATAACCACGTGAAACACAACCGATCAGTTTTCTTTTAACAGATCAAATCGTTCCTACCAAACTTTAATGCATTCCAAACTCTTTGTGCCTTCCCCTTGGCCGCACCAAACTTGCCTCTCTTTTTTTGCTTTTTTTAACCGATCTGATTTCCCCTTTCTTCGTTTCCTTTCTCCAAGTTCCAAACGTGGCAACTATGATGCTCTAGCCAACAAGCTATGGAAAATCAATAGATGGATTCTCCTTGCAAACCGATCAGAATTTTTCTTCTGCAAACCTTTTTTTCACAAGAAGAATCAGGCTCCAAGATGAACGAATGTGATGACGGCGATGAACGACAAAAGCAAACGGATGGTGGTGATGGCGACGAAAATAAGTAGCAGCGGAAGATGACAATGAAGTGGATGATCGTGTGAGTGGACGTGACGTGAAAAAAACATGACTAGAACTCGAAACTCTAAAAGTTTAGACACTAAAACCAGCAACTCGACACACGATGCAATTGAAAATTCAACAATGCAAAAACTAACTGGCAATGGCCAAAAGGCATAGACTGTCTGAGACACGGATGAACTAATCTAACTTTTTTTGGCTTTTTCTTGGACTATAGGTATGAAAAACAGATGCAATCTAAGACTGAAAAAATGGAAAATCTCACTGAGCAACCTGAAAACTGATACCACTTGATAGGGGCGAGGGCGTCCCGATCTTTCGATGAGATGATAACTATCGATTTGGTGGAGACGACTTTAACGATCTGACTACAAACGTGCAAGACATTGCGTCTTAGCAATCGCTAAACCAACTCCGAGAGGTTATTGACCACGCAGGAGCACGATCAATCTGACCACGAAGGTCTATTCCTGCAAGCAATCGAAGAACAAGCAAGAATATGATTAAGCAATCGGAATATTGCGAATATGGATGAAGCATTGATTAAAGTGGGGTTTCATAAGCGGTCTTGGTCTGGTCGTTGGACACAAACGAAGTACAGGAAGTTGCAGCGATGGCTAATTTTTAACTAAATAAAACCCAAGTCTAAACGATGCCTTAAGGGCTATATTTATAGGGAAAAGAGAGGGGGTTTTGTCCACCCTTGGCAAGGTGGGACTAAAACACCTCCTAAGTCATTTCCCCTACAATATGGACTCTAAAAATAGATTACATGGGCCTGGCCCAAAGTAAGGTGGCGCAACACCAATAATAAGCTATGGACGAAATTTATGAAAGGCCATCTTGTATATTTCGTCCATCTTCTTATATGTCATCATGGTGGCTTCAAAGTCTGGAAATCTCCACTTGAACCTCCGTTCTTGTTATCCTCGCACGCACCTTCATCTCCATGCTCGACCATGCTCCAATGTTCAACCTTCTTGTCTGTGCTAGGCCCTTCAATTGCAAACAACACAAATGTATCTAAGTTAGGCAGCATCATATTCTTATGAACACTAGAAACATTACCAAGAAACAAAAGTACCTGATAATTTAATTGGCATATTTGAGCTCTAGCAACTGTTCTAAGAGGTAAAACAGCACGGGATATGGGTGTAACTGTGGTAGCCATGTCCTCATCATCCTCCCCTTCTTGAAAACAAAGCCGTCCTCGGCGTTGCTTAATCTGAAATATGGCTAACAATAGAAACAAGGTGTACACGTTGTATATGTATATGTCATCCATTTTAACTGATCTCAGTTGTGGCACATGTGACACAGTTATACAAGAGCACCCTTCAAAAGTCGTGAAAAATAAAGCCAATATATTATCACAAGAAGTCAAAGGCACGAAAGTATTGCAACTCAGTTTGCACATATAAGTGAAGCTCTTATTCATAACAAAAGATTGGCAATGCTCATCATTAAACCATCCCAACCTTGATGAACCATCACCAAGATTAGAGGTCATATCAAAATGATTAAACATTGGCACAACTATTTTCAAACGTATTTGATCCAAATCTGATTTTTTCACTGATTCACATGGTTCTTTTGCATCAATAGTTAATTCAATGGGTTCACTCAAAATTGTTTAATCACATGGCAAAGTCAAATCATGAACATTGTCCTCTAAAATAGCTGGTGTGATCAAAGTAGTGGGTAGCTCATCGCATGGTTCATTTAAATTAACAAGGCATTCATCATACTCATGTGGAGGTGGAAGGTCGGTACCTTTGGCATTACCCCTTATGATCAACAGAGATGATGTAGGCACTCTAGGTGGCGACACGGCACATGGTGGAGGTGATGTAGTGCTCTCAACAATGGATGTTGTTTTCATAGGAGACACAGTGGTGGAAGGAACAACCGTCGCAACTCTTGGGATTTGCACCTTCCGCTTGTTTGTCTTGTGGGCAACACGTCTTGTTATCTCCTGTTCAGCTTTGTAAGCAAGACGAAACAAATGGTCCATAGGATAACATGTTTCATGAATTAGTATATCCTGAATGTCACGGTTTAATCCGTCCCAAAATCTATCCATAAAATCTTCTTAACTTTCTTCTAAAGAGGAATGCAACAAGGTAGTTTGTAAATCATCATAATATTTTGTTACGGTGTCACTACCTTGTTTTAAATGTTACAACTTTTTCATCATGTCACGAGTATAATAAGCGGGGACAAATGTATGTCGCATGGCAAGTTCCAAATCATCCCAAGTAGTAGGTATATAATCAGGGTGTAATCGACAATATTCACTCCACCAAACTAAAGCATAACCGGTGAAAGAACCAACCGCAACCTTAACTTTTTTATGTTCATCAAAATTATGGGAAGCAAACATATTATTTATGTCGAACTCCCATTCAATATATAAAGCAGGTCTAAAACGCCCATTAAATGGTGGTATAGAAACATTAACCTGAACATGTGCATCTGGATGTTTGTGCACCTCTCGTGACGGTTGTGCTATTTGCATAGGTGGTGGCACTTCTCCCGCGATCGACAACGCCCATGAATTGACTCTAGATCCCGTCATGATTAGTAGAAACAAGAAACAAAATCCAAAAATAATGCTCCTATAACTACTAGGGTGTGGTGTTAAACGCTCACAGTAAAGCAAATATCAATGTCTTACAAGTTCTTACCATGCAGTAGGCGGTGATCGGCAACCAGCAGTGTCAAGTATCTTCAAAAGTTGGGTAAAGCGATTTCCAGGTGAACTATAGATACACGGTGTAGAAATATGTGGAGCTAGGTTGGCTTTATATATGTGGAAAAAATGCTACAACCACGTTAATTAATGCAAGATGAAAATTCGTTCAAAGTGATCGAGTGCTGGTTTTAGGCTAGACTATATTAGAGACGCGAGCCTAAGACACAGACAAAATTCACGCACTGAATTGAATCGGGGATATCTTTCTTTTACCGAGGACCGGATCAATGAAAGGGCAAAAAGAAACAATGCTAGAAACTATGCAACTTTTTTTTAACCAAACCGAAGCTGCCCCTTTTTCCACACGGATCAAGCCGTTTTATTTTCTCGAGCTCAGACCAACAGCAACAAACACCAACAACACCACACGTTGGTACAAGCCTTCGTTCATGTTTTTGTGGGCTGCTCTATTCTTCAAAGAAATCCAACAGTGCAGCACAACCTTTTTTTTTACCACAACCAAAACACTTTTCTTTAGAGAACCACAACCAAAGTACTAGGACGTACTAGTAGTCTATAGCACAACAAGGCACACTTTTTTTTGCTGTCTCCAAGGATCAAGTGATGTGCCAGTTGGTACTTTCCTTCTCTTTCTATGCAGATTTTTTTTCGGGCAAAACTCCCCACAAAACAGCAGCGCACTATGGCTTTTTTTTGGCGCGGATCCCAACAAAATCTGGTAGGTACTTTTTTTGGGTTCCGTTTAAAACTCCCAAGGAAACAGACCCGCACTTTAATGCTCTTTCCGTTTAAAACTCCCAAGAGATAATAATTCTCTTTTGTTTCGTTGGAAACTATCTTGCCAATCAAACCGAAATAGCCCTTCCAAATATCACGTGAGCAATCTCAATTCTAGGCACTATTCACGTTTTTTCTTTATGGCTGCGATTTTCTACTTCTCCCGTAAGGAATCTGCTCTCTCTCTCTTTCTTTTTAGCTGACTAGACTTGCCTTGTTATCTCTCTCTTGACTCAATCACCAAGATCTTTTCAAATAAACAAACCGACTAGCACTTTCCCAACAATTCCTCCTTTTTTTTGGCTGTTCCAAAATTCGTGGGACTTGTTTCCACGTATATCTAACAACCAAAGGAAACTTTCTCTCTCTGTTCCTTTTATTTTGCCAACCTCTCTTTCCTCTATTGAAGTAAATCGATCAGCCCTCTCTCTCTCTTTTGTTGTGGCAGATTTGTTTTTCTTTTACTTCCTTCCAAAATATGCGGCTGAAACCTTTAATTCCTCCTCCTCTCTCTCTCTCTCTCCCTTTTTCTTTGTCCGATCCAATCGCCCTGAAGAACGCTCTCTTTTTTTTCTCCCAACTTTTTTTCCAAACAACACAACAGATCTCTTTCCTCTTCTATTGTTTTTTTTCACCTATAAAACCTTCCAGACTTCTCACGGTATCTCCTCCTTTATTTCTTTTTTTTGGCTGATCCGACTTGCCTTCTTAATAGAACCGAACGTGGCCTTCCAAACAACCCAGCACCACGAAAATCAGATCAATTAATGGCAGAATCTTTCTTACAACAAAGGAAATAACCACGTGAAACAAACCGATCAGTTTTCTTTTAACAGATCAAATCGTTCCTATCAAACTTTAATGCCTTCCAAACTCTTTGTGCCTTCCCCTTGGCCGCACCAAACTTGCCTCTCTTTTTTTGCTTTTTTTTAACCGATCTGACTTCCCCTTTCTTCGTTTCCTTTCTCCAAGTTCCAAACGTGCCAACTATGATGCTTTAGCCAACAAACTATGGAAAATCAATAGATGGATTCTCCTTGCAAACCGATCAGAATTTTTCTTCTGCAACTTTTTTTTCACAAGATGAATCAGGCTCCAAGATGAACGAATGTGATGACGGCGATGAACGACAAAAGCAAACGGATGGTGGTGATGGCGACGAAAATAAGTAGCAGGGGAAGATGACAATGAAGTGGATGATCGTGTGAGTGGACGTGACGTGAACAAAACGTGACTAGAACTCGAAACTCTAAAAGTTTAGACACTAAAACCAGCAACTCGACACACGATGCAATTGAAAATTCAACAATGCAAAAACTAACTGGCAATGGCCAAAAGGCATAGACTGTCTGAGACAAGGATGAACTAATCTAACTTTTTTTGGCTTTTTCTTGGACTATAGGTATGAAAAACAGATGCAATCTAAGACTGAAAAAAATGGAAAATCTCACTGAGCAACCTGAAAACTGATACCACTTGATAGGGGCGAGGGCGTCCCGATCTTTCGATGAGATGATAACTATCGATTTGGTGGAGACGACTTTAATGATCTGACTACAAACGTGCACGACATTGCGCCTTAGCAATCGCTAAACCAACTCCGAGAGGTTATTGACCACGCAGGAGCACGATCAATCTGACCACGAAGGTCTATTCCTGCAAGCAATCGAAGAACAAGCAAGAATATGATTAAGCAATCGGAATATTGCGAATATGGATGAAGTATTGATTAAAGTGGGGTTTCATAAGCAGTCTTGGTCTGGTCGTTGGACACAAACGAAGTACACGAAGTTGCAGCGATGGCTAACTTTTAACTATATAAAACCCAAGTCTAAACGATGCCTTAAGGGCTATACTTATAGGGAAAAGAGAGGGGGTTTTGTCCACCCTTGGCAAGGTGGGACTAAAACACCTCCTAAGTCATTTCCCCTACAATATGAACTCTAAAAATAGATTACATGGGCCTGGCCCAAAGTAAGGTGGCGCAACACCAATAATAAGTTATGGACGAAATTTATGAAAGGCCATCTTGTATATTTCGTCCATCTTCTTATATGTCATCATGGTGGCCTCAAAGTCCGGAAATCTCCACTTGAACCTCCGTTCTTGTTATCCTCGCACGCACCTTCATCTCCATGCTTGACCATGCTCCAATGTTCAACCTTCTTGTCCGTGCTAGGCCCTTCAATTGCAAACAACACAAATGTATCTAAGTTAGGCAGCATCATATTCTCATGAACACTAGAAACATTACTAAGAAATGAAAGTACCTGATAAATTAATTGGCATATCTGAGGTCTAGCAACTGTTCTAAGAGGTAAAACAGCACGGGATATGGGTGTAACTATGGTAGCCATGTCCTCATCAGTCGTGACAGAGAAGGACCCCCCAACTTCCGTGCTACCCGCAGAAGAAAAATAGTTCCAGTTCCAAAAAAAACTAAGTCTGGAAAATTCTGGCTAGGCAGTTTTTAGGACATTTGTAGACTTTTTCAAAAAAAATTGTTGCGGAGCAAAAAGAAAGAGGAAAAAAAGTGCAAAAAAAAACTGAAAGAAAAGAAAAAAACTTCAGTGTGTGCTCCTCCCTTGTTTACGTGTAGCGCCGTGATTTTGTTAGTGTTCTAGGCTCGCGTCTCTAGTATGGTCTAGCCTAGGACCAACACAGTACCATCGTTGAGCATTTATTCAACTTTGCATCTCTGAATTGATTATTGCTAACCCTTTTTGCTACCATATTATAAGCCTTCCCAGCTCCACATACATCTACATCGTGCGTTTGACTCTCCCTGGTAATCGCTCTATCCAGCTCTACTGACTGGGAGAACTTGACGAACAAGGAGCTTCATGAAAAATTTCAGCAAATGATGAGTGGACAGGTGCAGGATGTGCTAAACAGATTTGAAGAGGCCATGGAGAAGATAGATGGCATGGAGAAGACGTTCGAAACAAAGCTCGATAACAAGTTTAATGAATTGCTCGCGTGTCTTCCACCACCACCACCTGCTGCACCTAACACACCTCTACAACAACAACAACAACAAAGACTACCTCCACGTCGCGAAACAGCCCTCCGCCGAGTGAGCCGTGTCCCTCTTGCGCTTGGCCAAACTGTTGGTGCTGCTGTTGATACTTCTGTGGCTCCTGCTGCTGATGCGGAGGAGGATGATTATGTGGGAGATTACGAGGATGAGGTTGTGTGGTCAGTAGTAATGATTTATCGCCTTTGAATCTATGTTAAATCATAATGTCACTATTTTTGTGTGAAAATGCAGTGTTTACTTCATCTATATCATACTCCCTTTTTACAGACATTTTTGCAGTTTAAATTGAACTGCAAAAATGTCTTATATTAGTGTACAGAGAGAGTATTTATGTTCTATGACAATCATCTTTATAAATTACACTAGCCTAATTACAGTAGTTTATAGAAGAATGCGTAGAACTATATGAAACAACTTGTCTCACATATACCAAACCAAGGTTGCTAATGAGTAACCAAATCATGTGTCTCTCCTATTGCCTTTCTACTATATGATTGAAATCCATACCTGACAACAAACAATCTTAAACGGATCCATTTATCAAGGATGACTCTGCTTGATGTCGCCGCATACCAGCAGAAGATAAAGCTTAGCCATAGACTTGAAGACTGGGGCTATATATATATATATATATATATATATATATTGCTTTCTAAAACCAATGCAGATCACCTGCTGAAGAAGAAGGAGAGGAAGTTAGAAATCAGTTTTCAGTTTTACAGGTGCAAAATCAACTCATTCCACTGTAATTCTGGACATCCAGATGTCCAGGATGTCGGAAGCATCGGCATTGCATTCATGAATCTAACATATACATGTAAGAAATATTCTCCCTCTTACAGCCTTGCCAAACATTGGAAATCACTAGACCGACCATGAGGTTGAGAATTCAGATGATGGCCTCTCATGTAGAACTCAATGCACATGTAGTCAGATACTATGGATAAAGTTGAGTTGTATGCTAGGAGTTGTGCTTTTATCAAGTTTACTTATTTACTTATGATCTAATCATCTCTCTAGAAAGAGCATCTTCTGAAGAAGCTATCGACCATGAGGATTTCTCTTTTTTGCCTTTGTATTGAAAAGATAGAGATAGAAACCTAAAAAAACCATAGTATTAGCTTTTTTATCCAATGGAAATTCATACCGCGTGAGCCCTGAGGTTGAGAATGGGAAAATGACTGAACTTGTTCACAACACTAGCAGTAATCTTGACCTTTATTTAACTTGTTTTGTATTCTCGACCTGTTTGCATATTTTTATAGATGAATCAGTCCCAGTGTTACAGGTTCACTTGCGGCTCGAGCATGCTACTCCTAACCTAAGTGGTTGTTGGTCTCACTTTATTGATGGATGGGGGAGGTTGAGAATTTTCTTATGTTTGTTGTATTTTCTTTCCAGATAATCTGCATGGTGCTACTTAAAATTTATGAATGGTTTGTCGGCATGTTACTGGGATTTAGAGGCAGAAACCTCTTACTCCTGACTATATGGAGTTCTCAATAAATTATTCTTGACATTTTTTTCGAGGTGATGTTTGCTCCGGTTCCTCCTTCTCTGGCCAGCAGTATGGGTAACTCAAAGCACAGATCTGATTGTGCTTCTTGCAGTCTATGCTTCCTATCTCCGGGCCATCCGCCTCCCAAAGACTACTCTGAGGTATAAGTAAAGCCCCTTCCTCCGCCTTAATGTTGATCGCGTTCATACCTGTGTTATATTTTTTTGTGCAACCACAATAATGGTTCTTTATTTGTTTCATTTTGACATACATGTTTCTGGAATACTCTTACCTGCCATAAGACATGCAGTCAAAGTTGATTTTATTATAAGCTAGAACATCACATAGCTAATTGATAGTTGCACCGCCTGGTTCTTTTTACCTAGAAGGTCCTGATGCACATTGTACAGCAGACATAAAGTGTATGTAGTCTTCTTGACGAGGAGGTTTCACAATCATATAAATATGAAATAATTGGAATCATTGCAATGCATCATTTTCTCTCATTCAATATAAATATAAAATGATTTTGGCATGACCATCCTTTTTGGTATATAGTGTTTCCCATGACAAACATAGGGGATCTTTTGTACAGATGCAAATTTCCATGTTCTTGTATCGGACCTTGGAACTTTGCAGTTATTGCAAGTTCTCTTACATATACTGTCTTCGGACTTCGTACTTCATTTTTAAATTTCAGAACTAGGATAGTTATATACCTCCTTGGCAGTGGCGGAGCTAGCATTTGACAGTAGGGTGGTCTGGCCCAAAAAATTGATAAGCAAAATGACATCTGAATGTTCTAACAAACTATCAATATCTTATAGAAGGTCTTACAAACAACTAAAATTCTCAACTAATCTCAGTTTTGTACATGATATGTTAGCTTGCCTTTTGTAAGTATTTTTCGATCGAGTCGAATTAGCTGCTGCTATCTATGGTGATTTGCATGAGCATAATACTGCTGTAGAAGACCATGCTAATCAAGCGAATATGCTTCTTCAAGAGAATCGAAATAACAGTCAGTCGTGGATGGATTAGAATGGATTATTTTTTACCTTGGTGACAACATCGGGCGGGCGTTGAATCATGGACATGTCCCCCATGGATCTGGGCGGCTGGGCAACAGATGGACCGAGCTCCCTCCTCCGCCCAAGAAGCAGCCGGGGAAGCAGCACCGACGGCCGGAACAACATGGCGGATCCAAATCGCCAGTCTCCTCTTTCCAGAGCTGAACTGAGTGGCTACCCCCATGAGAGGACATGGGCACAACCAAACCCACACACACCAGACACGCGTGCATGGTGGCTTATCCGGTGGGAGACTACCGCTTGCTCCCGCTGAACCATTGTGTCCCACAACGCTTGCACCTGTCCACCCGTGAACGTTGTGTCCCACTGCCGCTTGCACCTGTCCACCCGTGAACTGCCGCTTCCACCCTTGAATCTTGTGGCCCACTGGGAAAATGCATATCTGAGCGCTCGCAGGTGCCAGCCATCTATTCCAAGGGGAGAAAAAACTCTACTCCCAAGGAGTTTTTCTTTTCTTTCTAAAGGGTCTATTAGTCTCAGGTACTCTCTCCGCCCCATAATATAAAATACTTTTTGACACTACATCAGTGTTAAAAAACGTCTTACATTATGGGACGGAGGGAATAGGTTTTATTCACATAAACAAGTGTGACGACCGGTCAAAATCTTACCACTCAATTTTTTTTTCAAAAATGATCCATATCTATTATCAATGTTCATTAAAAATACAAAGCATATCAAACATAATAAAAATTACATTGAAGTTCCAAGACCATCTCGCATAGCCACTACTGGCGCGGACGCTAGCTAGGAAGTCTTCATGCATGTGCTCCTTGTTCAATACTTGGAGCCGCAATCGTCATTGTTGAACCCTTGCCTAGATTTGAAGCATCTGACACCAAATCCCGCCACACGATGAGAAACCCTAACCTCATCACCCCAGGAAACGACATGAATCTACGCTAGAGCTTCGTCGGCTATGTTCAAATGGACTGCAAGACAAACTCGAAGAAGTAGCGCCACCATCCGCCCGAGTGTCGACCTGCAAGGACTAAAAAACCTGACCTAAACTACTAACCGAATCGAAGGCATCGAGATTCCCATCCCCATCATCGATCGACGGAGCGGCAGAAAAGGGAAGGTGAATCCACGGGTTCGCCGGTTAAGTTTCGAGGGGAGAGTTTGCCCTAGCCACCTAGAGTTTACTCTCCCCGAACAGCAAGCGACCGAACGAAAACACATGTCGGAGCGCTCCCAACCATCCATTCCCAAGGAGTTCCTTTTTTCCTTTTTGAGGGTCTATATTCTCTAAGGGTTTTTATTCACAGAAACAAGTGGGATGTTGCAGAAACAAGCGTGATGACCCAGTCAAAATCATACCCCTCAATTGAATAGGGGAGCTCCTACCCCTAGGGAGATTAATGATTTATAAAGGTAACAATAAAGACGATAATAAAGATATTCTTTCTTTGCGTGAGAAACTTTCAGTCTATTCATATTCAATTATGGGAGTACAAAGGCACCAAAGAAAATAAAAATGTTAAGTCTGTGTGCATCACTGTTAATCATCACAACTAATACCACGGTCTAATATATCATCTTAATTATTCTATTACTTCTTTCCAGATGGCTGCTGTTAAACATGAGGAGGTAGACACAGCCAATGATACCAGCGGTTGCCAAATTACCCATGGTAATTCTGAAAAACACATTTATAATTGTTTATAAATTGCAAAGAATGTTTCTTCTTCTTCGCTGATGAATGCTGTTTGAAAAGTTTTTTGTATCACTTAAACATGCAAGTTGATCAAGTATGTAATAAAACAAACTTCTTTCAGGGTCCAATAGATCTTCTGTTTGCTATTCATTAATGCTGTAATTATTTGTTGTTACATGTGCAAGCACTGCTTACTACTTCCAGCTTACCATATACTATGGATACCATTTTCTGCCTTTCACTAATACACACAAGCTAATTAGCCACCCTGTTTGTTTATGTTATCCTCTATCTGCTGTCGCAACCTTTTACAATGATCTCCTTACCTATTCAACACAGACGAACCACTATGTCGGAAGCACAATAAGCGATACAAGTATATTTATCGCCCATGCAAAGCAAGCTCAATCCAAAAGTTCAAAGGCAAGAAAATCCATCTAAAGCCTGGAAAGTCCATTCTCCGTGGTAAGAACTACATTACTCTTCCCATTCCATCAGCTCTCGCAACAGCTACTGAAAAGTATAATTTTGTGCAATTTAACATAGGTGAGCCTTGCAATCACTACTTAGATGAGTTTAGTCGCCACGTTGTGTGGGGCAACACAGTTAGGCTCTACAACCATAATGTTCGTGCACTACGAAAGATCATCCGCAGCACCACCACGCCTAATAACTACTATGTGTGCCACATGACATAAACATTTGCAACACAAGGCAAAAGAATGGTAATCCTTTGCAATTATTCTGTTCTGTTTCATATAATAGCATGGTATAATATGATATAGTGACTAACCTTTACTACTGTTTTCAGTACTTTAATGTCCATTTTTCTACGGGTTCCCTTTTCCCACACATGGATGCTGACCACGGTGAACTTTCAATCACAACTGGAGATGGAACAACCACCGTCACAGCCTGCTTTATCAAGGGAGTTGCCAAAAAGGCCACCATCACTAAAGGCTGGAGCGACTTCTTCCATCGGACCCACATGAACGAAGGGCAAGCATATGCTTTCGGCTTCAAATGCACTTCCAAGGGATTGCGCCTGATTGTCTACTCAATATAAGCAAGCTGTAGGAGCCCCTTGCTATATAACATAGTATTAGTATAAATGCCTACAAAGACATCTATGTTTATCCTCCTTTTCGATCTTATGTAATCCCCTAAGACAGTGTTGTGCATTTAGCTATCGATTATCCGCTACTTAGACTTCTCTATCGCATGCTTTTGAAACAACCATGATAAAGGAAATATATGCTCCTTCAAGTGCATATCCAAAAGCCTCTGCATGATTATTTATCCAATCTAAAAAGATCACAAGGGTCCTTTCCTGCATGACTTGGTGTATCATTTCCAATCTTATGTACTTACTGCATATAGTATATGAGCTATTCTTTTTGAACAACAATATGTTAATGCACACTCTTACACCAATTGGCTTACATTCGGCCTTTGCGCCATGGGCGCAACGGGTCATCTAGTAATTCTAAAACATGTAGGATTTTAAAGTCAAGACAACGTGAATCCTATGGGACTGAACTATGTTTGTGTGCAGCATAGGGAAGCATCAAATTGTTTGCAAGAGTGTGGAGTTATAAGAAATAATCATGTTAGTATAGTACAAATGACCACCTACGAAATGGTGTATACCAAATTAAACAATCCATCTATGGAATTTCTAAGCACTACAAACATAGAAAAAATGCAAATCAAAAAGAAGAAACAAACCATCCAGGACACATCAGACATAATTTTTCGACATGGTGGAAAGGTATGGCATGCAATACAAAAAACATATTGTATTACCGCTTTACAGAAGCCAATAGCTTTTCCATATAATTTATTGTCCATATAAATAACTTCAGCCAGATAAAAAGTTACACATTTTTATAATTTAACTAGGCGCATGTAAAAGATGATGTATTGTATTATTACGGAACGAAAAACAAATCAACCACATATTCGTGATAGAAACTACATGGATGTTTAATATGCTATCTTCAGTATCATTCATAAATTTTGTAACACAATATCGAGTGCCAATATTTTGCGCATAGGCTTCCAATAGCCAAAAAATAGTGCTTCTTTAAATTAACATGCCAATTAATTTTCTAAATATAAATGTCAACTACATATATTTAACATTTGAGAAAGAAATCCTTTTTTCTTGCGGTTTGGGTAAATTAACTAATGTGTTAATGTGTCATGGAAACAATAGATACAAACGATCCATGCATTTTTCTTTGAGTGTAGCATAAAAATCAAAATATTTCTAACAAACTATTAACGAAGGGCAAATCTACATTTGTATCTTTATAAATGATTCGGAAAATATTCTACTTATTGTGATGGGAAATATATTCATCATTCGAAGAGGTGGGTATGTTACCGAATAATTTATGGCCCTGGACACTCAATTAGTAAATATTAAAATGAAGATTAGTGAACATTTTCATGTTTTCGTCTATCTTGTCCATCCACTGACATATGTATAGGATGAGTACGGAGGTACCATCCAGTTCAAAAATATATAAGAAGTCAATATAAACATAACATAATTGGTAAACCATACATATATTTAAGTTATATGACTAAGAATCTATTCGAAAGAGTGGATCATTTCCGACACATGGTAACCAAGATGGATCGTTGCATGCTAGTTTCAATAACTAATTATTATTAACATGTTAATTTCAAACAAACATTCCAGACAACAAATGTTATTGAAAGAATAAGCTATCTATCTAAAAATAAGCTAGCCGGTGCGGATGCACGGGTTCACGACTAGTTAGGCTAATTATTGTTAGGATTCTCTATGGGTTTTTCCCCATATATATTACCTTTGCATTAGGAGGGTGAGGAAGGCTAATTATTGTTAGCACGTACTCAGGCTAGGAGGGTGGGAGGAAGGCTACGATGGTGCTAATTTTTTGGATTTGTTTCCATATTATTGTTAGGATTCTTTTGAATTGTTTCCATGTATGACTATCACGTGGCAGGGTGGGACGAAGGAGTGGTGAACAAACGAAGGGGAGGCGAACGAGCGAACGACGTACGAAAGCACCATCACAACCGCAGACTCCTCCTACAGATATCGAGAAATTATGTACCGGCAATGAAATTAAGGCATAAATCGGCGCTTGGGATCTGTCGTAATCGTCGATGATCTCCTGCAATATCCCGTGATTGATTTCTGCATTGAATGAGAAGTATTGAATTAATAGGATTATGGATTGATTTCTCACATGCGATATCTTTTTTGGCGGAATATTATTAGGCACAAAATAGTTATCTTCGCAATATAAAAGGAGGATAAACCAACATGGTGGCACACAGAAATTCATTTGCACCTTCAGAAGATGGGGATGAGAAGTGCCGCCCTAAGGGCATCTCCAGCCGTTGGCCCCCCAGGGGGCGTCTAAAAGCGCCGCCTGGGGATGAGCCGGCGCAAAAAATGGCCCTGGGGCGAGTCGGCTCCCAGCCGTCGGCCCCCAGGCGCGTATTGAAAAACAAAAAAAAAGAACGTTCGGCGAAGTTATGATAAAAACTAGTTAAATTTCGGCAAAATATTACAAATTTCGGCGAAATTCGTCAAAACATTACGTTAACCTAATCTAAAAAAAGAGAGGGGGAAGTCGTCGCCGCCATCGTCGTCGGCGGCCTTCTCCTCCTTGACGCGGGCGCCCCTGCTGGACCCCTGCCCGGCGTCGCCATGGCGAACAGGCGGCGGCGCGTCGTCGTCGCTGTTGTCGCATAGGACGACGACCCCGCCTTCCTCGCGGCCGCGCCGGCGCTCCTCGAAGCGGCATAGGGCGGCGCGCTGGCGCTCCTTCTCCTTCTCGCGGCGCGCCTTCTCCATCGCAATGGAGTCCTGATGCGCCCATTCGAGGGCGGCGTCGTCGTCGGCGGCGAACTCGGCCTTCACCGGCGCCAGCGGCTCCGTCTTCGGCTTGACGAAGCGCGGAGGAGCCCCCGACGAGGGGGCGCGCCGGCCGCCCTCGTTGATGATGATGCCGGCGCTGCGAATGCGCCGGCCGAGCGGCGTCTCCACCGCGGGCTCGGCCTTGACGCCGAGCAGCGCCGGAGAGCCGGAGGAGTGGGAAGAAGAACGGGACGACGAGGAGGAAGAAGAGGATGCGCCGAACCTTCTTGGAGCCCATGGCCCGGCGCGGCGGTGCTGCGTCGGGGCGGCCGCCCTCGCCGGGGGGTACGCCAACGGCGGGTTGTTGCCGCCCTCGAGGTGCGTGAGCACGCCCTTGAGTGTGCGGCCGGGGAGGCCCCACCAGAGGTAGCGTCCCTCGCTGTTCTGCCGGCTGCCGCCGACCACCGGCGCGCCGTTGGTGGACGCCAACCGCTGCTGTTGGCGGCGCTCGAAGTACGCCGCCCAGGCCGCGTGGTTGTCTGTGATGCCTGGATAATTAAGCCACAGTAACCCTCCGCTAAAGATTCCACGTCACCTCGATTACTGTTGCTAATCTCGCGCTAGTTCGAAACCGCGTCAAATTAAAATTTAAAATTAATGTCGACAATAAAAGTTTTCGAAAGTAGAAACAAAAATGTTCGGTGGGTGCCAGATATTACGAGGGTAGTTATGGTACAGCAATCACATTTTTAGAAGATGTCTAAATAATTTAAAATGATAAAAAACAGAAAGGAAATAAATAAAAGGCAAAGGTCAAAATTAGAAAAGGAAAAACAAAACAAAACAAGCAAAAGGAGAACAAGCCCCCCTCCCCACATGGGCCAACCGGCCTAGCCAGCCAACCCAACTGGCCCAGGCCAGCCCACCCCTGGCCTACACATGCCCCCCCACGACACCCGAAACCCTAACCCATTCCCCACCCGCTCCCACTCCCCCTCTCCCGATCCGATCTGGATCGGGATCGCTCCCCCATTTCCCCGCCCCACGCCGCTCTCCCTTTCCCCGATCGGATCGGGGCAGCGCCCCGCCGCTTGTCCCGACGACCGCGCTCGACGCCGCCGCCGCTCGGGGACACCCGAACCCCGCGCCCCGCCGTCGCCGGAGCCACCCACCGGACCGCACCTGCTCGTCATCGCCGCGCGCCACCACCACCACCGTCGCCGAAGGCCCCGCCGTCGCCGCTCGGACCGACCGCCTCCTTGCCGGACCTCGCGTCCTCGTCCTCCTCCCTGAGCTCCGCAGGTCGTCGTGTTCGTCGCCCCGACGCCAATTGCCGCCACCCGGAGCTCCTTCGCCTTGACTCCGTCAACGCCGTCCCCGTTCTCCTCCTCGCCGGTCCTCCCCAACCTCCCCCGAGCCCGCTGCCCCGTGCCCTACGCTTCCTCGGTGAGGACCCCGGTCCTCCTCCTCCTCCCCGTCCCCTCTCGCCGGCCACCGCTCGCCATGGCCGAGGCTCGCCATAGCCCGCGCCGTTCGCCGCCTCTGCCGGTGCCCCGCTGCAGCGGTGGCCCCGTGCTCCCCCGCCCCTCCGTCGGCCGCCCCGGCCACCACCGCGTCTGGCCTCGCCCCCGCTTCCCCTTGCCGGCGCCGCGCCGCCGGCCACGGCCTTGCCCGCGCCCCGTTCGGGCGAGCGCCCACACCCGCGCGCCCGTTTAGCCTCATGGGCCACTGACCACAGGGGCCCACGCCCCATAACGTTTTAATAAAAAAAGAGGAATTTAAAATAATAATAATAATAACAAATAATGAAAATAAATAATTAATTAATTAACTAACTAATTAATAGACTTAATTAATTCTGGTTAATTAAGCTAAACAGTTAATTAAGCTAACTAATTAACCTAAACCCTAATTAACCTAAATAGAGAATGACAGGTGGGTCCCCCTGGACCCACATGTCAGGTTGACCAAGTCAACTCTGTTGACTGCTGATGTCAGCATGACATCATGCTGATGTCATTAATCTGTTTTCCGAATTAATTAAATAATTAACTAAATTCTAGAAATTAATAAAATCTTTAGAAAATCATATCTTTTAATCCGTAACTCGGATTAAAATATTTTCAACATGAAAGTTGCTCAGAACGACGAGACGATTCCCGATACGCAACCCGTTCGTCCGCCACACCCCCCTAACCTATCGAACTCGCAACTTTCCCCCTCCGGCTCCTCTGCCCGAAAACACGGAACCCGGGAATACTTCCCGGATGCTTCCCCCCTTCACCGGTATCACCTCATACCGCGTTAGAACATGTCTAGCTCTGCCTGTTATCCTGTTATGCACTTGCTTGCTATGTATTTACTGTTTCTCCCCCCTCTTCTCTTCGGTAGACCCCGTGATGATGCTGATGCCCCAGTTCGACTACGGAGTTGACGACCCCTCTCTCTAGCCAGAGCAACCAGGCAAGCCCCCCCCTTGATCACCAGATATCGCCTATTTGTCTCTATACTGCTTGCATTAGAGTAGTGTAGCATGTTACTGCTTTCCGTTAATCCTATTCTGATGCATAGCCTGTCATTGTTGCTACAGTCATTGATACCTTACCCGCAATCCTAAATGCTTAGTATAGGATGCTAGTTTATCATCATTGGCCCTACATTCTTGTCAGTCTGCCTCGCTATACTATTGGGCCGTGATCACTCGGGAGGTGATCACGGGTATATACTATACATACATACATACTATACAGATGGTGACTAAAGTCGGGTCAGCTCGATGAGTACCCGCAAGTGATTCTGATGAGGGGGTTGAAAGGACAGGTGGCTCCATCCCGGTAGAGGTGGGCCTGGGTTCCCGACGGCCCCCGACTGTTACTTTGTGGCGGAGCGACAGGGCAGGTTGAGACCACCTAGGAGACAGGTGGGCCTGGCCCTGTTCGGCGTTCGCGGATACTTAACACGCTTAACGAGATCTTGGTATTTGATCTGAGTCTGGCCATTTGGTCTATACGCACTAACCATCTACGTGGGAGTAGTTATGGGTATCCCGACGTCGTGGTATCAGCCGAAGCCTTCTTGACGTCAGCGACGGAGCGGCGCGCGCCGGATTGGACTGCGTTAACGCAACTTCCTTTGTAATGGAGGTTGCTAGGTCTGCTTCCGGCCGCCCTCGCAACATGCAGGTGAGCAATGGGCGATGGGCCCAGACCCCTGCGCACATAGGATTTAGACCGGCGGGCTGACCTCTCTGTTGTGCCTAGGTGGGGCTGCGACGTGTTGATCTTCCGAGGCCGGGCATGACCCAGGAAAGTGTGTCCGGCCAAATGGGATCGAGCGTGTTGGGTTATGTGGTGCACCCCTGTAGGGAAGTTAATCTATTCGAATAGCCGTGATCTTCGGTAACAGGATGACTTGGAGTTGTACCTTGACCTTATGACAACTAGAACCGGATACTTAATAAAACACATCCTTCCAAGTTCCACAAACAACCGGTGATCGCTTTTCCACAGGGCGACGAGGGGAGGATCGCCGTGTAGGATTATGCTATGCGATGCTACTTGGAGATGCTACTTGGAGATGCTACTTGGAGGACTTCAATCTACTCTCTTCTACATGCTGCAAGACGGAGGCTGCCAGAAGCGTAGTCTTCGATAGGAATAACTATCCCCCTCTTATTCTGGCATTCTGTAGTTCAGTCCACTGATATGGCCTCCTTACACATATACCCATGCATATGTAGTGTAGCTCCTTGCTTGCGAGTACTTTGGATGAGTACTCACGGTTGCTTTCTCCCCCTTTTCCCCCTTTCCTTTCTTTCTGGTTGTCGCAACCAGATGCTGGAGTCCAGGAGCCAGACGCCACCGTCGATGACGACTCCTACTACGCTGGAGGTGCCTACTACTACGTGCAGCCTGCTGACGACGACCAGGAGTAGTTTAGGAGGATCTCAGGCAGGAGGCAAACTTGTGCTAGCCTTCTTAAGGCAAACTTGTTCAACTTATGTCTGTACGCAGATATTGTTGCTTCCACTGACTTGTCTATGATCAATCACTCGTATTCGAGCCCTCGAGGCCCCTGGCTTGTATTATGATACTTGTATGACTTATTTTTATTTGTAGAGTTGTGTTGTGATATCTTCTCGTGAGTCCCTGATCTTGATCGTACACGTTTGCGTGTATGATTAGTGTACGATTGAATCGGGGGCGTCACAAGTTGGTATCAGAGCCAACTGCCTGTAGGAATCCCCCTTCCACACTCCTTGGCCGAAGTCGAGTCTAGACATTGCAAAACTTTTACTAACATGGCTGTGTGTCTTACGGGCACACGTCACCATTTGGGGGGTAGTAGGATCTTTTACTCCTCGACCTTTACTCTGGGACTCTGATCTCTCTCCTATTCGGGTTTAATGAATTTACTAAAATCTAACTTTAGGATCTCGTTACTACTTCCTCCCGGAGAACCCCTCACTACAGGTGATTGCTCCGTGAACCAGAAGGATTTGAAGATACTCTCCGATATTCTCTCGAGACCTTATGCCTATCGCTTTTGCAATTCCCTACCACCGAAACATCCCTATGGATAAATACTTACACCTGTCGTTCTTACTTTTATTCCCAGTTGATCTTGTTATTACAAGATACCCCGAAATTCTCTCTAATGTTCCGAGAATCCTTTTGTGCCTACTGCCTTGCAGTTCCTTGTCGCCTGAATACCCCTACGGATAATTTCTCGCACTTACCGAGTATCCACTCATCCCCAGTTGATGCATGTATGTCACGAATCCTCGAAATACCATTCGATCTTCCGAAAATCCTGAGCATCCTATTGCTCTTGAAATTCTTGATTACTTGCATTATGGTTAATCCCATAAGTCTAGTAATCTTGTTGACATCCATTGTCATTATCATTTGAGTCCGTTGATTCGATTTGTTGCGAATGCTCGCAATCCTCAAACAGATCCTAGAATTCCTCCTACCGGCTCAGACGTTATTTTTGAACATGAGCTGGTTCTCGACCAATCAATTGCCGTCGATTGTGCCCCTAAGTCTATTGAACTTATCCATCCTTGGTCAGAGCGTCTGCTTCTGATCCTTTGTTTTGGAAATCATAATTCCTTTGTTATCTAAGCATCAAATTATTCAGTTGTCCTATAATATGATGCCCGTGCATTCTTTCTTCCTCTGATTGAGTACCGATACTCACATCAGCTCCGTTGTGGATCGCCCGATCCATTGTTGGATTTTACCTGACAATGCCCTTCATATTCAATAACCTTGTGAGTCTTTCCTCTGATACATAATGCCTTTGGTAAATTGTATCCTCTGCTTTCTCAACCATGCTCTGCCTTCGAGCTTGAGTTAATTACTTCTAAAGATTCTAGTATATGATTCTGAGATGCCCCGATGGGTTGAACCTATGCCTTCCTTAATATGTGTGAACTCGGAAGTTTTCACGAGTCGTACTCATCTGTTATTTCACCAGGTAAAACTTTCAACACTAATGCTTTTATCAAAGCGAGAAGTGAATGGAAGGTTATACATTGAAGAAGTGGGAGTCGACCTTGAACCTTGCGTTCATGCCCATGGACACGATGTATAACTTATCATGGAAGCTGCTCGTAAAAATAGTTACCCCCTTGCTATAAGTTCATCTTGTATCTGTGGTTCGATCATTTATGATCGTGGTTTCCGACCATGTTCTCCTTTAAATACCATTTCTCTTGCAAGTTTAAGCACTTGTCTTCTGCAGAGTATTACCCCAGTCCAACCTCTACTTTGATTTGTCGTCGAGTATTACCCCCTGGTATCTCGAGATTATCTTGGAACTGCATAACTTCTTATGAGTTCTTCATCAAGTACTACATTCTCACTGATTACGGTTTTTTATGGGCTTCGAGTTATTAAACACTCAAGGGCATCGATAACTGAATCGAGTCCGCGTCGCGATTAAACAACTCTTAGTAATCTCCTTTACTTGTGAGTTTGTACTCGATCATGTCATTCCTAGCCTGATCGGCTATATCATTAACGTGCTAAATCTTAACTGTGCTACCTGGTCCTTAATCCTGGAGCACAACCTTCGATGATGAGCTAAGCTTATGTCGATTTCCTCATCTTATCATTCCACTTTGAACAACAAGCTTGATTCTGAGTTGGTGTCTTATCCGTGGTTCAAATAATCTTTTGCTGCATCAGTCCTTTTACTTGATGTAGTGGAGGTTCGATTACTTCCCCCTGGAGCCTATCGACAAAATTTGTCGTGATCATCATCAACATTTTGACTCCTTCCAGGTTTCCAATTGAATTCATGATGAGAAATACCATCCTTGCCCTTGATGGTTTGTATTATCATCGGCCACTTTATTGCCTTCCCTCCAACACAAACTTGTTCGTGTTTTGTATTATACCTTGAGATCCTTACTATCCAACATTTGTTCTTCTTTAGCTTGGAGTATTACCATCTTTTATGACAAGAATGTCATGAGGATTACTCCACCTCTTAAGAATTCTTGGTATAGTGATACTTCTCACCATCACCATTCTTTCTTGGTTCCCATGTTGATTCCAACCGGGGTACCCACAAGTGAACGGTGTTGGTTGGATTCTGCACTTCTAACAACCCTATTGCTTTGGAGTTAATGTTTGATAATTCATTCTTAGCCTATCGGTTGCTGAACCACCATTCCGACGTTGATCATGCTACTGTAAGCCCACATTACGGTTGCACCTTTCAACGGATGTTTAATTGGGTGTGTTTTTCTTTGTTCACATACTTGTGGAAATGCATCCTTTTGGAAACCTCGGTGAATTGTCGCTGAGATCATCAGCTGCCATCTTATCCCTTCATGGGTTTAATGATGAGCTCCTATTTCGGAACTCGCTTCCGTAGTAGATTTCCCGAGAATCTTACAATGTCATCTCGTCAATTTGTTTTGCACCTTTCCTTCTCAGGCATCCTGAGTCCAAGGTATCCTAACACCGATCAATCTGAATCTCAGTCAGATATGATGGTTGGAACATTTTTCCAAGAGTTATAACACTGGTCTTTTATGACCCGGTAACATGATGTCATGCCTAGCACCCCCCCCCCTCCTGGGTGGAGGACCTATCGTTATAATTCCTTTTGCAAGGACAACCATTCTTCCTGGAGGAAATTGTAAGACCTATTTTATAAGTTGTTCCTCATGGCTCCTTTTTGTTTTCAAAGTTTGATCTTCCTGTTGACCATGTCAATGCTATCTCGAAGCATGTCTGTGGTACTCTGATTTTCGACAAGAACATTTGAAGCCCAATGCTAAATGTTTTCTTGCTCAATTATCCAGACACCGTTGTATGGGTAATACCATGAAATCCCTTCCCCTTACCTTAATGGTTTTCTACTTTCTATCCTGTCATGTACATCATGCTCCACTTGTCCTTGGAAGGGATATAACCCTGAAATATGTGTTTAAACACATTTTCCTTGCCATTGTTCTGTGTAATGTGATAACCATATTTCCTTTCCGTTGTTTGGTTTAACCTTTCTTGAGATCTATATGATCTAAGAAGTATTATTCTCCTGCTTATGTAAACACCTCGGTGTACAAGTCTGTCAGCAAGACCCTGTTTCTATTGTTGATGACATTCCGGTAACCACCGATGGACGAGAACTTCGCCTATTGGTCCGCCTCGTCCTAAAGAGCAGAAAAATGGTTCTCTTCGTCCCTCGCCCTTGGTACCGACGTTGTTGCTGACATAATCGACAGGCTACCCTCTGACATGCCTTGCTACCATGACCGTGCAATATGTCGGCGTCCTTCCTACTTTTGAACCACATGGTGGGCCCATAACCCACAGTTCCACAGGATCGAAACCTGACTCTCCTGCACCCCCTGTTCCCAAGGTTGTTCCTCGCGTGTGGCCTCGTATGTAATTCACGAGCCACCTTCCGAGGGATCATCAAATCTGTTATCGGACGCAATACTTATTCCCGATTGCTTTGAGCCCCTTTCACGCCCTGTTTCAGGCATCGAACAGTCGCCTGCTTGCTCGAAACTTCCCCTGAAACCTCATTACTTTGCTCTCGATATTTTCTTAAGTTTAAATTCGAGAGTTACTTTCTGCCACCTTCCCCAATGTTATCGACCAGATAGTCAACCTTGTAGAGGTTCGTTCTCCCGGAATACCCCTTATTGTTTCGTAAGTACGATGGAACCCCTGAAGAAAGGATACCGACTTCATCTTGATGACTTGAAGCAGAAAGATGAAGGCATCAACGTAATGGATCGACCTCTTCGAGAAGAACAACCAAGATCGATAAGATTCGTTAGAATTTCGTAACCAGACCTTTCCCCTTAGTCTCCCTCTTAAATCTCGGGACGAGATTTCTTGTAGTGGAGGAGAATTGTGACGCCCGGATAATTAAGCCACAGTAACCCTCCGCTAAAGATGCCACATCACCTCGATTACTGTTGCTAATCTCGCGCTAGTTCGAAACCGCGTCAAATTAAAATTTAAAATTAATGTCGACAATAAAAGTTTTCGAAAGTAGAAACAAAAATGTTCGGTGGGTGCCAGATATTACGAGGGTAGTTATGGTACAGCAATCACATTTTTAGAAGATGTCTAAATAATTTAAAATGATAAAAAAACAGAAAGGAAATAAATAAAAGGAAAGGTCAAAATTAGAAAAGGAAAAACAAAACAAAACAAGCAAAAGGAGAACAAGCCCCCCCTCCCCACATGGGCCAACCGGCCCAGCCAGCCAACCCAACTGGCCCAGGCCAGCCCACCCCTGGCCTACACATGCCCCCCCACGACACCCGAAACCCTAACCCATTCCCCACTCGCTCCCACTCCCCCTCTCCCGATCCGATCTGGATCGGGATCGATCCCCATTTCCCTGCCCCACGCCGCTCTCCCTTTCCCCGATCGGATTGGGGCAGCGCCCCGCCGCTTGCCCCGACGACCGCGCTCGACGCCGCCGCCGCTCGGGGGCGCCCGAACCCCGCGCCCCGCCGTCGCCGGAGCCACCCACCGGACCGCACCCGCTCGTCATCGCCGTGCGCCACCACCACCACCGCCGCCGAAGGCCCCGCCGTCGCCGCTCGGACCGACCGCCTCCTTGCCGGACCTCGCGTCCTCGTCCTCCTCCCCGAGCTCCGCAGGACGTCGTGTTCGTCGCCCCGACGCCAATCGCCGCCACCCGGAGCTCCTCCGCCTCGACTCCGTCAACGCCGTCCCCGTCCTCCTCCTCGCCGGTCCTCCCCAACCTCCCCCGAGCCCGCTGCCCCGTGCCCTACGCTCCCTCGGTGAGGACCCCGGTCCTCCTCCTCCTCCCCGTCCCCTCTCGCCGGCCACCGCTCGCCATGGCCGAGGCTCGCCATAGCCCGCGCCGTTCGCCGCCTCTGCCGGTGCCCCGCTGCTGCGGTGGCCCCGTGCTCCCCCGCCCCTCCGTCGGCCGCCCCGGCCACCACCGCGTCTGGCCTCGCCCCCGCTTCCCCTTGCCGGCGCCGCGCCGCCGGCCACGGCCTTGCCCGCGCCCCGTTCGGGCGAGCGCCCGCACCCGCGCGCCCGTTTAGCCTCATGGGCCACTGACCACAGGGGCCCACGCCCCATAACGTTTTAATAAAAAAAGAGGAATTTAAAATAATAATAATAATAACAAATAATGAAATAATTAATTAATTAATTAATTAACTAATTAATAGACTTAATTAATTCTGGTTAATTAAGCTAAACAGTTAATTAAGCTAACTAATTAACCTAAACCCTAATTAACCTAAATAGAGAATGACAGGTGGGTCCCCCTGGACCCACATGTCAGGTTGACCAAGTCAACTCTGTTGACTGCTGATGTCAGCATGACATCATGCTGATGTCATTAATCTGTTATCCGAATTAATTAAGTAATTAACTAAATTCTAGAAATTAATAAAATCTTTAGAAAATCATATCTTTTAATCCGTAACTCGGATTAAAATATTTTCAACATGAAAGTTGCTCAGAACGACGAGACGATTCCCGATACGCAACCCGTTCGTCCGCCACACCCCCCTAACCTATTGAACTCGCAACTTTCCCCCTCCGGCTCCTCTGCCCGAAAACACGGAACCCCGGGAATACTTCTCGGATGCTTCCCCCTTCACCGGTATCACCTCATACCGCGTTAGAACATGTCTAGCTCTGCCTGTTATCCTGTTATGCACTTGCTTGCTATGTATTTACTGTTTCTCCCCCCTCTTCTCTTCGGTAGACCCCGTGACGATGCTGATGCCCCAGTTCGACTACGGAGTTGACGACCCCTCTCTCTTGCCAGAGCAACCAGGCAAGCCCCCCCCCTTGATCACCAGATATCGCCTATTCGTCTCTATACTGCTTGCATTAGAGTAGTGTAGCATGTTACTGCTTTCCGTTAATCCTATTCTGATGCATAGCCTGTCATTGTTGCTACAGTCAATGATACCTTACCCGCAATCCTAAATGCTTAGTATAGGATGCTAGTTTATCATAATTGGCCCTACATTCTTGTCAGTCTGCCTCGCTATACTATTGGGCCGTGATCACTCGGGAGGTGATCACGGGTATATACTATACATACATACATACTATACAGATGGTGACTAAAGTCGGGTCAACTCGATGAGTACCCGCAAGTGATTCTGATGAGGGGGTTGAAAGGACAGGTGGCTCCATCCCGGTAGAGGTGGGCCTGGGTTCCCTACGGCCCCCGACTGTTACTTTGTGGCGGAGCGACAGGGCAGGTTGAGACCACCTAGGAGACAGGTGGGCCTGGCCCTATTCGGCGTTCGCGGATACTTAACACGCTTAACGAGATCTTGGTATTTGATCTGAGTCTGGCCATTTGGTCTATACGCACTAACCATCTACGTGGGAGTAGTTATGGGTATCCCGACGTCGTGGTATCAGCCGAAGCCTTCTTGACGTCAGTGACGGAGCGGCGCGCGCCGGATTGGACTGCGTTAACGCAACTTCCTTTGTAATGGAGGTTGCTAGGTCTGCTTCCGGCCGCCCTTGTAACGTGCAGGTGAGCAATGGGCGATGGGCCCAGACCCCTGCGTGCATAGGATTTAGACCGGCGGGCTGACCTCTCTGTTGTGCCTAGGTGGGGCTGCGACGTGTTGATCTTCCGAGGCCGGGCATGACCCAGGAAAGTGTGTCCGGCCAAATGGGATCGAGCGTGTTGGGTTATGTGATGCACCCCTGCAGGGAAGTTAATCTATTCGAATAGCCGTGATCTTCGGTAACAGGACGACTTGGAGTTGTACCTTGACCTTATGACAACTAGAACCGGATACTTAATAAAACACATCCTTCCAAGTTCCACAGACAACCCGGTGATCGCTTTTCCACAGGGCGACGAGGGGAGGATCGCCGGGTAAGATTATGCTATGCGATGCTACTTGGAGATGCTACTTGGAGGTGCTACTTGGAGATGCTACTTAGAGGACTTCAATCTACTCTCTTCTACATGCTGCAAGACGGAGGCTGCCAGAAGCGTAGTCTTCGATAGGAATAGCTATCCCCCTCTTATTCTGGCATTCTGCAGTTCAGTCCACTGATATGGCCTCCTTACACATATACCCATGCATATGTAGTGTAGCTCCTTGCTTGCGAGTACTTTGGATGAGTACTCACGGTTGCTTTCTCCCCCTTTTCCCCCTTTCCTTTCTTTCTGGTTGTCGCAACCAGATGCTGGAGTCCAGGAGCCAGACGCCACCGTCGACGACGACTCCTACTACGCTGGAGGTGCCTACTACTACGTGCAGCCTGCTGACGACGACCAGGAGTAGTTTAGGAGGATCCCAGGCAGGAGGCCTGCGCCTCTTTCGATCTGTATCCCAGTTTGTGCTAGCCTTCTTAAGACAAACTTGTTTAACTTATGTCTGTACGCAGATATTGTTGCTTCCGCTGACTTGTCTATGATCAAGCACTCGTATTCGAGCCCTCGAGGCCCCTGGCTTGTATTATGATGCTTGTATGACTTATTTTTATTTGTAGAGTTGTGTTGTGATATCTTCCCGTGAGTCCCTGATCTTGATCGTACACGTTTGCGTGTATGATTAGTGTACGATTGAATCGGGGGCGTCACATTGTCGGCGGCGTACTTGGGGAGGGAGAGCTCGGCGTCGGTGAGGGACGCGCGCACGATGTCGACCTCCTCGGCGAAGTACCTCGGGTCCACCGCGGGGTCGGGCATCGGGGGAATGGGCACTCCCCCGGCGCTGAGTCTCCACCCCGTCGGCCCGGCGCGCATGTCCGGCGGCGCCGGGATGTTCGCCTGGAACAGGAGCCACGACTCCTGTTTGCGCAGCGAACGGCGGTCGAAGCCGTTGGCCGCCGCCGTATCTCCGGGGAAGCGCTCTGCCATGGCGAAGGCGGGGCTGGGCGGGCTCGGAAGAGGTAGAGGGAGGGGCTGGGCGGCGGCGCTCGGGGAGAGGTAGGGAGAGGAAGGGCTGGACGGCGGCGAGGGGCGGGGCTGGTGTGGGCGCAGGTGAGCGGAGGCCGCCGGCTTTTATAGCCGGGCCGCGCCCGTGTGTACGCGTGCGAGGGAGTGGAGGCGTCGGCGCGCCGTCCCGTGAACGTGCCGCCCGTGAGGAATCAATGACAAGGCTGACCGGCGGCAGCCTTGCCATTGATTCCCCGCGGGAACCGAGGCCGTTGGGGGAAGACAAGGCGCCGAGTCGCTGACGCGGCTGGCCCGCATCTTTTTCGCGCCAAAACAGCTCGCTCCGGTGCCCCCGGGCGCCCCCCGGCGCGCCGGGTTCGGCCTGGGTCCGCCGGCGCTGTTTTCGGCCCAAGCCGGCAAAAATCGGGCTCCTGGGGGCACGACTGGGCCGTTTTTTCGGCGCCGGCGCGAAAAAATCGCCTGGGGAGGCCTTCCTGGTGGCGCGGCTGGAGATGCCCTAAGCTTCCTCATCGTACTTGTGTTACTAGGAGGTTCTATTGAAGCAGGTTATTCGTCTCTCTCTTCTTCTTCAATGGAAACTGAATTGAAATTCTCGAAGAATATTGATATTAACTAAGAAGATGTCGAAATAATCCTACATGGTTATTTTTCTTGCAGAGGACTGCAACTCTCACAAAGTCTCACTTGAACTTTGCGTGAATCCACTTTGTCGGGTGGCATGTATTCATTCCTTCGGGGAGCATGTAAGGGACTATGGTTGCAAGGTCTTCCTATCAAATATTTGTGTTTGCTATGTATGTTACGGTTAGACTTCGTCACATGAATTTGCTGAGGGTCATCAGTATTGCTACATAATAAAATGAGGATCTCGGCAATGCCCTCTTTGTTCTTCATTTGCTCGACCTGTCGACCTTGTTTAGTGGAATAACTGTGCTCCTAGTACTTCTGAATTGTGTGAGTCTGTTCATGTGTTTCCACATATACCAACAACAGAGAAGCTCGTGCTACTCTATGTGTTAATTTGTGTGAGAAATGATGACTAAATCTTTGGGACACCTTAGTAGTTTTATGAATATGTGTATCTTTTCTGATTGGCGTAGCCGGAGGCACCATTCGAATTGTCCGGGACAACCCTATATGGATCTCTCTGCGGCAATAGCAACAATGAGAGGGAACCCGCAGCCACATTGGATATTTGCATCAGTGGCTGGCACCATGTGACATATGTAGAGATTAGGCACGGATTAGCTACAATGCTGCAATATTTATCTCCTCCCATACAAACCATTACAAAGAAAAGAAGAAAAACACCATCCATCTTACAAAGAAAACAAAATTAATGTATTTATCTTCAGCCGTAGAAACAAACATTATAAGGTTCCCTCTCCAGGTGGCCTGTGCGATTCACAATCGTAGGATCGGTTTGGCAGCCTCCATCACTCGTCGGCCAGGGCTGATATGCATCTGGCAGTTGTGGCCGCGGGTAGCCATGGTATTCCATGGTTGCTCTTCACTGAAGGGCCACTAGTGCCTAGCCCGGGAGTAGCTGGAGATGGGGAGCCACCGCTGGTGGCCGTGAGAACCCGTGCACCGCCTTTGCCGTTGGTAGCTACGCCACAGGAGGGCCTTCCGTGTGCATATACCTTACATTAAACATATTCTAGAATTTGGTGAGATTTATTTGATTTTTTATTTGAGCATGGGTAGGAGAAAACAAGAAAAGTTTCAATTCAATCGAGGTTTTCGTAACATTTGATTTCATGATAAGGGTAGAGAAAGGCTAGGAAAGTCTTCATTTATTTAAGATTTTCGGAGGTACTTTATTCATGTTTGCTATTGTTTTCTGCAGCAACGGTTGAGATTTCAAACAATAAACAAAAAACGAAAGGGGGCCGTGGGGAGAAAAAAACTAAGAGCGGGTGAGGCATGACTACCAACTCCCATTTAATAGTAGAGATTTCCTTTGGTGTTTTACCATATTGAATAAATACTACCTACAAGAAGAAGAATTTATTCATAAGGAACAAGCAAAATTATTGTGATTTTTTCATGCAAATAAAAACATATTTAATTCATTTCCTATAGTTTGTATATATGCATAGTCGCCCCTTAAAGAAACTATCAAGAAATTATTTAGCGGCAGCAAAATTAAGGCATAAATCAGCACGATCTCTTGCACTCTTCAACGATCTCCTGCAATCTCCTATGATTTTGTACAGGTGGGAAATCGTAGCGGGCGTTGATTTCCACATTTAATGACAAGTATCTCTACTCCTAAAGTCTTACTTGGTAGTCTTGCCTCACCCACCACATCCCACCACAACGAACCTTCGCCCACCTTTCGCATCATGTCACAACAGTGTACTTGGGCCGGCCCACCTTGACACAATCCTCCCGACGCCTGCCCTCGTCGCGTCTTCGGTACTTGTCTGGATTAACATCTCGCATTAGAAGTTTAAGAAAAAAAATCGTGCTAGGGTTCCTTGTATCGTCGCCATGGAGCTCCTCGACCAGCTTGTCTCCTTCTGCCTTGCCCCTCCCTTCCCTCCATGCTAGACGCTGGCGATGAGGCCCACAATGCCGTCATAGTTGAGCTCGATCGCCTCCAGGAACCCACCACACCATTGAGGCGAGGCACCTCTTGGGCTCCGTCCGTTGCGGCTTCACCGATGACTCCGTCCCCGGGCATGAGAAGTGCTTCGTGCCGCATGGAACCCACCACGTCTCCGTTGCCGCTTCGTCGACCCCCACGTCTGGTAGAAGTAGTGCTTCTACGCCATCAACTTCTGCGTTCGTGATGCCGTACTCTACATCCACCTGCAAGCCCCCCCCCCCCCCCCACCCACCCGCACCCCGAGTCCTTCCCAGCAAATGGATTTGGTAAAATTCAAATTCTCGTCCGGACTTCAATGATTAATCAAACCTTTTGTAGCTGAAGAATCCATTCAACTAATCGAGGAAGGACTGGAGCTTGCACTTCGAGAATGTTTAGGAGAACACGATACAACTTCTTAAGGACGCAGTCTGAATGTTCTTCAGTTGATTGACGTGATTTCATTTGAAGCACATGCTATGTTGTAGACACTAATTTTCTTGTGGTATTATAAAGTTCTAAGGGATAACCAATGAGAACAGAGAGCCAAACATGACTCTTTTTTCAACTTCTCAAGGATAATATGCAGATTAACTTTCAATGAGGACTCTCCTATTAACTAAATTATTTTAGTCCACATGCCGGTGGGTTACCATTGCATTATTGACCAAGACTATCTTGCACATAAGCCTAAGATTTGCATACACCTGCATACACCATACAAGAAATCGACGTCTTCAACATTGATAATTTTTAATTGAAATGTTTGATTTTTCCCGGGAATACAGTCATTGTACGTTATTGGGATGCATGTGTAATGGTGAAGAATTGGGTCAAATTATTGAATACATTGGTCAAGTATGTTAAGAAGGATCATAACCTACTTGAAGGAGATTCTGAGAAGCAAAAGTTACTTGATGGGGATTCCAAGAAGAGAAAAAGGTTTTTGCCAGAATGGGACTCCTTTTTTCCTAGCTAAATGTTGCCTGTAGTCAACGTGGTTCTGCAGCTAGCTTTTATTTCAGTTTGCAAAGGGTGCTTTTGTTTCAACTTTAAGAAATGGCCATCGGATTTTGCTTCATGAGGTCAACCTTGCACATCTAAGACTCTACAGAGAATTGGTGTTGCACTGGATCGAGAGAAGGGCATGATGTGCCTTGCTGAATTGGGTGATTTTGATTATATTGAATGCCATCCTTGCTTCCTTATGTTTGCTTGCATGAATCCAACAATGGATGCTTGGAAAAGAAAGTTGCCACGCAGTCTTAGGAGAAGAACTCCGGACTACTTTATTCATGATCTCATGGATGATGATGATCTGCCTACTTTTGTACTTGAAGAAAATCACTGTATACTGCTAAAGGAGTTAAAACTGAGCACTGTACTTGGAGAAAATCACCAAGGTATTTTCTGTACAAACTCAAACAAGCTTATGCAATCTCTACTCCTAAAGTCTCAGTTGGTAGTCTCGCCTCACCCATCACATCCCACCACTCCTATCTTTCCCCCATCTTCCACATCACGTCATAACATTGTACTTGGGCCGTCCCTCCTAGACGCAAAACTACCAGGGCATGCCCTCATCGCGTCCTTGCGCCTTGCCCCAATTAACATCTCGTGCTCAAGGATAATATACATATTAATTTTCAACAAGGACTCTCCTATTGTTAACTAAATTGTTTTAGTTCTCATGCACGTGGGTTATCATTGCATGACTGACCAAGCACTACAAAAAAAGACACTTCCGTGATGATACTTGTTGGTCATGATTTATTCATGCTTGTACATCCATGATGATTTTATGACAGAATCAAGATAGTCATACCGGTGCTGTCGTAGAAGTGTTCCATCACAATTCTGAAATTATCACCACGGAAGTGTCCACTTCCATGATGATAAATGACGCGATGGAAGTTCATTCGTCAAGGGTAACCTATACCCGGCATCCACCGTAATAGGACGCCGTTAACCCTATTGGGTCCGATTTTGGATCTGATAACCCGTTAACAGCAATGACCAATGGTGATTTTCCACATGTAAAACTCTCATTGGCCAGAGGAAACACGTGTCGGCTCCGCCTTGGGACAGATGTCAACTGCCCAATCGACAGATGGCGCCTATGATATGTCGACACGTGGCAAGGCCCAACAGCGGCCCATTGAGTTTAAAAGCCAGGCCCAGTCAAAATTAGCGGGCTAGCCCACATAGGGCCTGCTTGTAGATGGCCCATTCACATTTAAGGCATGTAGGAATAGTGTTAGATCGGCATGTGAATGGCCCATTCTAGATTTCTCATCATTGCGGCCCATTGTGACTTTTGGTCTCTTAACAGTCCGCTAAGTATTTGGGCCGAATTAAAGCCCAGTGTATTTCCGGCCTATTAAAGGTCCTACTACATTTGGTCCCATTGATTGCCCGATGAAACTTTCGGCCCATAAAAGACCGGAGAAATGTTGGGCCAAATTCGGCCAGGTCGGACATCCAGCCTGTTCGCGGCCCAATGTAGATTTGGCCCACTTCCAACCTGTTGTGCTTTTTGACCTGTTAACATCGGACGAAACCCATGGGCCATATGTAGCTCAACGTCACATCAGGCCAACTAAAGGCCCATATACTCGCTGATACAAATCAAGCCCGAATGCACTTTCGGCCTGGTAAAGGCCCATCTAGTAGGTCGGCGCATTTACGGTCCGTTTGACTTTTGGGCTTTGAACGATCCGAATTGTAAATGGGCCACCATGAGCTGACATACATTTCAGCCTACTCATGAATAGTGGGTTATTTGCCACATTTTAGGCCCAATCATCTTTCGGCCTCATAAAAGCCATGGGCATAATCTGGCCCAATTAGGGCCCAATATGACTTTCGGCCTATTAAAGGCCCTTCTTCTTTATGGGCCTTACTCGGCCTGTGAGATATTTACACATGTTAAAGGCCTGTTGTTACTAAGGGCCCAAATTATGTTAGGCCTGTTGACGGCCCACTGTGGACACACGCCTATCAAAAATATGAAATCTTATACTGATTTAGACCCAGATATTTTTTCTACTTTCCAATTGATTATTTTCAAATTCACTTCAGGCCTTTTTTCTGACTGTCGGATCTGCACAAATCATAGCGTTATTTATTCTTTTAGAGAAAAAACTAATAAAGGACCTTAAACTCGTAGAGCCCGTTTGAATTGAACCATGAAATTTCAATCCCTAAAATTAGCACTCCGTACTTATCGATCCTGGTCAATCCCAAGCATCTACCGACGTGTCACATCCCTAGTTAGAGTGCATTAGAGTGTTGCATCATGTTTAAACTTTTCCAGAAACTTGAAATGGGGAAGACAGAACCCACAGCACACCCCCTTAAAACAACTAGGGTTTACTAAAAATATTTTCAATGAACCTGAATGCCCTTCTAAAAAGTCCACCATTTTTGTCTTGGGTTAGAACCTTTGGCAAAATTGGTGCATAATTTTCTAGGTCATCCTAAGGTCACTGAATTAAATCACTACTTAATTGCAATTGGGCATTTAAATGCTACGAAATATTTTAAATGTCCAAATAATCCCATACTGGGTGGACATGTGTAGTTTGGTGATTTTTGGAGTTGCCTGGGTATTTTAGAAAAAGCCCCAAACTTACAGAAATAAAGAATACAGAAAATAAAAGGAAAAAGAGGGAACTAACCTGGCATCACCAACCGGCCCGCCTGGCGGCCCAGCACTATGCTGGCCCATGCCAGCCAGCTGCTTCGTCCCCGCCAGGCGGGCAGGGAGGTGACGCCGGCGAGCACAACAAGTGGGAGACTGAAGAAAATATGCCCTAGAGGCAATAATAAAGTTATTATTTATTTTCTTATTTCATGATAAATGTTTATTATTCATGCTAGAATTGTATTAACCGGAAACATAATACATGGGTGAATACATAGACAAAAATAGTGTCACTAGTATGCCTCTACTTGACTAGCTCGTGAATCAAAGATGGTTAAGTTTCCTAGCCATGGACATGAGTTGTCATTTGATTAACGGGATCACATCATTAGGAGAATGATGTGATTGACTTGACCCATTCTGTTAGCTTAGGACTTGATCGTTTAGTATGTTGCTATTGCTTTCTTCATGACTTATCCATGTTCCTATGACTATGAGATTATGCAACTCCCGTTTGCCGGAGGAACACTTTGTGTGCTACCAAACGTCACAACATAACTGGGTGATTATAAAGGAACTCTACAGGTGTCTCCAAAGGTACATGTTGGGTTGGCGTATTTCAAGATTAGGATTTGTCACTCCGATTGTCGGAGAGGTATCTCTGGGCCCTCTCGGTAATGCACATCACTTAAGCCTTGCAAGCATTGCAACTAATGAGTTAGTTGCGGGATGATGTATTACGTAACGAGTAAAGAGACTTGCCGGTAACGAGATTGAACTAGGTATTGAGATACCGACAATCGAATCTCGGGCAAGTAACATATCGATGACAAAAGGAACAACGCATGTTGTTATGCGGTTTGACCGATAAAGATCTTCGTAGAATATGTAGGAGCCAATATGAGCATCCAGGTTCTGCTAATGGTTATTGACCGGAGATGTTTCTCGGTCATGTCTACATAGTTCTCGAACCCGTAGGGTCCGCACGCTTAAGGTTTCGATGATAATTTTATTATGAGTTTATGAGTTTTGATGTACGGAAGGAGTTCGGAGTCCCGGATGAGATCGGGGACATGACGAGGAGTCTCGAAATGGTCGACACGTAAAGATCGATATATTGGATGACTATATTCGTACATCGGAAAGGTTCCGAGTGATTCGGGTATTTTTCGGAGTACTGGAGAGTTACAGGAATTCGTATTGGGCCTTAATGGGCCATATGGGAAAGGAGAGAAAGGGCCAAAAGGGTGGCCGCACCCCTCACCATGGACTAGTCCGAATTGGACTAGGGAGGGGGGGGGGGCGCCCCATTCCTTCCTTCTCCTTCTCTCTTCCCTTTCCTCCTCTCCTACTCCTACTACTTGGAAGGGCTCCTAGTTCTACTAGGAAAGGGGAAATCCTACTCCCGGTGGGAGTAGGACTCCCCTAGGGCGCGCCATAGAGAGGGCCGGCCCTCCCCCTCTCCACTCCTTTATATACGGGGGCAGGGGCACCCCATAGACACACAAGTTGATCTTCGTGATCGTTCCTTAGCCGTGTACGGTGCCCCCCTCCACCATATTCCACCTCGGTCATATCGTCGCGGAGTTTAGGTAAAGCCCTGTGTCGGTAGAACATCATCATCGTCACCACGCCGTCATGCTGACGGAACTCATCCCCGACACTTTGCTAGATCGGAGTCCGGGGATCGTCATCGAGCTGAACGTGTGCTGAACTCGGAGGTGCCGTACGTTCGGTACTTGGATCGGTCGGATCGTGAAGACATACGACTACATCAACCGCGTTGTCATAACGCTTCCTCTATCGGTCTACGAGGGTACGTGGACAACACTCTCCCCTCTCGTTGCTATGCATCACCATGATCTTGCGTGTGCGTAGGAATTTTTTTGAAATTACTATGTTCCCTAACAGTTGCATCCGAGCCTAGGTTTTATGCGTTGTTGTTATATGCACGAGTAAAACACAAGTGAGTTGTCGGCGATACAAGTCATACTGCTTACCAGCATGTCATACTTTGGTTCGGCGGTATTGTTGGATGAAGCGGCCCGGACTGACATTACGCGTACGCTTACGCGAGACTGGTTCTACTGACGTGCTTTGCACACAGGTGGCTGGCGGGTGTCAGTTTCTCCAACTTTAGTTGAACCAAGTGTGGCTACGCCCGGTCCTTGCGAAGGTTCAAACAGCACCAACTTGACAAACTATCATTGTGGTTTTGATGCGTAGGTAAGAACGGTTCTTGCTCAGCCCGTAGCAGCCACGTAAAACTTGCAACAACAAAGTAGAGGACGTCTAACTTGTTTTTGTAGGGCATGTGGTGATGTGATATGGTCAAGACATGATGCTAAATTTATATTATGAGATGATCATGTTTTGTTGAAGTTATCGGCAACTGGTAGAAACCTTATGGTTGTCTCTTTATTGCATAAGATGCAAGCACCAAATAATTGCTTTACTTTATCGCTATGCGATAGCAATAGTTGCAAGAGCAATAGTTGGCGAGACGACCATGTGACGACACATTGATATAGATCAAGATGGTGGAGATCATGGTGTCGTGCCGGTGACGATGGAGATCATGACAGTACTTTGGAGATGGAGATCAAAGGCGCAAGATGATCATGGCCATATCATGTCACATATTTTGATTGCATATGATGTTTATCTTTTATACATCTTATTTTGCTTTGATTGACGGTAGCATTTTAAGATGATCCCTCACTAAATTATCAAAGTATAAGTGTTCTCCCTGAGTATGCACCGTTGCGAAAGTTCTTCGTGCTGAGACACCACGTGATGATCGGGTGTGATAGGCTCTACGTTCAAATACAACGGGTGCAAAACAGTTGCACACGCGGAATACTCAGGTTAAACTTGACGAGCCTAGCATATAACAGATATGGCCTCGGAATACGGAGACCGAAAGGTCGAGCGTGAATCATATAGTAGATATGATCAACATACTGATGTTCACCATTGAAACTAGTCCATCTCACGTGATGATCGGACATGGTTTAGTTGATATGGATCGCGTGATCACTTAGAGGATTAGAGGGATGTCTATCTAAGTGGGAGTTCTTAAGTAATATGATTAATTGAACTTAAATTTATCATGAACTTAGTCCTGGTAGTATTTTGCAAATTATCTTGTAGATCAATAGCTCGCGTTGTTGCTCCCGTTTATATTTTGGTATGTTCCTAGAGAAAAATAATTTGAAAGATGTTAGTAGAAATGATGCGGATTGGATCCGTGATCTGAGGTTTATCCTCATTGCTGCACAGAAGAATTATGTCCTTAATGCACCGCTAGGTGACACACCTATTGCAGGAGCAGATGCAAACATTATGAACGTTTGGCTAGCTCAATATGATGACTACTTGATAGTTTAGTGCACCATGCTTAACGGCTTAGAATCGGAACTTCAAAGACGTTTTGAACGTCATGGACCATATGAGATATTCCAGGAATTGAAGTTAATATTTCAAGCAAATACCCAAGTTGAGAGATATGAAGTCTCCAACAAGTTCTATAGTTAAAAGATGGAGGAGAACCGCTCAACTAGTGAGCATGTGCTCAGATTGTCTGGGTACTACAATCGCTTGAATCAAGTGGGAGTTAATCTTCCAGATAAGATAGTGATTGACAGAATTCTCTAGTCACCATCACCAAGTTACTAGAACTTCGTGATGAACTATAGTATGCAAGGGATAACGTAAAAGTTTCCCGAGCTCTTCGTGATGTTGAAATCGATGAAGGTAGAAATCAAGAAAGAGCATCAAGTGTTGATGATTGACAAGACCACTAGTTTCAAGAAAAGGGCAAAGGGAAAGAAAGGGAACTTCAAGTAGAATGACAAGCAAGTTGTCACTCCCGTGAAGATGCTCAAAGTCTATGATGTATCTTACCGATTTACCACCATCGTTTTTTTGGGGTTATGCATTAGAGACAGCTGCATTCACTTTAAATAGGGCATCATCAACATCCGTTGAGATGACACCTTATGAACTGTGGTTTGGCAAGAAACGCAAGTTGTCGTTTCTTATAGTTTGGAGTTGCGATGCTTATATGAAAAAGGTTTTCAACCTGATAAGATCGAGCCCAAATTGGAGAAGTGCGTCTTCATAGAATACCCAAAGGAAACTGTTGGGTACACCCTCTATCACAGATCTGAAGGCAAAAACATTCATTGCTAAGAATGGATCCTTTCTAGAGAAGGAGTTTCTCTCGAAAGAAGTGAGTGGGAGGAAAGTAGAGCTTGATAAGGTAATTGTACCTTCTCCTGAATTGGAAAGTAGTTCATCACAGAAATTAGTTCCAGTGATTCCTACACCAATTAGTGAGGAAGCTAATGACGATGATCATGAAACTTTAGATCAAGTTACTACAGAACCTCGTAGGTCTTCCAGAGTACGGTCCGCACCAGAGTGGTACGGTAATCCTGTTCTGAAAGTCATGTTACTAGACCATGATAAACCTACGAACTATGAGGAAGTGATGATGAGCCCAGATTCCGCGAAATGGCTTAAGGCCATGAAATCTGAGATGGGATCCATGTATGAGAACAAAGTGTGGACTTTGGTGGAGTTGCCCAATGATCGGCAAGCCATATTGTATAAATGGATCTTCAAGAGGAAGACAGACGCTGATAGTAGTGTTACTATCTACAAAGCTCGACTTGTCGCAAAAAGGTTTTCGACAAGTTCAAGGTGTTGACTACAATGAGATTTTCTCAACTGTAGCGATGCTTAAGTCTGTCCGAATCATGTTAGCAATTTCCATATTTTATGAATCTGGCAAATGGATGTCAAAACTGCATTCCTTAATGGTTTTCTTAAAGAAGAGTTGTATATGATGCAACCAGAAGTTTTTGTCAATCCTAAAGGTGCTAACAAAATGTGCAAGCTCCAGCGATCCATCTATGGACTGGTGCAAGCATCTCAAAGTTGGAATATACGCTTTGATATGTTGATCAAAGCATATAGTTTTATACAGACTTGCGGTGAAGCCTGTATTTACAATAAAGTGAGTGGGAGCACTACCGCCTTTCTGATAAATATATGTGAGTAACATATTGTTGATCAGAAATGGTGTAGAATTTTTCTGGAAAGCATAAAGGAGTATTTGAAAGGAGTTCTTTAAAAGAAAGACCTCAGTAAAGCTACTTACATATTGAGCATCAAAATCTATTGATATAGATCAAGACGCTTGATAAGTTTTTCAATAAGTACATACCTTGTCAAGATTTTGAAGTAATTCAAAATGGAACAGTCAAAGAAAGAGTTCTTGCCTATGTTGCAAAGGTGTGAAATTGAGTAAGATTCAAATCCCGACCACGGCAGAAAATAGAAAGAGAATGAAAGTCATTCCCTATGCTTCAATCATAGGTTCTATAAAAGTATGCATGCTATGGACCAGACCTATTGTATACTCTGCCCTGGTTTGGCAAGGGAGTACAATAGTGATCTAGGAGTAGATCACTGGACATTGGTCAACATTATCCTTAGTGGAATAAGGATATGTTTCTCGATTATGGAGGTGACAGAAGGTTCGTCGTAAATGGTTATGTCGATACAAGTTTTGGCACTGATCCAGATGACTCTAAGTTTTAATCTGGATACATATTGAAAGTGGGAGCAATTAGCTAGAGTAGCTCCGTGCAGCATTGAAGACATAGAATATTTGCAAAATACATACGGCTCTGAATGTGACAGACCCGTTGACTAAACTTCTCTCACAAGCAAAACATGATCATACCTTAGTACTCTTTGGGTGTTAATCACATAGCGATGTGAACTATATTATTGACTCTAGTAAACCCTTTGGGTGTGGGCCACATGACGATGTGAACTATGGGTGTTAATCATATACAGATATGAATATTGGTGTTAAAGCACATGTCGATGTGAACTAGATTATTGACTCTAGTGCAAGAGGGAGACTGAAGGAAATATGCCCTAGAGGCAATAATAAAGTTATTATTTATTTCCTTATTTGATGATAAATGTTTATTATTCATGCTAGAATTGTATTAACAGGAAACGTAATACATGTGTGAATACATAGAGAAACATAGTGTCACTAGTATGCCTCTACTTGACTAGCTCGTGAATCAAAGATGGTTAAGTTTTCTAGCCATGGACATGAGTTGTCATTTGATTAACGGGATCACATCATTAGGAGAATGATGTGATTGACTTGACCCATTCCGTTAGCTTAGCACTTGATCGTTTAGTATGTTGCTATTGCTTTCTTCATGACTTATACATGTTCCTATGACTATGAGATTATGCAACTCCCGTTTGCCGGAGGAACACTTTGTGTGCTACCAAAAGTCACAATGTAACTAGGTGATTATAAAGGAGCTCTACAGGTGTCTCCAAAGGTACATGTTGGGTTGGCGTATTTCGAGATTAGGATTTGTCACTCGATTGTCGGAGAGGTATCTCTGGGCCCTCTCGGTAATGCACATCACTTAAGCCTTGCAAGCATTGCAACTAATGAGTTAGTTGTAGGATGATGTATTACGTAACGAGTAAAGAGACTTGCCGGTAACGAGATTGAACTAGGTATTGAGATACCGACGATCGAATCTTGGGCAAGTAACATACCGATGACAAAAGGAACAACGTATGTTGTTATGCGGTTTGACCGATAAAGATCTTCGTAGAATATGTAGGAGCCAATATGAGCATCCAGGTTCCGCTATTGGTTATTAACCGAAGACGTGTCTCGGTCATGTCTACATAGTTCTCAAACCCGTAGGGTCCGCACCCTTAAGGTTTCGATGACAATTTTATTATGAGTTTATGAGTTTTGATGTACCTAAGGAGTTCGGAGTCCCGAATGAGATCGGGGACATGACGAGGAGTCTCGAAATGGTCGAGACGTAAAGATTGATATATTGGACGACTATATTCGGACATCGGAAAGGTTCCGAGTGATTCGGGTATTTTTCGGAGTACCGGAGAGTTACGGGAATTCGTATTGGGCCTTAATGGGCCATACGGGAAAGGAGAGAAAGGGCCAAAAGGGTGGCCGCACCCCTCCCCATGGACTAGTCCGAATTGGACTAGGGAGGGGGGGGGGCGCCCCCTTCCTTCCTTCTCCTTCTCTCTTCCCTTTCCTCCTCTCCTACTCCTACTACTTGGAAGGGCTCCTACTTCTACTAGGAAAGGGGGAATCCTACTTCCGGCGGGAGTAGGACTCCCCTAGGGCACGCCATAGAGAGGGCCGGTCCTCCCCCTCCTCCACTCCTTTATATATGGGGGCAGGCGGCACCCCATAGACACACAAGTTGATCTTCGTGATCGTTCCTTAGCCGTGTGCGGTGGCCCCCTCCACCATATTCCACCTCGGTCATATCGTCGCGGAGTTTAGGCGAAGCCCTGCATCGGTAGAACATCATCATCGTCATCACGCTGTCGTGCTGACGGAACTCATCCCCGACACTTTGCTGGATCGGAGTCCGGGGATCGTCATCGAGCTAAACGTGTGCTGAACTCGGAGGTGCCGTACGTTCGGTACTTGGATCGGTCGGATCATGAAGACGTACGACTACATCAACCGCGTTGTCATAACGCTTCCGCTATCGGTCTATGAGGGTACGTGGACAACACTCTCCCCTCTCGTTGCTATGCATCACCATGATCTTGCATGTGCGTAGGAATTTTTTTGAAATTACTATGTTCCCCAACACATGTCAGTCATGAGTCATTGCATATCTCAGTACACCGCCAGAGGCATTTATATAGAGTCATATTTTGTTCTAAGAATCGAGTTGTATTTTTTGAGTTGTAAGAAAATAAAAGTGTGATGATCATCATTTTTTAGAGCATTGTCCCAGTGAGGAAAGGATGATGGAGACTATGATTCCCCCACAAGTCGGGATGAGACTCCAGACGAAAAATAAAAAAAAGAGAAAAAAGAGGCCATAAAAAAGAGAAAAGCCCAAAAAAGATAAAAAACAAAAAATGAGAGAAAAAGAGAGAAGGGGCAATGCTACTATCCTTTTACCACACTTGTGCTTCAAAGTAGCACCGTGATCTTCATGATAGAGAGTCTCCTATGTTGTCACTTTCATATACTAGTTGGAATTTTCATTTTAGAACTTGGCTTGTATATTTCAATGATGGGCTTCCTCAAAATGCCCTAGGTCTTCGTGAGCAAGCGAGTTGGATGCACACCCACTTAGTTTCTTTTGTTGAGCTTTCAAATGCTTATAGCTCTAGTGCATCCGTTGCATGGCAATCCCTACTCACTCACATTGATATCTATTGATGGGCATCTCCATAGCCCGTTGATACGCCTAGTTGATGTGAGACTATCTTCTCCCTTTTTGTGTTCTCCACAACCACCCTTCTATTCCACCCATAGTGCTATATCCATGGCTCACGCTCATGTATTGCATGCAGATTGAAAAAGTTTGAGAATGTCAAAAGTATGAAACAATTGCTTGGCTTGTCATCGGGGTTGTGCATGATTTAAATACTTTGTGTGGTGAAGATAGAGCATAGCCAGACTATATAATTTTGTAGGGATAATTTTCTTTGGCCATGTTATTTTGAGAAGACATAATTGCTTAGTTAGTATACTTCAAGTATTATTATTTTTATGTCAATATGAACTTTTGTCTTGAATCTTTCGGATCTGAATATTCATACCACAATTAAGAAGAGTTACATTGAAATTATGCCAACTAGCATTCCACATCAAAAGTTATCTTTTTTATCATTTACCTACTTGAGGACGAGCAGGAATAAAGCTTGGAGATGCTTGATACGTCTCCAATGTATTTATAATTTTTGATTGCTCCATGCTATATTATCTACTGTTTTGGGAAATATTAGGTTTTATTATTCACTTTTATATTACTTTTGGGACTAACCTATTAACCGGAGGCCCAGCCCATATTGCTGTGTTATTGCCTGTTTCAGTTTTTCGAGGAAAAGGAATATCAAACGGAGTCCAAACGGAATGAAACCTTCGGCAGCGTTATTTTTGGGAAGAATATCATCCTGGAGACTTGGAGTTCAAGTCAGAAAATCCTCGAGGAGGCCAGGAGATAGGGAGGCGCCCCCCTACTGGGCGCACCCCCCTGTCTTGTGGGCCCCTCGAGCACCTCCCGACCGACTTCTTTCGCCTATATATCCCTACGTACTCTAAAAACATCAAATATCAAGATAGATCGGGATTTCCGCTGCCGCAAGCCTCTGTAGCCACCAAAAACCTCTCAGTAGCCCGTTCCGGCACCCTGCCGGAGGGGGAATCCATAACCGGTGGCCACCTTCATCATCCCGACGCTCTCCATGATGAGGAGGGAGTAGTTCACCCTCGGGGCTGAGGGTATGTACCAGTAGCTACGTGTTTGATCTCTCTCTCTCTCTCTCGTGTTCTCTCTCGTGTTCTCTCTCGTGTTCCCTCTATGGCACGATCTTGATGTATCCCGAGCTTTGCTATTGTAGTTGGATCTTATGATGTTTGTCCCCCTCTACTCTCTTGTGATGAATTGAGTTTTCCCTTTAAAGTTATCTTATCGGATTGAGTCTCTTATGAGGGGATTCTTGGGGGGCAGAGATCATCGAGTGGATGCTATGAACCCAACTACGACCCTGATGATGGTTCGCCAAACACTGAGAGTTGCGATGAGAGCATTGCATCTCGTGATGAAGAATCTGTTTTGACGAGGAAGAAGTTATTAGAAGATGCTTTATTTGGTTTTTTTAGAAAGGAGGTATCCATCTCTTTCTCTCATGTGCTTTCTCTTCTTTTCTATTTTTTTCTAGACCTATGGTATGCACATATTTTCTCTCTCTTTTGTCTTTACATTGCAAAATTATCTGATATAAACATCTTTTTCATATGTCATCTATCAGGCAATCAAATCACTCAAGATTGTTCAAAATTCTGCAAGAATGTCGACCTTGAAACTGAGGTATTACACTTTTTTTGTCCTCATAAGTGTCTATCTCTGTTCTTCTTTGGTCCTTTTTTCCTCTTCGCTTTCATTCTTTTTATGTTAGTTACCCCTGACAATCCACTCATGATTATTGCCTTTCAGCAGGATAAGAGGCAAAAGGTTATGGGAGCAGGGAGGCATGTGTTCAATGTGTTTTCCACAAAATACTTTGCAGATATCATGAGGCGTATGTCCAGTGGTTCTAAGGACGTGATCTTAGAATACGGGTTTGAGCCTCTTCTAAAATTTAAGAAAACTGATATCCTGTAAGGATTTGTCTGCTGGATTATCGAATGTGTAGAGACAATGTCATCTCAAATCATTGTTGCTAATAATAAGATCATTTCTATCTCAAAGGATTCAGTTCATTGTGTGCTGGGCCTGCCAAACTGTGGTGATTTAGCAAAACAAGATAAGGATAGTGTGAGGAACTTCATTTTGCCTCGGTTCAGCTTGACGCCAAACAATATTTTCTTTGGAGACATGCTCATATCTTCTGATTTCCTCAGTGAGGAAGACACTTTCATATGCTTCATGGTGATCGCAATGCCGTGCTTCCTTTTTCCATCTTCCAGCAATTAGATTCACACTGAGTTTTTGACCTTGCTTATTGATTCAAAGCACACAAGTGGTTTTGATTTCTATGCGCTTGTTTATGATTGGATACTTACTGGCATCATCAAGTATGTGATTTCTGGCAGAGTAACGAGCAGGATACCAAAGGTGTTTGACTTTTGCTCGTACTGAATGACGGTTAGTCTTTTTTGAGTGTTTTTTTCTGCATCCATTTGTTCTTGTTTTGTCTGTTCTGTGTCTCCTTTTTTCTATTATTCTATTGGGGAAGAACAGATGCACTTAACAAAAAACTATTGGGGAATGTAAAGGTCAAGGTAGCTTATACAATTGATAAGAACAAAATGCTCAAGTGTTCCAGGAATTAAACCGGGATTAGTGTCGTCAATGTAAATTGGGTTTGTATTTGCTAGACATTTTTTCATCAATTGGTAGAAGCTAAATTTTAATGCCCAAAATCTACATCAAAATTAAATCAGTTAGTTCCTAATCAGCTAATCTTAGTTTTAACAGTTCAACTACTGCAATGGATTCTTTAGATTAAATATGAAAATAATCCAGGATAGGTTGCCGCGGAAATGAAGAGCCCAAGGTCAGAAGAGTAATAAGTTTGGGAAGCATAAGCAGAATCTAATAATTCTTACACCTTTAGATAGAAGAGAAAGGCCTGGAGATGTTCATACCTAGGGGTACTCACAATACTTCTTGATACTCTTTGGTTACTTCACATTTTCCTCGCCATTTCTCTCTAAAGACCAACCTATGCAATTTTTGAAATCCATCCTCATAAGATAGATGGGCCTATCAGTGTGAAATGCACATATGTGAAATTTCCTTATTATATCATGGAAATGCACATATGTAAAATCCTCATAAGGTAAGATCTTCTTAATGTGGCTTTCAATGTGAAATCTATTTATCCTCACAATATCCCTTTTTTTCTTTTGAAAAGTTACTTTTGCCTCTCTATCATGTTCCTTCCTAGCTTGAATCTTGCCAATAATGATTATTACTGGATTATTTATTGTCTAGTTAGACAGAAGCATTTTCATATTAGTGTATACCCTGGTACATCTGCACATAGTCGGAGGCGGCAGACCCGGACTCCACATGAGACATGATAGAACCACACATGTAAATTCTCTTTTTTCTTTGTTGCTCTCGTGAGTTTCAGTTTTTGCTTGTTTCCTAGGAGCATGAACTATGCTTGTGGGCGTAGAGATAATATGATAGTTATTCTATTCAATCAATGGCCAATAACAAGTTATAGTAAAAATTAAAAATTAGTGTCTGTCAACTATGAAATTGATTAAATTGACATTAGTGCATAGGGATAATTTGATCAATATCCGATTCAATCCATGGCCAATAACAAGAAAATCAGTGTCAACTATAAATTGATGAAATTGGCTTCACTACAATAGATAGAACTTTTTATATAACAAATCGAGTATCTTAACGAGCGAATGTCAGGAATCTTGTTCTGGAGCGACCAGTCCTCTTGTCGCTCAATCTGCTGCAATCACGTGCGGTGATGATGGGTACAGAAGGTGGACCGAGATATAAATTTAAATTGTTCATAGAGCTCCCAATGATTTGTTGCTGCAGGTGAGTTGTACAGTTGGAAATTGGTGCAGAACAATTAGCTTAGAACTATGGGCCATTAACTTAGGTATGGGATAGTTAGTTCAGAACTACGGGCCTCTGATTTAGGTATAGGATAATAATTTGCAACCCATTTAGGTCGTAGCTCAGGTCACCCATTTAAGTCATACCTCATGAACTTTCAGGCAGACTATGCTAGACATAATGGCAACCAAAAGGATTAATTGTAACTTGGAAGCACAAAAAGTTCCCTAGAGTGCCCGTTTTAAAATCATCACAATTGCATGTCATTATTAGATACTGTACATAAATATATCATGTGGCTAATAAGTCGGAAATCGAAATGGACTCAAAACTGCGTATGCCCAGGAATTAATTCATGGTTCAATGTTCATATAAATTTATCTGTAAGTACATATGTATAACTTTCATTTGATAATTTCCTCCATAGAGGACTAATAGAATAGCAATCTACAACTGAATTCTGGAAAGCACGATTAACAAGTAACCGGAAAATATAGACTGGACACATGAGAACTTCAGTAACAGAACATGGTGACTCATTAGAGATACGCATATGGGAAGGCATTGCGATGCATTCAGCGCACTGGGTCTTCCGCTTAGCTGCAAGGCACGTGTTTCGCTGAGCCCGCAATGCCTTCCTCTCATCCGGTGGTATGCTCTGCCTGCGTGCTCTTCGACGGGCGTTCATCTCTTGCCTCTGCTCAACCGATATATTTTTACTCGCTGCCCTTCTACGGGCGTTCATCTCTTGCCTCTCCTTGGTTGTCAGATTTTGTGTGGCAGCCCTTTGGCTTGCATTCCTATCTTCAATAGTTTATTTTGTCTAGATGCTCTTCGACGTGCACTCACTTCTTCCCTTTGCTCAGGATTAGGCCATCTCTCCTTGCTTTATCACGGTTCCGTCTTTGTTGATTTTTGTCTTCTTTAACGCTTGCATTGGAAGCAATATCTTCAGCACCACTAGGTGCTCCTTGACGTGCGGTAGGGTATTCTGCATGGCCAGTGTGTAATTTATTAAATCCAAGACCCACATTGAAGCAATATACCTAGTACATGGTTAGACTTAATAAATCTAGATCTATAGATGACCATACTTCAATGGTAGAAACGTCGTGTGAAAGGGTAATACCATTTGATGTTCCCACATGCTCCTGTGGCTGCAATGCAGTCATGGTACCGGTTGTAGTTGTTTGGGTGGACGCTTCACATATGAACATTCCGTATGACTATTCCACAACAACAGTTAAGATTACAAGATGGTCAGCTTCAGATCATCAATTAAGACATTATGTCTCCACAATTTGTTAGAGAATACATGTATCTTTTTCCCTTATTATCGGACATATTATAAGAAAATGTTGCTTGGATAATGACTAACGACCTTTGAACCTTCACCACTGTAGTCCATAGACAAAGTAAAATAGTTGGTGCTACGATTTCAGGCAGTAAAGATGCTATGAAGGAGAATTCAGACAAAAAAGGCAAAATAAAATACTATAGTAGTAAATGGTGCCGGATTGTGGTTAAGCCCCTTTGAACCTTCAACACCACAGTCCATAAACTAAGAAAAATGAATAATAATTACCAACATATGCTGTTTTTCCTCCGTGCAAACATTATTGTCTTCTCCAGACAACTAAATTTTAATGAACTTACAAGTTCGCTAGGTAGGTTGCGTTTCTTATTGCACAGGTTGAAAGTTCCTGGAGACCAGCGGTCAATATGCAGGTGAGCGTTGTGTTCAAATCAAGACGTGGCAGGATATTTCTTGATAAGTGATTTTGTGTAATTACAACTTATCTGGCCTAGGAATTGCAGAAACTATGAGAATCATTTTTTGTAGTAGTTTGCCATGAAGATACACAAGAAAGACGGCACCACGTCGGAGAAACAGATGGCTCTATCAAAAGGTGAACTCACCTTCGGGTGATGAAAGCAACACTGACAGGTTGATAATAAACTCATGTGTGAAAGAATTTAGTGTGTACTGCATCGCACATGATTACATTTTTGAAGGCCTCTGGATCACTGTTCCATATCCCCGACGGTTTCTGGGTCGTGTGGGAAGGACCCCCTATCGCACACACTCACTTGGCGACGGTTTCGAAGGCCGTCGTGGAAAGGGGTTAAGAACCGTTTGTTTAGGACCGATGCGGACCAGTTTCTCCACCATCTCCATGCTAGCCAAGTTGTTGCAGCTCCCTCCATCTATGATGACGTTCCTTCACAACTCCCTTTGTATGGAACAAATTATGCCACTAATTTTGCTCAGCTTCTGTGACATGCACACTCAAAACACATTGAGCAACTAAACATTCATACCTGTCAGCGTCATCAGGAGCCATGTATTGCGTCTCATATTCAAAATCATCTCCACCGTGTTCTTCACGTGTAATAAGAGCCAAAGTCTCCTCATCTTAGTCACTAGCGGACTCCTACCCACCATCCTCGATAGCAATCATCACACATTGAGATTTGCATTCTCTCGCAAAATGACCTCTTCCCTTAAAACGGCGACAAATAATATCACTTGTGTGCCCTGTTGATGCCACGGAAGAAGAGCTCTGTTCAGACCCGACAGGTGTGCTCTTGGAAGATAGTAGCGGTTGTGCCTGCTTTCTTGTATCACGGTTGGAAGTGGCCACTGATGGAGGTGCTGGTGCAGTGGAAATAGAGGATGCACACGGTGTCCATGATGAAAGTCGACCTGCAGAAAAGTTAGTTCGCACCAATGTCTGTCGATCCTGCACTTCACGTTCAGCTTTGCAAGCAAGATGGAATAAATGAATGATATATTATACTCCTTATACTCTAAAATGGTCTGAATCTCTTTATTTAATCCACTCATAAAACGTGCAAGTATAGCTTCATTATCCTCAACAATACCACATCTAATCATGCGAGTTTGCAATTCCTGATAATATTTTTCTACATATTTTTTCCTTGCCTTAAACGCTGCAATTTTTAGTAATTCACGTGGATAATATGGTGGAACCCTACGAGTCAGCATAGCAACTTTCAAAGCAGCTAGAATAGGATATAATCTACAATGTTCAGACCACCAAACACATGCAAAACTAGTGAAAGCACAAACACCAGCAACAACACGTCTTTCCTCGGGATATTGTAAACAGGTAAAACATTGTTCAGTTTCTAACTCCCAAGTAATATATATATCAGGAACATATCTACCCTCAAATGTTGGAATCTTCAATTTCAGTTTGGGGATATGGTCATTATCTCATACCTGAGGTGGTGGTGCAGCCCTATCGTTACGAATATATGCATGAGGACGACCTGGTGGTGCTGGTGCTGGTGGTTGCATGTAGTTCTGATTTTGATGAACCTCATCCTCATAATCGCCCACATAATCGTCATCCTCCTCGGCACCAACAACAGCAGTAGCAGGAGCCGAAGAAGCATCAACAGGAGGTACAACAGCACCAGAAGTTTGGCCATCCTCAATAGGAACACGCTTCGCTCGTCCGAACTAATTCAGAAGGGTGCGTTGTTGTTATCATTGCAGAGGTGCGACAGGTGTAGCCGGTGGTGGTTGGGGAAGACGCGAGAGCAATTCATTAAACTTGTTATCGAGCTTTGTCACGATGGCCTTGTTAGGGAAGGATCCGAAGAATATTTATTCAACACCGTCATCGTCGCCGCCGAAGCAAAGACAATGAACAACCTAAAAACCTAAACTATGAGGGAGTAAAATCAATCCACACGCGTGGATCCGGCGACCCCCCACTACCTACAACTGAATATGGTGGAGATGTTTGAAGGCGTAATCAATCTTGTCGGACGTTCCTTATCTTCTGCCTGATGTTTCGATGTAATAATCCATATACCTACCTATACTAATTATGCACTCCCTAGAAATTACCATGTTATTTGAGTGATGGAGCTCATACTTTAGGAGATTATACCTTACTGAAAATCCCTATTACCTTCCACACTCTCGTGCAATGACAAGTGAATAAACACTCATCTTGAGAATAACATACCTAGCATGGAAAATATTGGCCACTCCCTGCCGCTTCATGAGCGGTACGGGCACACAAAAAGGAAAATCATTTTGTAAATTAGAGTTGGCACATACAAATTTACTTGTAACGACATGGAAATACCACATATAGGTAGGTATGGTGGACTCATTTGGCACAACTTGGGTTTAAGGAGTAGGATGCACAAGCAGTATTCCCGCTTAGTACAAATGAAGGCTAGCAAATAGATTGAGAAGCGACCAACCAAGAAAAGAAAAACGATCATAAACGAGCATTAAACATAACTAACACACTGAATAATGCAACACAAGTAGGATATACTCCCTCCGTAAACTAATATAAGAGCGTTTAGAATACTAAAATAGTGTTCTAAATGCTCTTATATTAGTTTACAGAGGGAGTAACTTCATTGCATAACTATTGACTTTTACGCGCATGCATAGGGAATCACAACCCTTAACACCAATATTCTTACTAAAGCATAATTACTCACCAACATGACTCACATATTACTATCTCCATATCGCTAAACTATTGCAAGGAATCAAGTTTTTAATATCCAATGATCTTCATGAAAGTTATTATATCCCTCTTGAATATCTATCACTTTGGGACCAAATTCATATTTAAAGCAAATTGCCATTTCTATTAACAAGGTCTCAAATAAATTTAAGTGAAACACGAGAGCATAAATATTTCTTCAAAATTTTCATCTCACAAAATAATAAAAGTGAAGCATGAGAGCATATTTCTTCAAAATTTTCATCTCTCAAAATAATATAGGTGAAGCATGATAGAATTTCTTCAAAAAAAATTACTAACTCTCAAAATGATCTAAGTGAAGCATGAGAGCATATTTCTTTAAAATATTACTAAGTCACAAAATAATCTAAGTGAAGCACATAGAGCAATTCTAACAAATTAAGATATCATTGTGTCTCTCTCAAATAGGTGTGTCCAGCAAGGATGATTGTGACAAACTAAAAAGCCAAACAAGCAAAGGCTCATATAATACAAGACGCTCCAAGGCAAATTCATGATATGTGATGAATAAAAATATAGCTCCAAGTAAAATTACCGATGGTCGTTAGAAGAAAGAGGGGATGCCTTCCGGGGCATCCCCAAGCTTAGTTGCTTGGTACTCCTTGAATATTACCTTGGGGTGGCATGGACATCCCCAAGCTTAGGCTCTTTTCACTCCTTATTCCTTCATTCATCGTGCCCAAAACTTGAAAACTTCAATCACACAAAACTTAAGAAAACCTTCGTGAGACCAGTTAGTATAATAAAGCAAATCACCACTTTAAAGTACAGTTGCAAACCCATTCATATTTTTTAATGCATTATACCTACTATATTCTAACTTTACCATGGCTTATATCCCTTGATACAATCCATAGATTCATCAAAATAAGCACACAATCTGTCAAAAACAGAACAGTCTGTAGTAATCTGGACTTTGACCATACTTCTGTAACTCCAAAAATTCCGAAAAAAGGAAAACATAGGCAATTTGTATATCAATCATGTGTAAAAACTCATAATTTATCATGCTCTGGTGTTTAGAATTTTCTGGACTGAGCGCAAAGGTTTTTGTTTTTTCACAGGATCAAATCAACTATCATCCAAATCATCCCAAAGGCTTTGCTTGGTACAAGCACTAATTAATAGACTAAAACACAATCAAAATAGAAGCATAATTTTGTATTTATCAGAAAAAAATAACTATTGGGTTGCCTCCCAACAAGCGCTATTGCTTTACGCCCCTAGCTAGGCATAATGTATAGATTCAAGTGTTGTCATTTTTAGTTTTCAATTCATCAATTGCATAACCATAATTTCTAGGAGTTCTAGCATATTTTTTTATTAATCACACTCCTAGGAACAAAATCAAGAGATGTATTTTTATATACTGGTTCCTTTATGAAATCGACGAGACTGTGGTTGTCGGTGTCAAAACCGGCGGATCTCGGGTAGGGGGTCCCGAACTGTGCGTCTAGGCGGATGGTAACAGGAGACAAGGGACACGATGTTTTTACCCAGGTTCGGGCCCTCTCGATGGAGGTAAAACCCTACTCATGCTTGATTAATATTGATGATATGGGTAGTACAAGAGTAGATCTACCACGAGATCAAAGAGGCTAAACCCTAGAAGCTAGCCTATGGTATGATTGTTGTTCTTTTGTCCTACGGACTAAACCCTCCGGTTTATATAGACACCGGAGGGGGCTAGGGTTACACAAAGTCGGTTACAACGGGAGGAGATCTTCATATCCGTATTGCCAAGCTTTCCTTCCACGCCAAGGAAAGTCCCATCCGGACACGGGATGAAGTCTTCAATCTTGTATCTTCATAGTCCAAGAGTCCGGCCAAAGGTTATAGTGCGGCTATCCGGACACCCCCTAATCCAGGACTCCCTCAGTAGCCCCTGAACTAGGCTTCAATGACGACGAGTCCGGCGCGCGGATTGTCTTCGGCATTGCAAGGTGGGTTCCTCCTCCGAATACTTCATAAAAGATTTTGAACACGGGGATCGTGTCCGGCTCTGCAAAACAAGTTCCACATACTACCGTAGAGAGAATAATATTTACACAAATCTAATCTGCTGACGTATTCTGTAGCATGACATCACACCACAGCCAAGCCTTTATTCAAATCGTTTTTGTTGTCCCACCTCAGCGCGTTTCGCGAGGCGGTTTCCTTGGCATGTCTTGTCGAAGCAGAGATCGTGTCCCCTTATCACGGGATTCTCATCAATACGGGCGTGGGTAACCCAACCGTGCCATTGATTACGGCGCTTGGGGGATAAGCGAGTTTTACCAGGCTGGTGGGGATGCATAGTTTCGTCCGCCCATATAAGAGGATAAGGATTCACCCTTTCGTCCACGCCTTCTTCCTCCTTTGATCATCCATCTTCGCACACTCGAGCTCCAGCGCCCAAGTCCGCATTTCCCACCTCGACCTTCTCCAACCATGTCCGGAGCGGGAGGCAGGTGGATGGTCTCCTCCGTCACGGAGGGACACATCAAGAAGCCGAGGAGAGCCGGATACTTGCCCGACGAAATCGTGCACCGGCTCCCAGATGAGGGGCTTCTCCCCCTCCAGCAGGGGGAGAAAAGAAAAGGAAGGCCGCCCCAACTGGGGAGGCCGGAGGGTCCAAGAAGGGAAGGACCCTTCCTCTGGACTACTCCACCAACGCCGCCGACAGCGACGAGGAGTGGCCGCCCAGGGCCAAGCCCCTGGCGAAGTTGTAAGTATTCGGACACCAGAGTGACTCATAGTGTTCCTTTATTGCACAGCTTCTCCTGACGCCAAATATAATTATGCAGTCCGCCCAAAGCCCGGCTCGACGTGTCGTCGAGCGGTTCCTTGGGTTCGTCGAATGTGAACAACACTTCACTTCCGGACGCCTCCTCCCCTCATCCTGCGGATAATACCAAGGTGTTGTCTCAGGGGGTTTCCAACCGAGGGGAGGTAGTCCTGGAGGCGCCGCAAGGCGACATCCCGGACTCCAGGCGCAAAGGGGGCAAGACTCCCAAGGGCTCCAAGTCCGGCCCTAGGCCGGACACCGTACCGGAACCTTCAACGGCTCCGGTGTCCGGCAGGCAGCCCCCTGCTAAGAGGGGCAAGCCTACTATGCCGGTGTCCTCCGTCCAACTGGAGGCACCGGATAACTTGCTGGAGGTGCTTAACGGCGCCTCCATCGACGAGGAGCACCGCCCTATCATGAGTGCAGTGATCCAGAAAGTTCAGTCCGCCAAGAGCGGGTTGACTGAAGCTTGTGCCAGCCTGCTGATAGGCTTTGAGGTATGTAAAAAATATATGAAAATATTACCGCATAGACAGTAGCCCCTGATGCTCTATTTGGCGTTCACAAAGAAAAGCCGAATAGAGGATCTAATAATTTTTGCAGGAGTCTAACATAAGTATGTCGATATGCGTATGCAGGCTTCGCTGCTGGCCTCTGCTGCACTGACTGCGGAGGTTGACGCGCTGAAGCAGAACCTCGAGTGGTCCGAGCAAGAGCTCGGCCTTGCCAAGAAGCAGCTCGAGGAGAACCAAGGTATGTAATGCCTTGTCTATTTGTGTATAAAAAGATGTAGTTGCAGAAAATGATAGGATCGTTATCGATGTGCTAGGGGCCACGACCGAGGTGGCGACCCTGGAGCAAGCACTTTCCGAGGCCGAAAAGAAGGCGACCATGGAGCGCACCGAGCGGGAGAAACATGAGGCACGTGTTGACGAGGTGCAGCAAGAGCTCCATGCTCTCATGAAGAAGCAGGAGAGTTTGGAGCTGGACTCAAAGACTCGAGAGTCCGAGCTTGCCGCGGCCCTTGAAAGCGCCAAGTCTGCCAAGCAAGCACGTGAAAGTGAATTACTTATTACTTACCCGAGTCCGGAGCTCTCCAGGAGCATTCACAGATTTGCCCCGTAGCGTGTCAGATGCCGCTGCCTTCTACCGGGCCGAGGAGGGGGAGCTCGATGGAGAAGGTGTTCTGGTCTTAGTATGCTGAGGCCGGACACCTGGTGCTCTTGAGCGACCAGCTGAAGCAACTGGTTGAGCACCATAAGGTGGCCGAACAGGCCATGAAGGGTCTCATAGTCCTGCTGTGGCCTGGAGAGGCCATGCCTGGGAGCTACTTCGGGCTGGTGAGGCGGCTGGTGGATGCCTGTCCGTGGCTTGAAGTCATCAAGCGCTCCGTCTGCATCGAGGGCGCCCGTAGGGCGCATGCCCATGCTAAGGTGCACTGGGGCAAGATGGATGCTGAGAAGCTTGTGAAGGACGGGCCACCGCAGGGCAAGGAGCATCGCCACCCCGAGATGTATTATGAGGACGTCCTGAAGGGTGCCCGCCTTGTGGCGGATGAATGTTCCAAGGATGTAATATTTGAGTAAACTCGCTCGTGTGATCTTGTGCGCTGAAAACTTGTTCATATGCGCTATGCAACGCTTGTTTGAATTTAAAATATTACCTTCTATGCGGCCGTTTATTAAATCTGAGAGATGGAAAGTCGTCGGCTTCTGCCCCCATGCCACGAGTGCTGGGGTGTTCAGGATAAACCTGAGCACTCTTTTTCCCATACTTGGGTCCTTCGAGGGAGGTGCTCAGCACAATGAACAAGGAAATCGGACTATAATGCGTTATCACTCTCACTTAGCTAGAGAATTCTATAATTTTAAATTTCGGTGAAGCCCCTAGTGTTCGGAAGACCGATTTCGGGGCGCTATACACGCCTAGGCCGGACATAGCCGACTCCTCGCACTAAGCGGCATAAGTCTTTAGGGACTCGAAACCTCTCGAACAACGACCAGCTCTCGCCCTATCATAACAGTCAGTTTTAGCTTTCTCTACTGAGGTGCTTAGCCCAGCTGAACCGGGGCACAAACACAGTAGTTCTCCCAGCGCTACCTTATCCGATATAGCGGAATGTAAGGTACCAAAACATGGTAGCCGGGCAAACCCAACTATTGACCAAAGACATGATTCGGAGCTGATGCATATAATGCTATAAGTTCAGAGGTCTGTACTTGTGTAAATGTTCGGACTTCTCACACCGTATTGTGGGGTACTTAAGCCCCTGGTGTATTGGTCGTACCAAAGTGTATGGGTGCAATATGTCATGAATGAACATGTATACATAAAAAGGAATGAATAGAGAATGCAATAATAGTATGAGGCTAAGCATTGTTTATTCAAAAAGGTGCGTTAAAAGCAGAACGATACAAATAGTGCGGTAAGCAGGAGATGGGACTATTTAACATGTCCCCTCCAGGGGCGTGCTGCGGAATGGCATGTAAAACAGGTATTTTGCTCGTTATAGAGACCACCTGGGAGTTCCATAGTGCGGCGTAGCTTTCCGCCTCCCTGGTTGTTGCATCGTGTGTTCGGCAATTGTACTGCCGAGCAGGTCTTCCGGAGAGTGGAGTCCTGAAAGTAAGAAAAAATGACAAAATCGGCAGCCCCTAGTGCGGTTGAGCCGCGTTTTGGGTGTGCCGTAGTCATGCCCCTCCCCCTGTGCCCATGGTATTTTTAGAGCGTAATTATGTACACGTAGCACTGATTTCGCTGTTTCGCGAGGGCTGGGGCTGGGGCCTCATTGCTATGCTTGCTCGGAACATGCCAGGCGGTCTTGTTGTAGGTTACTCCGGGTGCGCTTGACGGTGTCCGGACGTTTTATCGTCGGACTGGAGAATTGCCTTGAGAGGCTGCTGTGTACTTCCGCTGCGAGGGCCGCTGTATGCTCCTCCGTTCGGAGAGAGCGTTCGGTGTTTCCGTTGACCGTAATGACTCCCCGAGGTCCTGGCATATTGAGCTTGAGGTATGCGTAGTGCGGCACCGCATTGAACTTGGCAAATGCGGTTCGCCCGAGCAGTGCGTGATAGCCACTGCGGAACGAGACTATGTCGAAGATTAACTCCTCGCTTCAAAAATTATCCGGGGATCCGAAGACCACTTCAAGTGTAACTGAGCCTGTGCAGTTGGCCTCTACACCTGGTATGACGCCCTTAAAGGTCGTTTTTATGGGTTTAATCCTTGAGGATCTATGCCCATTTTCTGCACTGTATCCTGATTAAGCAGGTTTTGGCTACTACCGCCGTCCATAAGGACTCGAGTGAGGTGAAATCCGTCAATGATTGGGTCTAGAACCAATGCGGCAAATCCGCCATGGCGGATACTAGTGGGGTGGTCCCTTCGATCGAAAGTGATCGGGCAGAAGGACCATGGGTTAAACTTTGGGGCGACTAGCCCCAACGCGTATACGTCCCTTAACGCACGCTTCCGCTCCCTCTTGGGGATGTGGGTTGCGTATATCATGTTCACCGTCCGCACTTGTGGGGGAAAACCCTTTTGTCCTCTATTGTTCGGCAGTCGGGGCTCCTCCTCGTCGTCGCTATGTAGCCCCTTGTCTCTGTTTTTGGCATTTAACTTGCCGGCTTGCTTGAATACCCAACAGTCCCTATTATTGTGATTGGCTGGCTTTTCAGGGGTGCCGTGTATCTGACACGAGCGATCGAGTATACGGTCCAAACTGGACGGACCCGGAGTGCTTCTTTTGAATGGCTTTTTCCGCTGACCGGGCTTGGAGCCTCTGAATCCAGCATTAACTGCCGTATCCTCAGTATTGTCGTTGTTAATGCGGCGCTTGTGCTTGTTGCGACGTGACCTGCCATTGCTGTCCTTGGTATCCGAATTACCAGGGTTTTTTGACATGTTATTGCTGCGAGCCAGCCAGCTGTCTTCTCCCGCGCAAAAGCGGGTCATGAATGTCATGAGGGCTGCCATAGATTTCGGCTTTTCCTGTCCAAGGTGCCGGGCAAGCCACTCGTCGCGGATGTTATGCTTGAAAGCCGCTAGGGCCTCTGCATCCGGACAGTCGACGATTCGGTTTTTCTTGGTTCGGAACCGTGTCCAGAATTGTCTGGCCAATTCCTCTGGCTGCTGAATTATGTGGCTCAGGTCATCGGCGTCTGGTGGTCGCACATAGGTGCCCTGGAAATTGTCGAGGAATGCGGCTTCCAGGTCTTTCCAACAACCAATGGATTCTGCTGGCAAGCTATTAAGCCAATGCCGAGCTGGTCCTTTAAGCTTGAGTGGGAGATATTTGATGGCGTGTAGATCATCGCCACGGGCCATGTGGATATGAAGGAGATAGTCCTCAATCCATACCGTAGGATCTGTCGTGCCATCATATGATTTGATATTTACGGGTTTGAAACCCTCTGGGATCTGATGATCCATTACTTCATCTGTGAAGCATAACGGGTGTGCGGCACCTCTGTACTGGGCTATATCACGACGTAGCTCGAATGAGTTTTGTCTGCTGTGTTCGGCCCGGCCAGAGTTACTTTTACTGTATCCGGCATGACGGGTATCGTCTCGTGTCGTGGGGCGCCCACGCGATCTGTAGATCGATCTTGTTTGTCTTGCTTTGTCCTCCAACATATCTCACGGGTCTAGCGCATTTCCCCGTGCCTTGGTATTTTTTGAGCGACGCCGGGGTGCGGCTTGAGTTGAGGGCCAGGAGGCCTCTCTGTCGCGGCCACGAGGTGGCCGGTCAGCCGCGTCATGCGTTGGAGGTGTAGGTTTAAATGCTTCCTCCTCTGATCGGGGTAGCAACTTGCGCTTTGGGTAGCTCTTGGAGGGGCGTTCGAGTTCATATTCCTCGGCGGCAAGGACTTCAGTCCATCTGTCGGCTAGCAAGTCTTGATCAGCTCTAAGCTGTTGCTTTTTTTTCTTAAGGCTACTTGCCGTTGCCGTAAGCCTGCGCTTAAAGCGCTCTTGCTCGACGAGATCCTCAGGCACGACAAATTCATCGTCGCCGAGGCTTGCCTTGTCTTTGGAGGGAGGCATGTAATTATCATCCTCTTCCTCTCTGTCTGCCGCTCTCTCAGGGGGGCTGGCTTCTCCATCCTCCTGCGCTGAATCTTGCTGGAGGGAGTTGTCTTCGGCACTGTCTGGGGTGCTATTATCTCCCGTGCTGGTATCACCGTTTTTGCTTTGGCGGGACTTAGAGCGGCGCCGCTGACGCCGACGCTTAGGTTGCTTCTTGGAGGGGTCATCCCCTGCTGTTCCATCGCCATTGCCTTCTTTGGGTGTATCCACCATGTATATGTCATATGATGAGGTGGCTTTCCAGTGCCCTATAGGCGTTGGTTCCTATTCGTCTCCTACATCGTCGTCCATACCGTCGATGTCTTCGGAATCGAAGTCTAGCATGTCGGTTAAATCATCAACAGTGGCTATGAAGTGGGTGGTGGGTGGGCGTCGAATTCCTTCATCGTCCGCATCCCAATCCTGCCAGTCATAATCCGGCCAAGACTCTCCTGACAAAGAGAGAGACGTTAGTGAATTCAGAATGTCGCCGAAGGGCGAGTGCTGAAAGATATCTGCGACGGTGAACTCCATGATCGGCGCCCAATCGGATTCGGTTGGCAGGGGTGCGGAGGGTTCAGAGTCCGGAGAAGAGTCCGGCACTATGGAGTCACGGGCCTCGCGAAGGATAAGGCTAGTGTTCGGCTCAATCGCCGTTGAGACTGCAGCCCCCGCGGCGGGGTCTAGCCACCCACCCTCGGTTGGCGCAGTTGGCTCCAAGCTAAAGGTCGGAGCGGATGCGGGTGCGGCCTCCAGGGCACTGTTCGGCGGCAGAGCTAAATCATGCCCATCGTGACAGTGCGGCGCGCTCAGCTGTGGCTCGCATCCGTCGAAGATCAAGTCTCCGGGATGTCGGCCGTGTAGTTTAAACTTCCAAATCTGACCTGATGGCCAGGGGCGTAGCTTTCAATCTGCTCCAGATGGCCAAGCGAATTAGCCCGCAGTGCAAAGCCGCCGAACACGAAGATCTGTCTGGGGAGAAAAGTCTCACCCTGGACCGTATCGCTGTTGATGATCGGAGGAGCCATCGGGCCGAAGGATGACGACAGAGAGGAACTCTCAATGAAAGCACCAATGTCGGTGTCAAAACTGGCGGATCTCGGGTAGGGGGTCCCGAACTGTGCGTCTAGGCGGATGGTAACAGGAGACAAGGGAGACGATGTTTTTACCCAGGTTCGGGCCTTCTCGATGGAGGTAAAACCCTACTCCTGCTTGATTAATATTGATGATATGGGTAGTACAAGAGTAGATCTACCACGAGATCAGAGATGCTAAACCGTAGAAGCTAGCCTATGGTATGATTGTTGTTCTTCTGTCCTACGGACTAAACCCTCCGGTTTATATAGACACCGGAGGGGCTAGGGTTACACAGAGTCGGTGACAACGGGAAGAGATCTTCATATCCGTATTGCCAAGCTTGCCTTCCACGCCAAGGAAAGTCCCATCCGGACACAGGATGAAGTCTTCAATCTTGTATCTTCATAGTCCAAGAGTCCAGCCAAAGGTTATAGTCCGGCTATCCGGACACCCCCTAATCCAGGACTCCCTCAGTGGTGAACCCTAATCATCCTAAGATCCTCATTATTCCTACTACAAGTGTGATACGTCCATTTTGCATCATGTTTTCCTACTGTTATTTATGATGTTTTTATGCATAATAATGCCTTTTCTCTCATAATATGCAAGTTTCACACAAAGAGGGAGAATACCGGCAACTGGAATTCTGGACTTGAAAAAGCTACGTCAGGTTACCTATTCTGCACAACTCCAAATGAGCTGAAACTTCACGAGGATTTTTTGGAATAAATAAGAATTATTGGAGCAAATAACTACCAGAGGGGGCCCACCAGGTGGGCACAACCCACCTGGGCGCGCCAGGGAGCCCAGGCGTGCCCTGGTGGGTTGTGCCCTCCTCGGCCCACCTCTGGTGCCCATCTTATGGTATATAAGTCATTTTGAGCTAGAAAAAATAAGGAGAGGACTTTGAACCTAATACGGGTTTAAGCACTGGGGCATTTGTCTCCTGGGGGCTCCATGGATGCCAGCTCCGGCGCTTCTTCAAAGGAGCATTGTCGAACTCAGGGAGGCCGATCCGAATAGGGTCCGGGAGGGGGACGTCTTCTATATAAAACCATTCTGAAGGCCAGTCTTTGGACGTCTTCTTTGGGGTTCCAGACAGATATCCGGTCCCGGCGATGCGCCACACTTCGGCTCCGCCCACTTGATATATTGACCCCTCCTGAGAACGGGGCACAAGGCAGAACAGCTTCTTCCACAGCGCGAAATGAGCCTCGCAGCCCAAAAACAGCTCGCAAAGGGCTACGAAGCCCGCGATATGCAATATGGAGGCAGGCGTAAGGTTGTGCAACTGGAGGCCGTAGAACTCCAGGAGCCCCTGGAGAAATGGATGAATTGGAAATCCGAGCCCTCTTACCAAATGAGGGACAAGGAATACCCGCTCTCCCTTGGAGGGATTGGGAAGGCTCTCCGCTTGCTCTCCGCCATTATAGGTGGCGAGCCCGGCTCGAACCGGGACCATGTATGCTGGGGGCAGAAATCTCTTAGTCTGAAGCATCACTAATTTGCTGTGCGGGATGGAACATTTCTCCCAATCTCCAGGCTTGGGGCTGGGGAAGCGAGAGGAGGAGCTGCGTCGACCGGCCATGATGGAATGGATCTCTGCCGGATGCGTTCCGATGAATGCTCGCTAAGGGGGAATGGTGAGGTTTGGATCTGAATCCTCGTCTCTTTAATAGGAAGCTCATTCGCATTGCTAGGGGGATAAATGTAAAAACACCCTGTCTCTTCACATTCGCTCAACGCATGGAAAGTGGCCATTGTTGAGCGTGGAAGCCAAGGAGCGCAACATTCACGAGAAGCCGGACACTATTTAACAGGTGTACGGAATTTGGAGGAGAACCCGCCTTGCAATGCCGAAGACAGTCTGCGTGCCGGACTCATCGTCATTGAAGCCTGGTTCGGGGGCTACTGAGGGAGTCCTGGATTAGGGGGTGTCCGGATGGCCAGACTATAACCTTTGGCCGGACTCTTGGACTATGAAGATACAAGATTGAAGACATCGTCCCGTGTCCGGATGGGACTTTCCTTGGTGTGGAAGGCAAGCTTGGCAATACGGATATGTAGATCTCCTCCCATTGTAACCGACTCTGTGTAACCCTAGCCCTCCCTGGTGTCTATATAAACCGGAGGGTTTTAGTCCATAGGACGAACAACAATCATACCATAGGCTATCTTCTAGGGTTTAGCCTCTCTGATCTCGTAGTAGATCTACTCTTGTACTACCCATATCATCAATATTAATCAAGCAGGAGTAGGGTTTTACCTCCATCGAGAGGGCCCGAACCTGGGTAAAAACATTGTGTCCCTTGTCTCCTGTTACCATCCGCCTAGATGCACAGTTCGGGACCCCTACCCGAGATCCGCCTGTTTTGACACCGACAGTAGTCTTCGTGGGCTTGATTCATGCGGGATTAATGCCCATTTTGCGCACTATATCCTGATAGAGCAGGTTGAGGCTACTACCACCGTCCATTAGGACTCGTGTTAGGTGAAATCCGTCAATGATTGGGTCGACGACCAGTGCGGCCGAACCACCATGACGGATACTAGTTGGGTGATCTTGACGATCAAAGGTGATCGGGAATGACGACCATTGATTGAATTTTGGGGCGACTGGCTCTACCGCATAGACATCCCTGAGTGCGCGCTTGCGCTCCCTTTTGGGGATGTGTGTAGCATATATCATGTTCACCGTTTTGACTTGAGGGGGAAATTTCTTCTTCCCCCCAGTGTTCGGCTGCTGGGGCTCTTCGTCGTTGTCCTCACTTTGCGATCCCATTTCCTTGCTCTCGGTATTTGACTTGCTGGCTTGCTTGAAAACCCGGCAATCTCTATTGGTATGATTGGCTTGTTTGTCTGGGGTGCCGTGTATCTAGCACGGACGATCGAGTATGCAGTCCAAGTTGGATGGTCCCTCGCTGTTCCTTTTATAAGGTTTCTTTCACTGGCTGGGCTTGGAGCCACTGAATCCGACGTGAACTGCAGTGTTATTGGTGTTATCGCCATTACTTCGGTGTTTGTGTCTATTGCGCCGGGTCTTGCTGGTGCTGTTTTTGGCCTCAGAGGGGCCTGCCTCTGGCTGTGTTTTTACTACGAGCCAGCCAACTATCTTCACCCGTGCAAAAGCTGGTCATGAGTGCCGTGAGAGCTGCCATAGACTTCGGCTTTTCTTGGCCGAGGTGGCGGCGAGCCATTCGTCACGGATGCTATGTTTAAAGGATGCTAGGGCCTCGGCATCCGGACAGTCAACTATTTGGTTCTTCTTGGTTAGGAATCTAGTCCAGAATTTTCTGGCTGATTCTCCAGGCTGCTGGACTATGTGACTTAGGTCATCGGCGTCTAGTGGCCGGACATAGGTACCTTGGAAGTTGTCAAGAAAAGCTTCTTCCAAGTCCTCCTAGCTGCCGATGGAATTTTCAGGCAGGTTGTTTAACCAGTGTCTAGCTGGCCCTTTGAGTTTTAGTGGGAGGTATTTGATGGCGTGGAGATTGTCTCCTCGGGCCATATGGATGTGGAGAATAAAAGCCTCAATCCATACCGCGGGATCGGTTGTTCCGTTTTATGATTCAATATTGACGGGTTTGAATCCTTCGGGGAATTCATGATCCATTACTTCATCAGTGAAGCAAAGAGGGTGTGCGACGCCTCTATGTTGGGCCACACTGCGACGTAACTCCGAAGGTTTCCATTTGTGATTTTCGGCTCGGGCGTGGCTAGGTTTGTCACGTACGAATAGGTAGCCATCGTCGCATGTCGAGGCATGCCCTCACGATCCGTAGATCAATCTTGCGTGTCCTTCTCTACTGTCCAAGTTCCGTCGAAGGTCGTCTGTACAACCATGAGCAGTGTTATTCTTGCCTTTACGGCGAGGTGGGGCGGTCTGGTGTTTGGCTTGAGTTGCCTCTTTATCCGGAGAGAGTTGTCGATGACCTGCCGCATTGTGTGATGATGGTACGGGCTTCAACGCCTCGTCATCGAACTGAGGTAGAAATCTATGCTTCGCGTAGCTTTTGGCTGGGCCACTAAGGCCGTATTCTTCGGCGGCCAGGAATTTGGTCCATCTATTGTTGAGTAGGTCTTGGTCAGCTTGAACCTACTGCTGCTTCTTTTTCAGGCTCCTTGTAGTAGCTATTAGCCTGCGCTTGAAGCGCTCCTGCTCGAGGGGTTCTTCGGGTACGATGAAGTCTTCGTCGCCGAGGCTTACCTCATCTTTGGAGAGCGGAAGGTAGTTGTCATCCTCCGAATTGGCGCTGGGCAGGGCCTGTTCGTCGGGGCTGGCTTGCCCATTTTCTTGTTCCTCCTGTTCGGATCTTGCTCCAACAGGGTCTTCATTGTTTTCGCCGTTGTCCGGAGTACTATTTTATCCGATGCCAGTGTTGCTGTGATGTGACTTAGAGCGGCGTTTAGGGCGCCGGTACTTAGATTGTGTCTCAGGAGGTTTATTCTCAACTCGATCTTCTTTGTCATCATCGCTAGCTTTTTAGGTGTATATCAACCATGTACACGTCGTATGAAGAGGTGGCCGTCCCACGTCCCATGAATGGAGGGTCTTGGCCTTGCTCCTTGTTGGCATCGTCATCTATACCGTCGATGTCTTCGGGGCCATAATCAAGCATGTCGGTTAAGTCCTCGACAGTGGCTATGAAGTGGGTGGCGGGTGGGAAGCGAAATTCTCCTTTATCAGCCTCTAGCTCGAACCGGACATAGTTCAGCTGTGAGTCCCCTGCCAAGGACAAGCTTTTTAATGAATTTAGAACGTCGCCCAAGGGCGAGTGTTGGAAGATATCTGCGGCACAGAACTCGAAGATCGATAACTGATCTAGCTCTGCGCCCGTAGACGTGCGTGGTTCGGAACTTATAGCCGGAGACGAGTCCGGAATTCCGTTGACGCAGACATTGCAAGGTGCTGAGTCCGTGTGCGGCTCCAATGCCACGGATTCTGCGGTTTCGGATGGCGCAATCTGCTCTGGATCTAAGGCCATAGCAGTTATAGGAACCATCTCCTGAATATGGTCTGATGACAGATTTAAGTCATGTTCATCGGAGCGAGGGAAGCGATCGCAGTGGTCTCAAATCTGTTGAAGATCAGGTCTCCACGGATATCCGCGACGTAGTTCAAGCTTCCAAATCTGACCTAGTGGCCAGGGGCGTAGCTATCAATCTGCTCCAGATGGCCGAGCGAGTTGGCCCGCAGTACGAAGCCACCGAATACGAAAATCTGTCCGGGGAGGAAGGTTTATCTTCGGACAGCGTCACTATAGACAATCAAAGGGGCCATCGAACCTTTCGTCGACGGCACAGTGTAACTCCCAATGAAAGCACCAATGTTGCTGTCAAAACCAGCGGATCTCGGGTAAGGGGTCCCGAACTGTGCGTCTAAGGTCGATGGTTACAAGAGACGGGGGACATGATGTTTACCCAGTTTCGGGCCCTCTCTATGGAGGTAATACCCTACTTCTTGCTTAATTGATCTTGATGAATATGAGTTAGGGAGTCCTGGATTAGGGGGTATCCGGACAGCCGAACTATAACCTTTGGCCGGACTATTGGACTATGAAGATACAAGATTGAAGACTTCGTCCCGTGTCCGGATGGGACTCTCCTTGGCGTGGAAGGAAAGCTTGGCAATACGGATATGTAGATCTCCTCCCATTGTAACCGACTCTGTGTAACCCTAGCCCCCTCCGGTGTCTATATAAACCGGAGGGTTTAGTCCGTAGGACATAATAATAACAATCATACCATAGGCTAGCTTCTAGGGTTTAGCCTCTCCGATCTCGTGGTAGATCAACTCTTGTACTACCCATATCATCAATATTAATCAAGCAGGAGTAGGGTTTTACCTCCATCGAGAGAGCCCGAACCTGGGTAAAAACATCGTGTCCCTTGTCTCATGTTACCATCCGCCTAGACGCACAATTCGGGACCCCTATCCGAGATCCGCCAGTTTTGACACCGACATTGGTGCTTTCATTGAGAGTTCCTTTGTGTATTCATCATCAGGCTTGATGGCTCCTTCGATCATCATTGGCGATGCGGTCCAGGGTGAGACTTTTCTCCCCGGACAGATTTTTGTATTCGGCGGCTTTGCACTGCGGGCCAATTCGCTTGGCCATCTGGAGCAGATTGAAAGCTACGCCCCTGGCCATCAGGTCTGGTTTGGAAGCTTAAACTACACGGCCGATATCCGCGGAGACTTGATCTTCGACGGATTCGAGCCCTTGTCGAGTGCGCCGCACTGTCTCGATGGGCATGATTTAGCTCTGCCGCCGGACAATGTTCAGGAGGTCGCACCTGCAACCACTCCGACCTTCAATTCAGAGTCAATTGCGCCATCCATGGACGGGCGGTTGGGCCCCGCCATGAAGGCCGCAACCTCAAGGGTGATCGAGCCGAATATCAGCCTCACCCTTCGCGAGGCCCGTGACTCCAAATCGCTGGATGAAAGTGCAACTATCCCTAGGTGGTTTTGGTAATTCATAACAACACATAGCTAATTGAGCTAATGCTATTCCAAGATGAATATTTCAGTAAAGGTCAATGATTGGCATGGCATGGATGATGAAAGTGGATCCCTCAAAATGCTAAGGACAAAGGATTGTCTCAAGCTCAAAAGCTCAAGACTCTTCATTTTATATTTTAGTGATCCAAGATCACATTGAGTCTATAGGAAAAGCCAATACTATCAAGGAGGGATGAGGTGTTGCTTAATGAGCCTCTTGCTTCATGTGCTTAGTGATATGCTCCAAAACCCTCAGCTACTTTCCCACATCCACATATGACCTAAACCCAAAGCCAAACTCGACCCTACCGATTCTTTCAATCCGGCGCCACCGAGTTTCAGATGTCATAGCCACTGCCAAACCCTAAGCAAATCGGTTCTACCGATAGGGATCTCGGTCTCACCGAGATGGGATTGTAATCTCTCTATTTCCTTTTCGTAACTTTTCGGTCTCACCGAAAGAGCGGATCGGTCCCACCGAGATTGCAATGTAAACCCTCTGTTTCCTTTTTGTAACATTTCGGTCTCACCGAAAGAGCAAATCGGTCCCACCGAGTTTACCTGACCAACTCTCTGGTTAGCTAATTACCAAAATCGGTCTCACCGAGTTTGTGTAATCGGTCTCACCGAGATTACGTTATGCCCTAACCCTAACCATATTGGTCCTACCGAGTTACATGTCAGTCCCACCGAAAATCACTAACGGTCACTAGGTTTACTAAATCGGTGTGGCCGAGTTTAACAATTCGGTCCCACCGAGTTTGGTAAATTGTGTGTAACGGTTGGATTTTGTGTAGAGGCTATATATACCCCTCCACCTCCTCTTCATTCGTGGAGAGAGCCATCAGAACAAACCTACACTTCCAACTCACATGTTCTGAGAGAGAACCACCTACCCTTGTGTTGAGCTCGAGATATTCCACTCCTACCATATGAATCTTGATCTCTAGCCTTCCCAAGTTGCTTTCCACTCAAATCTTCTTTCCACCAGATCCAAATCCTATGAGAGAGAGTTGAGTGTTGGGGAGACTATCATTTGAAACACAAGAGCAAGGAGTTCATCATCAACACACCATTTGTTACTTCTTGGAGAGTGGTGTCTCCTAGATTGGCTAGGTGTCACTTGGGACCCTCCGACAAGATTGTGGAGTTGAACCAAGGAGTTTGTAAGGGCAAGGAGATCGCCTACTTCGTGAAGATCTACTGCTAGTGAGGCAAGTCCTTCGTGGGCGACGGCCATGGTGGGATAGACAAGGTTACTTCTTTGTGGACCCTTCGTGGGTGGAGCCCTCCGTGGACTCGCGCAACCGTTACCCTTCATGGGTTGAAGTATCCATCAACGTGGATGTAGGATAGCACCACCTAGCCGAACCACGCCAAAAACATCCGTGTCTCCAATTGTGTTTGAATTCTCCAAACCCTTCCCTTTTACTTTCTTGCAAGTTGCATGCTTTAATTTCCGCTGCCTATATACTCTTTGCATGCTTGCTTGAATTGTGTGATGATTGCTTGACTTGTCCTAAAGTAGCTAAAATCTGCCAAACTTTAAAATTGGGAAGAGGTTAAGTTTTTATTGGTCAAGTAGTCTAATCACCCCCCTCTAGACATACTTCAAGGTCCTACACCGGACTCCCCTCCGAACTCCGAGCCGCCCGCGCCCCAACCAATCGAATCCGATTGGGCGCCGATCATGGAGTTCACCGCCGCGGATATCTTCCAGCACTCGCCCTTTGGCGACTTACTGAACTCACTGAGGTCCCTCTCCCTGTCAGGAGAGTCCTAGCCGGATTATGACCAGCAGGATTGGGATGCAGATGACGAAGAAATTTGGTGCCCACCCACCACCCACTTCGTAGCTACTGTCGATGATTTAACCGACATGCTCGACTTCGACTCCGAAGACATCAACGGTATGGACGACGATGCAGGAGACGAACAGGAACCACCGCCATAGGGGCTTGGACACCCACCTCATCATATGATATATATATGGTGGATACACCCAAAGAAGGCAATGGCGACGGGACAACGGGGGAAGACCCCTCCAAGAAGCAACCCAAGCGGCGGCATCAGTGGCGCCGCTCTAAGTCCCGCCAAACCAAAAACGATGATACCGGCACAGGAGATAATAACACTCCAGACAGCGCCGAAGACAATTCCCTCCAGCAGGATTCAGCGCAGGAGGATGGAGAAGCCAGCCCTCCTGAGAGAGCGGCAGACAGAGAGGCAGAGGATGATAATTACATGCCTCCCTCCGAAGACGAGGCAAGCCTCGACGACGACGAATTTGTCGTGCCTGAGGATCCCGTCGAGCAAGAGCGCTTCAAGCGCAGGCTCATGGCCATGGCGAGTAGCCTTAAGAAAAAGCAGCAGCAGCTTAGAGCTGATCAAGACCTGCTAGCTGACAGATGGACTGAAGTCCTTGCGGCCGAGGAATATGAACTCGAACGCCCCTCTACCCAAAACACAGGTTGCTACCCCGATTAGAGGAGGAAGCATTAAAACCCACATCCCTAGTGTATGACGTGGCTGATCGGCCACCTCGTGGCCGCGACAGAGAGGCTTCTCAGCCCACAGCCCAAGCCGCACCCTCGCATCACTCAAAAAACACCAAGGTACGGGGAAATGTGCTGGACCTGCAAGACATATTGGAGGACAAAGCAAAGCAAGCAAGATCGATCTATGGATCGCGAGGGCGCCCCACCACACGAGACGATAACCGTCACGCCGCATACAGTAAAAGTAAATCCGGTCGGGCCGAACACAGCAGACAAGATTCATTCAAGCTGCGTCGTGATATAGCCCAATACAAAGGCGCCGCACACCCCCTATGCTTCACGGATGAAGTAATGGATCATCAAATCCTAGAGGGTTTTAAACCCATAAATATTGAATCATATGATGGTACAACAGATCCTGTGGTATGGATTCAGGACTACCTCCTACATATCCACATGGCCCGTGGTGACGATCTACAGGCCATCAAGTACCTCCCACTCAAACTTAAAGGACCAGCTCGGCATTGGCTCAATATCCTGCCAGCAGAATCCATTGGCTATTGGGAGGATCTGGAAGCCGCATTCCTCGACAACTTCCAGGGCACTTATTTGCGACCACCAGATGCCGATGACTTGAGTCATATAATTAAACAGCCAAAAGAATTGGCCAGGCAATTCTGGGCACGGTTCCTCACCAAGAAAAATCAAATCGTCGACTGTCCGGATGCAGAGGCCCTAGCAGCTGTCAAGCACAACATCTGTGACGAATGGCTTGCCCGGCACCTCGGCCAGGAAAAGCCGAAATCTATGGCAGCTCTCACGATGCTCATGACCCGCTTTTGTGTGGGAGATGATAGCTGGCTGGCTCGCAGCAATAACATATCAAAGAACTCTGGTACTTCAGATACCAAGGACGGCAACGGTAGGTCACATCGCAACAAACATAAGCACTGCAGCAATGATAACAATACAGAGGATACGGCAGTAAATGCTAGATTCAGAGGATCCAAGCCCGGTCAGCGGAAGAAGCCATTCAAACGAAGTACTCCGGGCCCATCCAGTTTGGACCGTATACTCGATCGCTCGTGTCAAATACATGCCACCCCCGACAAGCCAGCCAACCACACCAACAGGGATTGTTGGGTGTTCAAGCAGGCCGGCAAGTTAAATGTCGAAAACAAAGACAAGGGGCTACATAGCGACGGCGAGGAGGAGCCCCAACCGCCGAACACCATAGGACAGAAGGGGTTTCCCCCACAAGTGCGGACGGTGAACATGATATACGCAACCCACATCCCCAAGAGGGAGCGGAAGCGTGCGCTAAGGGACATATACGCACTGGAGCCGGTCGCCCCAAAGTTCAACGCATGGTCCTCCTGCCCGATCACTTTCGATCACAGGGACCACCCCACTAGTACCCGCCACAGCGGATTTGCTACATTGGTCCTAGACCCAATCATTGAGGGATTTCACCTCACTCGAGTCCTTATGGACGGCGGCAGCGGCCTAAACCTGCTTTACCAGGACACAGTGCGAAAAATGGGCATAGATCCCTCAAGGATTAAACCCACAAAAACGACCTTTAAAGGCATCATACCAGGTGTAGAGGCCCATTGCACAGGCTCAGTCACACAAGAAGTGGTCTTCGGATCCCCAGATAATTTCCGAAGCGAGGAGTTAATCTTCGATATAGTCCCGTTCCGCAGTGGCTATCATGCACTGCTCGGACGAACCGCATTTGCAAAATTCAATGTGGTACCGCACTACGCATACCTCAAGCTCAAGATGCGAGGACCTCGGGGGGTCATCACAGTCAATTGAAACACAGAGCGCTCTCTCTGAACCGAGGAACACACTGCGGCCCTCGCAGTAGAAGTACAAACCAGCCTATCAAGGCAATCCTCCAGTCTGGCGATCAGACATCCGGACACCATCAAGCGTGCTCGAAGTAATCTGCAACAGGACCGCCTGGCATGTTCTGGGCTCACATAGCAATGCGACCCCTACCCCAGCCCCATCCAAACGGTGACACACGTGCCACGCGTACACAATTACGCATTAAAAATACCATGGGCACAGGGGAGGGGCATGACTACGGCACGCCCCGAAGCGCAGCTCAACCGCACCGTTTGACCTAAGTAAAGTCTCAAAGTTACTGATCAGAAACTTACTTGGCTTGTAAAATCTTTCCTACTGCGTCTGGAGCCAAGCCATAGCGTGGTAATCTTCAAAACTACCACGAACAATAAGCCAGACATGATCTTTGGACGTTGGTTTGCCTGAGGGAAGAGTTCACGTGGTGACCACGCGTGTACACGTTGCCAGCATGTGTGTCGACGCGCTCTGAGTGCCGCCGCGCGCTTTGTTTCATGCGTGCTCACTTCCCCGACTGCCATAGCGCGCCAAACTTCGCCACCATCTTCGTCTCAACTCCCTTAACTCCCCTAGGCACTCGCTGACGCCAGAGATCGCCGCAGCGAGCACGGGCGCGATCCGGCCAACGCCACAGTGCGCTCTGCACTGTGCTTGTCGCCTTCCTCTTGATCCTGTGCTCGTCCCCGTTCGCCCACAGTCCCCGTGTGAGTTGCATTGCCTTCTCACCCTCTCTCTGACGCCGCTCGTCATTGGGCGCAGTGTCCAGGTGTCGCCGGCGGAGCCCGATCCACCCCCGACGCTCGCCTATAACAGGAGCCCCCCCAGCCTCATCGAGCACCATCCCCCACTCCCGCACACTCCACAAACATGTAGATAGCCGTAGCCCGTCCGGGCAGGCCGTGGGCCGCCGTCCCCGAGCTCCAGCTTGCTGGTGATCCCCTCGGGTCGTCGCAGTAGCTCCAGCCCCTCCCAGGCCAGGGCTACCCTTCCGGAGCCTCCGCCTCTCTTCGGTGAAGCCGTTCCGTCCACTTGGAGCCCCTGGAGTTGCCTCTGCTCGCCGTCGTCTTCGTCTCCAGCGAGCTCTGCTCTCTGCCTACGCTTGCAAGGTTGATTCCGACGCCGTCCAACCACTCCTAGCTACGCTACGGGTACGGGCAGGTGCGCCTCCATCCCCTCTCTCAATCCCTCCCTCTCGTTTTGGCCAAGGAACCCTCGTCGCCGGCGTGAGCTCCGGTGAAGCCGCAACCCCCTCTGTTTCCTTCTCCCCCTCCACCTCACCTGACTAGCGAGGCCTGCTAGTCAGCCACTCAGTACGCGCGCGAAGCAGTATGAGTGGTGGTGCCCCGAGGCTTTACGCCTTCGACGTCACCCCCCTAGTTTGTTTTACCTAAATTCAAATTCAATTAATTTCCAGAGAGCTTCAAACAACTATAACTCTTCAACCATAAGTCCAAATGAATTGATTCTTTTTGCATTGTGTTCTTTGCAAAGAAATCTAACAGCTCACCAAAAATGAGATTTTTTTGAGCTGTCTAGATTTTCTGGTGATTTTGAGAATGGTTCTTGATATTTTCTTCTTGTGTTTAAAATTATTTTCAGAGGGTGAGGCTTGTCTTGAGGATCACCAGAAGGCTTGTGAACCTCATCTGCACTAAGGCAAGCCACAACAACATTTTCATGGTGCCATTTCAATATTTACGATTTTCTTACTTGAATGAAATATTTAATCCATGCATTTATATAACTATTATGTTATTTATATTCTGTTAAGTTCTTGTTTTAGTTAATATGCTTGATTTATAGAATGTTTGAAACTAACTTAGTTGGTAAAGAAACTAGGATTCATTTGTGGTGATGAAAGAATAATATTGTTATGCATATGAGTAATTACTTGAAGTTATTTTCTTGCATGAGTAAAATAATAAAACATTACTAGAAAATATTCTGTTTAAAGTGAGAATTATCCTAACTAGAAAAATGGCATGAGTTGTTGATGTCTATGCTTAGTGTGAATATAGTTGACTCAGTCATTTCCGTTAATATGTGATGCATATGTTAGTGTTGCATTTCATGGCATACTATGACACCGGTTATTTTTACTTTAAGTTGAACCTAAATATAACTCAACATGAATATATCGTTGGCTGGGTCATGGTGCCACTGAATCGAGTTTTTCCCAGTGCAACCACATTTGCCTTATGGGAGGCCTTGATTCGGTCCGTTGTCATGCCTCTGGTCGGTGCCTCCAACTAGGGAAGGTTATGGGCATGCTTACCCTGGCCCGGTAAGCAGACATAACCTTGTGTGCCCGTTGTTGAGATTATGGTACCGGGTCCCCTTGTGGGATCGTTTTGGCCACGATGGTGGTTGTTGTGTCTTTGGTAGACAAGGGGCCACCCAGGACTAGCCCAGTGGGGATTGTGTCGGAGTGGCCGGGAGAGTGTCATGGCCAAGGTTGTTAAAATCGCGATTCTGTTATACGATTCTACGACTTTACGATCCAAACTTACCCATCTGATTCTACAATTTTAGTTTATAAAATCTACGTTTCTACGATCCTGGTAGTGAAGATTCTATGATTTACGATTCTACCATCAGAGCTCCGATTCGATTCAAAATCGTGATTCTGACAACCTTGGTCATGGCAATGGAGGGGTTTCGTCGGAATGCCGTTGGTCCACCCGAATGGGAGTACGAGGCCATGGGTTCCGTGGTGTGGGTACAGTGTGCTACCTCTGCAGAGTGTAATAATCTATCGATAGACGAGTCCACGGTTACGGACATGCTCGTAGTAGGTCACACCATGGGTCAACGTTTAATAAATCTTGCACACTAAGTTTTGAAATTTGCACTATTGATGATGGTGGAAAGCCATCGAGATGTTCGAGACCAAGTATTGGTCGTGGTTGTGATCGCCGTAACGATCACGAGATACTTCTAGTCAAGACCATGATGGTGGTACGTTTGTGATCCAAGAGCGACCACGGTTGGTAAGCCAGTCCCGAGGGACTTTTATCACAAGAGCATGATCACAGCATGTTGAAGCATTATTGCATTATAAATTGGTTAATTATCATGATATTGTTTGTCATTATGATTATGCCTATTGTGAGCTTGCAAGTACAATCATTGTACTGACCTGGCATGTCATGCCAGATTTCAGGAAAGTCTCGTTGGAAAGGAGTGCTGCTCGACTCTAGATCGTGTCCACATCGGTGTCCCTGTGCTATGGAGTTTCCTCTACGATGTTGTTCCGCTGCCGCGTAGTTGTTATGATCGAGGCCCCTTTATGTTCACTAAATAATGTACATTTCAGCCGCACCATGTGCGCCGCTTGGCCACGACACCTGTTGTAAGATAAACTATGATCCGCTAGCATCAATAAAGCGGTTGCTTTCTATACCAAGATGTTGTGTGTTGCCAGAAGACATGGTCTCTTGGCTGGCAATGCAAGGTAAACCGGTCGCTCTGAGCCGGGGTGCCACATCCTTCCTCTCCTTCGTAGTCCTTCTTCTTCTCCGCGAGGTTTGGCGAAGCCCTGCTGAGATTTCTCCACCACTACTGCTGCCACACCGTCGTGCTGCCGGAGGACTCAAGCTACTACTTCACCATCTCTCGCTGGATCGAGGAGGTGAAGGCATCATCAAGCCGTACATGTGTTGAACGCGGAGGTGCCGTCCGTTCGACACTTCATCGGGAGTTCATGGACGGACCGTGATTGGATCGCGAAGACATTCGACTACATCAACCATGTTTCTTAACGCTTCTGCTTAGCGATCTACGAGGGTATATAGATGCAATCTCTCCTCTCGTAGATGTTCATCTCCTAGATCGATCTTGGCGAGCATAGGAATTTTTTTTGTTTCTCATGCAACGTTCCCCAATAGTGGTATCAGAGCTAGGTCTATGCGTAGATGACATCACGAGTAGAACACAAAGGAGTTTGTGGGCATTGATATTCAGATTGCTTCCTTCCTTGGTCTTTTCTTGATTCAGCGGTATTGTGGGATGAAGCAGATCAGACCAACTTTACTTGTCCACGTACATGAGACCGGTTCCATCGACGGACATGCAACTTGTTGCATAAAGATGGCCGGCGGGTGTCTGTCTCTCCCACCTTAGTTGAATCGAATTCGACAAAGGCGGTCCTTGTAGAAGGTTAAATAGCAACTTGCATATCACCTTGTGGCTTTGCGTAGGTAAGAACGGTTCTTACTAGTTACCCATAGCAGCCACGTAAAACATGCAACAACAAAGTAGTGGACGTCTAACTTGTTTTTGCAGGTTATGATGTGATATGATATGGCCAAAGACATGATGAGATATATTTGATGTATGAGATGATCATGCTTTGTATAGATTATCACGACTTGCATGTCGATGAATACGGCAATTGGCAGGAGCCATAGGGTTGTCTTTAATTATTGCATGACCTACGTGTCAATCATTAAGCGATATGTAATGCTTTACTTTATCGCTAAGCGATAGCAATAGTTATAGAAGCATGGTTGGTGTGACAACCCCGATGGTGACACGATGATGGAGATCATGGTGTCATGCCGGTGATGACGGAGATCATGTCGGTGCTTGGTCAATCGTGTAAAATGTATTCCCATTTATCTCGTATCCTTTGTAAATCAATACAGTCAAAGATGGTCCCCTGGACAACAAGTACAACTCATCACAAATAGTGTTGTCACCTCTGAGACGTGCTTCCAACCAACTGCTGAAAGTCCTAATGTGTTCACATGTAATCCAGTCGTGGCGCTGCTCCGGGTGTTTGGAGCGTAGACTGTTCTTGTGTTCATCGACATACGGGGTCACCAAGGTAGAGTTCTGTAGAACTGTGTAGTGTGCTTGAGACCAAGAATGCCCGTCCCTGCATATTATTGAGTCCGCTCCTAGCGTGCCTTTTCCAGTCAGTCTCCCCTCATACCGCGATTTAGGGAGACCTATCTTCTTAAGGCCAGGAATGAAGTCAACACAAAACCCGATGACATCCTCTGTTTGATGGCCCATGGAGATGCTTCCTTCTGGCCTAGCGCGATTACGGACATATTTCTTTAGGACTCCCATGAACCTCTCAAAGGGGAACATATTGTGTAGAAATACGGGCCCCAGAGTGACAATCTCGTCGACTAGATGAACTAGGACATGCGTCATGATATTGAAGAAGGATGGTGGGAACACCAGCTCGAAACTGACAAGACATTGCGCCACATCACTCCTTAGCCTTGGTACGATTTCTGGATCGATCACCTTCTGAGAGATTGCATTGAGGAATGCACATAGCTTCACAATGGCTAATCAGACGTTTTCCAGTAGAAGCCCCCTCAATGCAACCGGAAGCAGTTGCGTCATAATCACGTGACAGTCATGAGGCTTTAGGTTCTGGAACTTTTTCTCTGGGATATTTATTATTCCCTTTATATTCGACGAGAAGCCAGTCAGGACCTTCATACTGAGCAGGCATTCAAAGAAGATTTCTTTCTCTTCTTTCGTAAGAGCGTAGCTAGCAGGACCTTCATACTGCTTCGGAGGCATGCCGTCTTTTTCATGCAAACGTTGCAAGTCCTCCCGTGCCTCGGGTGTACCTTTTGTCTTTCCATACACGCCCAAGAAGCCTAGCAGGTTCACGCAAATGTACCAGGCACACATTATGAAGTTCTGTTTGCTAAAGGCGTCGTATATCTTGAACCCATTATCCCAAGCTTCTTGCAATTCATCCTTAAGCGGCTGCATGTACACATTCATATTCTTCCCCGGATAGTTGGGCCCTGGAATTATCAACGTCGGGAAAATATTATTTCATTGCATAATCTGCCCGGGGGGGGGAGATTGAGTGGAATGACAAACACAGGCCAACAGCTGTATGGGGCTGCCATCTGACCAAACACACTGAACCCATCTGTGCTGACGGCGACTCGAGGATGCCTTGGATCTTTTTCCTTATGTAATGCATCGAAGCGCTTCCACGCTTCACCATCCGATGTGTGCACCATCATCACATTCCCATCTGCATCTAGTTCAGTTATTTTGCTCGATTTGTGCCATGTCATCTATCTGGCCGTCTCTTCGACCATGAAAAGACGTTGAAGTCTTGGTACAATTGGCATATACTGCTACCTCTTGAGCACTGCATTGGCTTTCCCTTGAAGAGGAAAGGGTGATGCAGCAAAGTAGCGTAAGTATTTCCCTCAGTTTTTGAGAACCAAGGTATCAATCCAGTAGGAGGCTACGCGCGAGTCCCTCACACCTACACAAAATAAATAAATCCTCGCAACCAATGCGATAAGGGGTTGTCAATCCCTACATGGTCACTTACGAGAGTGAGATCTGATAGATATGATAAGATAATATTTTTGGTATTTTTATGATAAAGATGCAAAGTAAAATAAAAGCAACGGAAAATAGCTAAGTGTTGGAAGATTAATATGATGGAAAATAGACCCCGGGGCCATAGGTTTCACTAGTGGCTTCTCTCAAGAGCATAAGTATTTACGGTGGGTGAACAAATTACTGTTGAGCAATTGACTGAATTGAGCATAGTTATGAGAATATTTAGGTATGATCATGTATATAGGCATCACGTCCGAGACAAGTTGACCGACTCCTGCCTGCATCTACTACTATTACTCCACACATCGACCGCTATCCAGCATGCATCTAGAGTATTAAGTTCATAAGAACATAGTAACGCTTTAAGCAAGATGACATGATGTAGAGGGATAAATTCATGCAATATGATAAAACCCCATCTTGTTATCCTCGATGGCAACAATACAATACGTGCCTTGCTGCCCCTACTGTCATTGGGAAAGGACACCACAAGATTGAACCTAAAGCTAAGCACTTCTCCCATTGCAAGAAAGATCAATCTAGTAGGCCAAACCAAACTGATAATTCGAAGAGACTTGCAAAGATAACCATTCATACATAAAAGAATTCAGAAGATTGAAATATTGTTCATAGATAAACTTGATCATAAACCCACAATTCATCGGTCTCATCAAACACACCGCAAAAGAAGATTACATCGAATAGATCTCCACGTGAGAGGGGGAGAACATTGTATTGAGATCCAAAAAGAGAGAAGAAGCCATCTAGCTAATAACTATGGACCCGAAGGTCTAAGGTAAACTACTCACACTTCATCAGAGGGGCTATGGTGTTGATGTAGAAGCCCTCCGTGATCGATGCCCCCTCCGGCGGAGCTCCGGAACAGGCCCCAAGATGGGATCGATCTCGTGGGTAAAGAAGGTTGCGGCGGTGGAATTAGGTTTTTGGCTCCTGTTTTGATCGTTTGGGGGTACGTAGGTATATATAGGAGGAAGGAGTACGTCGGTGGAGCAAGGTGGGCCCCACGAGGGTAGAAGGCGCGCCTGGGGGGGGGGGGGGTAGGCGCGCCCTCCTACCTCATGGCTTCCTCTTTGATTTCTTGACGTAGGGTCCAAGTCCTCTGGATCATGTTCATTCATAAAATCACGTTCCCAAAGGTTTCATTCCGTTTGGACTGCGTTTGATATTCTTTTTTTGCGAAACTCTGAAATAGGCAAAAAACAGCAATTCTGGGCTGGGCCTCCGGTTAATAGGTTAGTCCCAAAAATAATATATAAGTGTATAATAAAGCCCAATAATGTCCAAAACAGAAGATAATATAGCATGGAGCAATCAAAAATTATAGATACGTTGGAGACGTATCAAGCATCCCCAAGCTTAATTCCTGCTCGTCCTCGAGTAGGTAAATGATAAAAACAGATTTTTTTGATGTGGAATGCTACTTGGCATAATTTCAATGTAATTCTTCTTAATTGTGGTATGAATATTCAGATCCGAAAGATTCAAGATAAAAATTCAATATTAACATAGAAATAATAATACTTCAAGCATACTAAATAAGCAATTATGTCCTCTCAAAATAACATGACCATAGAAAGTTCATCCCTACAAAATCATATAGTTTAGTCATGCTCCATTTTCGTCAGACAAGAATGCTCTCATCATGCACAACCCCAATGACAAGCCAAGCAATTGTTTCATACTTTAGTAATCTCAAACTTTATAAACCTTCACGCAATACATGAGCGTGAGCCATGGATATAGCACTATGGGTGGAATAGAATATAATGAAGGGGGTTATGTGGAGAAGACAAAAAGGGAGAAAGTCTCACATCAACGAGGCTAATCAATGAGCTATGGAGATGCCCATCGATTGATGTTAATGCAAGGAGTAGGGATTGCCATGCAACAGATGCACTAGAGCTATAAATATATATATGAAAGCTCAACAAAAGAAACTAAGTGGGTGTGCATCCAACTTGCTTGCTCATGAAGACCTAGGGCACTTGAGGAGGCCCATTGTTGGAATATGCAAGCCAAGTTCTATAATGATAAATTCCCACTAGTTTATGTAAGTGACAAAACGAGAGACTCTCTATCATGAAGATTATGGTGCTACTTTGAATCACAAGTGTGGTAAAAGGATAGTAGCATTGTCCCTTTTTATTTCTCTTTTTGGGCCTTTTTTTATTTGGCCTTTCTCTCTTTTTTGGGACAATGCTCTATTAAATGATGATCATCACACTTCTATTTATTTACAACTCAATGATTACAACTCGATACTAGAGCAAAGTATGACTCTATATGAATGCCTCCGGCGGTGTACTGGAATATGCAATGAACCAAGAGTGACATGTATGAAATAATTATGAGCGGTGGCTTTGCCACAAATACTATGTCAGCTACATGATCATGCTAAGCAATATGACAATGATGAACGTGTCATGATAAACGGAACGGTGGAAAGTTGCATGGCAATATATCTCGGAATGGCTATGGAAATGCCATAATAGGTAGGTATGGTGGCTGTTTTGAGGAAGATATAAGGAGGTTTATGTGTGAAAGAGCGTATCATATCATGGGGTTTGGATGCACCGGCGAATTTTGCACCAACTCTCAATGTGAGAAATAGCAATGCATGGTACCGAAGAGGCCAACAATGATGGAAAGGTGAGAGTGCGTATAATCCATGGACTCAACATGAGTCATAAATAACTCAAATACTTATTGCAAAAATCTACAAGTCATCAAAAACCAAGCGCTCTTGATCCAGTTGAGGACGAGGGAGTCAGCACGATGGCGTGGCGATGGTGATGATGAAGTTACGACGCAGGGCTTCTCCTAAGCACTACGACGATTTGACCGAGGTGTTGAACTGTGGAGGGGGCACCGCACACGACTAAGAGATTGTTTGTTGTGCCATTGGGGTGCCCCCTGCCCCCATATATAAAGGAGGGGAGGAGGAGGCCGGCCAACAAGGGGTGCGCCACGGAGAGGGGAGTCCTACTAGGACTCCAGTCCTAGTAGGATTCGGCCCCATATTTTTTCCTTCTACCGAAGGGGGGAAAGGGGAAGGAGAGGGGGTAGGAGAAGGAAAGGGGGGGGGCTCATCGCAGAGAAGCCGGTGCTTGAGGAGGGTGCCTTCTCGGCACCCGGCAATGAAGTACTCGATGGCCTGCACCTCTTGCACACCCTCGCAAGAGTTGTGCACCTCGGCCCAGCGCGTGAGGTAGTCGCGAGTCGACTCATTGGGGCCTTGGATGCACAAGGAGAGTTGGCGAGGCTTGGGCGGCTGCTTGTACGTGCTGGTGAGGTTGCGGACGAAGGCTTCGGTGAAATCAACCCAACTATTGATGCTACGGGGCTTCAGGCTGTTCAGCCATGTCCGGGCTGTGCCCTGGAGCATGAGCAAAACGTACTTCACGGCAACGCGCTTGTTGCCGTTCGCGATGCTGACGGCTGTGGAGTAGTCGACCAGCCAGTCTTCCAGCTTCACGGAGCCGGTGTACTTGGGCGTATCTCTCGGGAGCATGAACCCTTTGGGGAAGGGCTCATCTCAGATGCGGGGGCCAAAGCAAGGCGGACCCAGCTCGTCTTCTTCTTCTAGCGCCAGGGATCGGTTGAGGCGGTCGATCCGGTGGCGGTAAATTGTTCTCTCCGACTCCTTCTCAGCGGCCAAGGCGGTCGCGGAGTGTCGGGTGATCAATAGGTGGCAGGGAAGCACGCCTCTCCCTGCGAGGAGGAGGAGGAGGTGGATAGTCGTCCCATCGTTCCACTGCTCTTGGGCGGCCGTCTTGGTCGCACTCGATGGTGATGCGAGTCCTGCTGCGGCTTGCAGCTGGCTCCTTGTCTCTTCTATCGCGGATGCCACCAATCGGCATTCGGGATTTCGCGCCTTGGTCTCGGCGAGGAGGCGGGTCATCATTTCGCCAGTTGGGTGCTGCAGTGCTGCAACCGGTCTCTTGCTGCTCAGCAGCCGTGTCAAGGAGCTGTTGGACGCAATCCATCATGTGGCGACACTCATCGCCCTCGAGCTTGTCTAGCTCGTCTGCTGCTGCCTGGGCAGCTCGTATGTTCTTCATAGGCGTGGCGTAGACGGGACGATCTGCCCCGAACATGCTGGCGATGGTCGCGCCACGCTGCCGAATCAGGCCAATGCGTCTAGGCCCACCAGGAGCCGGCGTGCCGCCGACGGCACGGTTCATCTCACACTGGTAGGCCTCCGAAAGGCATCTCATGCTGGCCAGCCAGTTGGCGCTTTTGACAAGCTGGACACGGCGTGCCTCCAGCGTCTCAGCATTGGCGTCTTCCGAGATGGGCGCAGTCAGGTCTTGTAGCGCTGCCTGCAACGGATCCTGGTCACCTCTGCCGGAGTGCTCGCCGTGGCCGATGACGAGCACCTCCGTGACGGTGCTGCCACCGCTGTCCGCGCGAGGGAGCGGTTCATCGTAGACCACCACGTTGGTGGGGAACGCGTCAAGCGACTCCATGTCGGAGTCGACCAACATCGGGTCGGTGGAGCTAACTGACTCCAAGTCTACAGCAGGCTCGCTGGCGACGTGGAGCTGATCGAGGAGGCTGACGAGGCGGCTCTTGGGGCCTTCTGTGCCCGCATCAGACGCGGGCTCGTCGGAGAGGCGAATCTCGCCAACAAGATCGGCAAGGCAGCTCGCCGTGCAGGCGACCTCCGCGCCGTGCAGCGCATCGGCGCAGACGCCGTCTGGCATGTCGGGCTGGCTGCGCTCGCCAGGAAGGAATGAGGTTCCCGTCCAGAACAGGTCTCCGGGAGACGGTGCACCTCGCCCCATGGTGGGCGCCAAATGTCAAGGGTTGGGTGCACCATATGCCAATGGATGGCTTATCATGGTGGGAGCAAGTAGAACATCGCCGGTGCCTAGAAGCGGGATGAGGCGTAGGCACGAACGCCGGTGCACTTTATCCAGGTTCGGGGCTCTCCTAGGAGATAACACCCCTAGTCCTGCTCTGCGGGGTCTCCGCATGATCACTAAGGCACTAGTGGATACAATGGTGCTCCTCGAGCTGTATGCTAAAGGTAGAATAAGGCAGACACGCTCTCTCCTTCGTCTAGGTATGAGTCTAGTTCTAACAGGTTGGGAACCCATTTGCATGGGTGCCATGGGGGCTTATATAGGCCTACCCCCCAGGGGTACAATGGTAATCCGGCCGGGTGTAGGACCCGGCTGTCGGTGTCTCTGGTCGCCGGCTTCTCCGCCAGTTGCTGGGGCCCGCCGGCTGCTGGGCCTCACCGGCTGGTCGGGTACGGAACCGACAGGCCACTCCCGCCGCTCGCTGGTCTTGCCGGCTGCTGATTACTGTAGCCATGATGCTAATGACGCAGGCTTGGTCAGGGGAGTGTGGCTACAGTCCTGCCGCCTGGTGGGAGATCACTGTAGCCGCTCCGTGTCTCATGTGATTAATGTTGCACGGACCCCGAGGGAGGAGAGGGCCGCCTACCAGAGGCCGGCTTCCCTTATGTCCGACTGGTCAGGCTTCCGTCATCCTCTGAGTTCTCGCTACCTTGTAGGGCCCGCCGCCTGCAGGCCTTACCGGCAGGCCGTCGTGGGAACAGGGCTCCACCTGTCAGGAATGACGTCAGGGGTGGAGTGGCCACAGTGCCGCGCCGCGCGAAGATCTCTGCCTATACGGGGCACTGTGGTCGTGCCTCACCCTGGATGTGGGGTTGATGGACTACACTGTAGCCACACCCGGTCTTGTCTCTTAATGGGGGGCGCAGACTTAGAGGGCGCCATGGGCCGACTGCTAGGAGCCGTCCTCTCTTGAGGCCGCCTGCTAGGAGTCGGCCCGTCTTGGTGCCACCTTCCGGAGCATGGCCGCCTTCTGGCGGCCAGCCACGGGGAGGGGGCCTCACCGGGCCCTGTAGGTTGCAATAGCGTGCGCGAGGAGGAGTCGGGGAGGCGCCGGAGCTTGGGGCGGCGGTGGTCGACGACGCGGCGGCGACCGGGACCAGCGCGGCGGCTTCGGGCGTCCACGGGCGGGCTCGAGCTCGAGGGTCTGGGGGTGCAACTGGGGAAGTGGGGGTTAGGGTTCACCGGGGGAGGGGCGTCGGCCCTATTTGTAGACGGGGGTTCGCCGGCGGATGGCCGCCACGGGGTCGACCGGTGCCGTGGCGGGCATCGGGTATGCCCATGATCCGTCTGTGAACAGGAAGGGAGGGGTAGCGGGGGGGGGGGAGTGGGTCAGCCAGGTGATTAGGTGGGCCAAGTGGCCCAGGGTGAGGGGGGAAGATGTTTCACCTTTTTTTTATATAAAAATCTGTTTCTATTTACTTTCACCATTTTGCATTTTGTTGGGACACAAAATGATCTTTGTTTTGAACAAAACTTGGCACATAATTTCAACACAATACTTTGAGATGGCACAAAAAGTTTGGGGGCAAAAGGAGTTGCCTAACCATTTTTAGAAATTGAAAAGGCGAATTTAATTGTTACCGGACCACCAAATTAAATTCCAGGAGCCTTTTGGTAATTCAAATGAGGTTGGTTTCAACATGACAATGATCAGGTGAATTTATAGAATAAGGTGAACATTTTAGTTTTGACATTTGAAAAGTTTTATTTTTGACTTGATTTTGAATTTGAATTTGAATCGGTTTCGAACTAACACGAGATTAGGAACAGTAACCGTGGTGACATGGCATCATTAACAGAGGTTTACTGTAGCTTAATTATCCAAGCGTCACAATTCTCCTCCACTACAAGAAATCTCGTCCCGAGATTTAAGAGGGGGACTAAGGGGGAAAGGTCTGGTTACGAAATTCTAACGAATCTTCTCGGTCTTGGTTGCTCTTCTCGAAGTGGTTGATCCATTACATTGATGTCTTCATTTTTCTGCTTCGGGTCATCAAGATGAAGTCGGCATCCTTTCTTCGGGGTTTGTCTCGTACTTGCGAATAGGTAAGGGGTCAGTTCGACAATGATAGAATGCTATAAGGGTTAACCATCGGGGGTTATCCCATGAATGAACACAGGGGTATCTCTCGAGTTGGTAAAATGAAACACATCGAGAGCCAAGCAAGAAGGTATAGTAAGAAGTATCAAGCGGATAGGCAATCGTTCGATGCCCAATTAGAAGGTGAAAGGGTTTCAGGGCACGAGAATAAGTATTGCGTCTGATACCAAAATAGATCACTAGGAAGGTGACCCGTCAATTACATATATAGCCAGGCTCGAGGAATAACTTTGGCAATAGGGTGTACAGGAGAGTCAGGTTTCGATCCTGTGGAACTGTGGATTATGGGCCCACCATGTGGGTTAAAATAAGGAAGGGTGTTGACATCTAGCACGGTCATGATAGCAAGGCATGTCAGAGAATAACCGGCCAGTTATGTTGACTGCATCGTTGGTACCAAGGGCGAGGGACGAAGAGAACTATTTTCCTGCTCGTTGAACGAGGCGGACCATTAGGCAAAGTTCTCGTCCATCGTGGCTACCGGAATATCATCAACAATAGTAACAGGGCCTCGTTGACAGAATTGTACACCGAGGTGTTTACATATGCAGGAGAATATTACTGCTTAGATCATATAGATCACAAGAAATGTTAAACCAACCAATGGAAAGGAAAAATATGGTTATCAGAGTAAACAGAACAATGGAAAGGAAAATGTGTTTAAACACATATTTCAAGGGTATATTCTTCCCAAGGACAAGCGGAGCATGATATCCATGATAGGATATAATGTAGAAAACCCCTTTAGGTAAGGGGAGAGAAATTTCATGACATTACCCATACAACGGTGTTTGAATAATTGAGCAAGAAACATTTAGCATTGGGCTTCAAATGTTCTTGTTGAAAATCGGAGTACCACAGACATGCTTCGAGATAGCATTGACATGCTCATTGGGTAAAGATCAGACTTTGGAAATACAAAGGATCCATCAGGAATAACTTGTAGAATAAGTCTTACAATTTCCTCATGGAAGAATCGATAGCCTTGCTAATAAGGAAACTATAACAATAGGTCCTCCGGCCAGGTGTACTAGGCATGACACCACCTTACCGGGTCATATAACGACCAATGCTATAAATCTTGGAAATATGTTCCAACCATCATATCTGACCGAGATTCAGATCTGATTGGTGTTAGGATAACTCAGACGCAGGCAGTTTTCTATCATTGTCTGAATTGTTAAAAAATGTTAGCACGTGATAAAATATTGAAACTTTTACACAATAAGCTACAACAAATTCTCTAGAGTGTTGTAATTTTTAAGAATTTTTGGAATTATAGAAGTATGAGTTTTCTTACATTCTTTACAGACTTTTCTGTTTAGACAGATTGCTATTATGTTTGCATTGTTTGCTTGTCTAATGATTCTATTTGAGGATAGGAGTATTAAATATGCAGAGGCATTTAGTATGCAATGTTAAATAATAATTTTAGTGATTTGCTACAGTAGAGATTTATAAGGTTTTGCATTGATTTATACTAACTTATCTCATGAGTTCTTGTTAAGTTTTGTGTGGATGAAGTTTTTAAGATTTAGGGAAACCGCGATATGAAAGGAATTAAGGAGACACAAAAGCTCAAGCTTAGGGATGCCCAAGGCATCCCAGGTTAATATTTCAAGAAGTCTCAAGCATCTAAGATTGGGCCCCGGTTGAGCCTAAGTTTTTGCTTCTTCACATGATATGTGTTATCCTTGCAGTATCATTTTATTTTGTTTTGCTTGCTGTTTGAATAATATGCCAAGACCTGAAATTCTTAAATGTTAGAGGGTCTTCACATAGTTTCATAATTATTTGACTACCCATTGATCTTCACTTACATCTTTTAGAGTAGTATGTTATTTGCTATAGTGCTTCACTTATATCTTTTTAGATCACGGCGGTGATTTTATTTTGAAGAAATCGATGAACTCTCATGCCTCACTTATATTATTTTAGAGTCTTAACATCATGGTAATCGATGTCTACTACACAACCTTCTTCTTGTAGACGTTGTTGGGCCTCCAAGTGCAGAGGTTTGTAGGACAGTAGCAAATTTCCCTCAAGTGGATGACCTAAGGTTTATCAATCCGTGGGAGGCGTAGGATGAAGATGGTCTCTCTCAAGCAACCCTACAATGAAATAACAAAGAATCTCTTGTGTCCCCAACACACCCAATACAATGGTAAATTGTATAGGTGCACTAGTTCGGCGAAGAGATGGTGATACAAGTGCAATATGGATGGTAGATATGGGTATTTGTAATCTGAAATTATAAAAACAGCAAGGTAACAAGTAATAAAAGTGAGCAGAAATGGTATTGCAATGCTTCGAAACAAGTCCTAAGGTTCATACTTTCACTAGTGCAAGTTCTCTCAACAATGATAACATAATTAGATCATATAACATTCCCTCAACAAGCAACAAAGTGTCGGGGGAAATGACACCTACGGGATCACGAGGAGTCCCTTTTGCTATGGTTGGCGGGCACGAGGTTGTGCAAAGAGCGGGTCTAGAAGTCAGCACAAGGATCGTATACCCAGGTTCGGGCCGCGAGGATGCGTAATACCCTAGTCCTACTTTGGTGTATATTTGAGTGTTCTTGAGCTCTTGAACTAGCTATGGTGTGCGCGTAGTCCAAAAGATCCGAATCCTCTCTCAGTATTTCACTATCCTCCTTGTATAGACAAAGGGGTTGCCGCAGTGACACACAGGAGGTGGAAAGGTATGTACAGTGCGCGAGCTTATCGCCTGGCATTACGGGACAGAACGCATTAAATGCGCTCCTTAGGTGTTCCCTTGCTTTATCAGGGACGGTAACAAGGCTTGTCTCGTCCGTCGCCGCTCCGTCTTGCTTCGACACGCATCCAGGCCAACAAGGCATGTAGCGCCATGTAGGTTGGCAGGCTGCTGAGCTAGCGTGGTGGTAGGGTCTTCAGGAAGATCTGCATGCCACCACGCAGGTGCTTGCTGAG